>NW_025802777.1:4439025-4739025 GCF_021613505.1 Equus quagga
CGCTTTGCTTCAGCAGCCCAGGATTTGCAGGTTTGGATCCTGGGTGCAGACCTAGCACCGCTCATCAAGCCATGCTGTGGCAGCATCCCACATAAACATAGAGGAAGACGCACAGATGTTAGCTCAGCAACAATCTTCCTCAAGCAAAAAGAGGAAGATTGGCAACAGATGTTAGCTCAGGACCAAACTTCCTCACCAAAAAAAAAAAAAAAAAAAAAACCCAGGAGAATGGCAGAAAAAGAGCTTCTTGCACCTGATGGTTGCAGGTGATATATTCTGCAGCCATGGGTTCTTGTGGGGAACGCAGGCAGCTCTGGCATAGCTTTATGCTTGACTGGGAACAAGCAGACAGGTTATGTCTCCTGCTTTACGTAACTGTCAAAGTTTACATCTGTGTTCTTTGCCACTGAGGAAACTTTATACCTACAGGTCAATCCATCCCCATCTTAATGAGACAACTGTGCAATTAGAATCCTGGAAAAGTTGTAAGATTATAAAGAATTCAAAGTAGTGGGCTTGTCGTTACTCTTTTTTATAAAGACAAAAGAGAAAGCTGAAGAACTTATATCCTAGTAATTTCAAGGTTATTAATTAGAAAGCATTAGCCATGTGGGCTGGCCCCGTGGCCAAGCGGTTAAGTTCGCGAGCTCTGTTTGGGTGGCCCAGGGTTTTGCCAGTTCGGATCGTGGCTGCTGACACGGCTCCGCTCATCAGGGCATGCTGAGGGGGCGTCCCACATAGCTCAACTAGAAGGACCTACAACTAAAATACACAACTATGTACTGGGGGGCTTTAGGGAGAAGAAGGAAAAATTTTAAAAAAGATAAAAAAAAAAAAGCATTAGCTATGTGGAAGCAAGATTTGGTTCAAGGTAAATCTGTATATTTTATATACTTTGTCATCATGAAATTGAGTTGCTGAATGATTTCCTGTCATATTCTGTTCTCTGCAAAGGCTTTATGATTAAATTCTGTGGAATGCACTGTCATCTTGGAAGGTTAGATTTTGGCAGAGCCTGTCTTATAGGCTTGTTGCAGGAAATGGTATCTTTTAGCTGTTGTTGTTGTTATAGAAAATGTATCTACTCACAAAAATCGTAACGGACATATCCACTTTGTGATAATTCTTGCACTACCTCTGATTGTGTTGATTTTGTTATCTCCTCTGTATAAGTAGCAGGAATACACTGGCTGGTCAACATGCTGGCCTCTGCTGTCCCAAAGGCCTGTTGGAAACAAACCAACCCACGTGTAACCCCACCAAGGTCCATTTCTCCCAGAGTACAGGCTGGGTCCTGTGGGGAGAACGGGTGATCAAGTCCTTTGTTCTCTGGAAAGATCTGCTGGATGTAGAAGCTGTAGCTCCAGAAGTTCCAGCCTCAGCAAAGATGGGCCTCTCCAAGCCTTGGGTGCACACTCTGGCTCTTGGGACCCTGGGTCCCCTGCTCTGCTTTGGCACTTCTGGGCTGCAGTTGGTCTTCGAGACTGTCTGGTCTGAACAAAGAATCCTCTGTGCCCATGAGCCTCGATCACCAGCGGATGGGCTCAGGGTTAATCAAGGGCCCCTCGCAGCCCATGTCCTCCATGCACATGCTTTCCATGGAGACCCCGAGGGAGGAAGTGCCTGGTTAAGGACGGCTATTTTGTGTTAGACTGTGGGTTTCTTTACCCTCTCTCAGCCAGACTTGCCCCTAAGTGAAAAAGAGGAACCAGGGAGTTTTCTCCAGGTTGCCAACAGGGGAGTTATTACTGCAATTAGGAGTCCAGTGTCATCTGAGAAAATGCGAAGGCCTTGCCTTAGGTGCCCAGCTCACACTCAGCCCTTGCATAAACAGTCACAAGGGGAATATTCAGCAGCCAGGTGACACAGGGACCTTGGAGCGCTCCCTTCTTCCCCATCCGCCCACTTTGCATTTCTCGCCACCCTTTGTACTTTCCTCTGTACAGACTTCCTCTTGGGCGTGTGGGGTTTCCCCTCCCTGCCAGCAGCTCCAGAGGCTCACCTCGCAGGTGAGGCCGGTTTTGTCTCCTCCTCTTCTCAGTCAGTGAAGCCCGAGGAAACCACCAGAGGCTGGGGGAAGCCAGGGCTGTGTGCTCTCTTCTGTGGGGGCTCAGGACAGAGGCTGCTGGCAGCCAGGTGAAGCGGGCTGGCCTCAGAGGACACGGGGGTGCTGTGTGGCCAGGGAGGAGGCAGAGGCCAGGCCACATCCATGGGAAAGGCATGACAGGGTGTCCCGTCCCTAGAGCGCTCTGGTCCTCTCCCTGAAACAGCCTCCATTCCTGCTCCTGAACACCCTCTTTCCACTCACCCTTCCTCTCTCGAGCCTCTACTTTCTTCCTGCCTTTGAGAGAAGCCAGGTGGGCCTTTCTCCCAGAGGAGAAAGTTATGGAGAGGGAGAAGGCATGGCCTTCCAAACTCCATCTCCGCTGGCTTGTCTTCACGGCAGCACTGTAACCCGGGCGTGGCCCAGACTCCAGGTATGTCATGGGCCAACAGGTTTTTGTGGGCTGTCCTCTGATTAAACTACCACCCCATCCTAAAGATTTATGAGTGAATGTTGACAGCATAACTCTCTCAGATCTGAGGGGACTGTCTGGTTGAGGTTTTTCCTTAAACATCCAACAAATATTTACTGTGTATCTACCATATGTGAGGCTTCATAGCTCTAGAGATAAGATCAGGGAGTGAGACAGACACAGATCTCTGCCTGCCTTCATAGAGCGGGAGAACACAGGCAATAAACAAAGATGAGCAAATCTTATAGTAGGTCAGAAGGTCAAAAGGGCTGTGGAGAAAAAGGAAGCAGGAAGGAGAAAAGGGAAATGGGGGTACAGAGGGAGGGTGGGTTATACTTGTATTTAGGGTAGTCAAGGAAGATCTCACTGCAAATGTAACATCTGAGCCAAGACTTGAAGGAGGTGAGGGACTGAGCTGCATGGTTTTCTAGGGGAAGAGCCTTCCTGGCAGAAGGAACAGCAAGTACAAATGTCCTGAGGCAGCAGTGTGCCTGGCATGTCTGGGGACCATCAGGGTGGCCAATGTGGCTGGAGCAGAGTGAGAGAAGGGGAAAATGCTGGGACAAGAGGTCAGAGAAGTACCAGGGAGCCCAGCTCATGGGGGTCTCATAGGACTTGGGCTTCTCCTCTGGATCAGATGGGAGCCATCAGACGGCTTTGAGCAAGGAGAACAGATCTGACTTCAGTTTTACAGGATCTCTCCAGCTATCTGTGGAGAACAGGTAGTAACAGGATGAAGACAGAAGCAGAAGGACATTTAGGAGGTGGTTGTGCTCATCCAGGTGAGAAGTCCTTAGACTCTAGCTATATTTTGCAGGTGAGCTCCTTGGGGCTTACTGCTGGATTGCACGTATGATTAAAAGAGAGTTGATTCTAAGATTTTTGAAAAGAGACTAACCAGGGCCGAAATGACTTAGGAGAAGTTTTGTGAAGGAAGGAGTTTAGGAAACTAGGTGGATCCTTTCAAACTAGAGAACAAGATGTATCTAGATAAGAAATAGGAGGGCAGAGGGGAGAGGGAACTGGAGAGGGGGTGTTCTGGACAGCCACAGGGGATAGAGTTAGAGTGGACAGTCTTAGTATCTATTAAGTTCTGGAAGAAAACAGAAGGCATAATCCATTGGGATAACTGAGGAGACAATGACACAACGATTTACAAGGGTGTAGGCAGGGTTAAAATAAATCAGCAAGGGACGGTGAAGCACCATGGTCTCCCTCCAATGGCTCCCATCTGACTCAGAAGAGAAGCCCAAGTCCTGAAGGGCCAGGGGAGGTAGGGCCATTAAAACCCAGAGAAGGTGCCTGTATGGAGAGCCGGCTGTCCCACTTAAACTGTGGCCTTCAGTAGAGGAACAGCAGCCATCACCAACCTGTGGCTTGGCAGGAAGGCACTGGGAAAATAGAAACCCAACCCCACTCTCCTCCCACCCTTCTACCTCCCGCTGGGGCCTCCTACTGGAGGAGGCCAGAGGGCTAGAGAGCCCATTGCGGTAGAGCAGTCAGCCTTCCTGGAGACACAGCGGGGTGGGAAGGGTAGAGAGCAGAATACCCCCGCACAGCTTTAAAAACAAAGCCAGCACTTTGGCTTTAGGCGATAGAGAAGGAGAAAGGCTTGAATAGAGAACACGTCAAGTTGTACTTAAGGAAATTTAAAAGTAGTGACAGGATGAATTGGGTGTGGAGTCAAGGAGACCTTTGAGGAGGCTCTTTGGTGAGGGAGGGAATGGGGAGAAAAATACTCATTTTTACATAGCAGCATCATGTTGTGAGCTAGGCATTGTTCAAAGGGCGGGCCAGGCATGCTCTCTGGAAACGCTCACAAGCAACTCCTGCATTCTAGCTATCTCATGAGCCTTAAATAATACACGTAGATGGTTTAGCACAGTGTTCAGGATACAAAAACTTTCAATGAATGTTATCTATTAGTTGTAATCCCCATTTTAAAGATGATAAAAAACCAAAACCAAACACTGGGCCACAGAGAGGTTGCTCAACTAGTAGGTGGTGTTCAAACACACGTATTCTGACTCCAGCTCCCACGTTCCCAAGGTCTTGTCCAACCACACTGTGCTTTCTCCAGTACCCTGAGAAACACTTCAAAGAACTGCTAAGACCTGGAGATGGACACGGGCCAATGGCCGCAATGTGGGAACACACAGCGATAGAAGCCAACGACAGGGAGAGGCAGAAGCTGAAGAGGGAAGAGATAAATGTGGAAACAATTTGCTGAGGGAGGGAGGGACAAGTAGCATTAAGGGGACAGCTGGTTGGGTTAGACTTAAAGGAAGAGAAGGTCCTGAGGGAAAGACGATACTGCCAGGAGGTGGAGGAGGGGCCTCAGGAATTAGATGCAGGAGCAAGGTCCTCTAGTAGTGCCTGAGGGCTCATCAAAAAACTCCAATCCCTTCCTTCATTTTATTCAAAGTCCCCTGGAAATCTATCAAGCTGTTAACTCTTCTTTTTCTAGGGGATTGATTTTACCAAAGCCCAGGAGGCAGTGTACACCACGTAGTGCCTGCCTTAGAGAAGGCCTTCAATGCAATTTTTGTGGAACGAATGAAATAATGAAGCTTTTTTTTTTGAGGAAGACTGGCCCTGAGCTCACATCCGTGCCCATCTTCCTCTACTTTATATGTAGGATGCCTACCACAGCATGACTTGCCAAGCGGTGCCATGTCTGCACCCGCGATCCGAACTGGTGAACCCCGGGCCGCCGAAGTGGAACGTGTGCACTTAACCACTGCTCCACTTGGCTGGCCCCTGATGCAGCTTTTTGTTTGCACTTGGTTTCATCTCCATGTATGTGTTCAGTTTTGTGGTATTACTTTTCTGTACATCTAATGTCATCTGCTTCTTCCTGATGTCTCTCAGAACTGTGCTGATACTGTGCATGCATCAATGATGACAGCTGGATGAACCTAGATTCAGTTGACATACATTTGCATGAACATATTGATATTAGAATTTGAATTATGTATGTAATTTTACTTGCATGATCTCTACTGCTCATAGATTTATTTTTCAAAATCAAAGTTGACCCTAATCTACTCTTTAAGGCTCACTTTTGACCAATCTCCCATGTGAATTGTCAGAAACAGACTGATTTGCTCACCAATTTCCAGATATGAGTTTTACACTTAAAGCTTCTGTGCCTCTTAAGTGGTGACTTGGAAGGCCCCACTGAATTCTACATTTTTTTTAAAAAAAGATTTTTCACTGTTAGCCAAATTCTTACTTTCTAAGCCTGTTTCCTCATCTTTAAAATGAGAACAGACCCCAACTCAGAGTTCCTGTGATGAATGAGATCACGCATGAATTTACAACATGTGTTTTCAAATTTCAGTTCTCTCCTGTTCCAGCTGTGTGACCTTGTGTAAGGCTCCTCCTTTTCAGGCCCTAATTTCCTCCTTTGTAAGTGTGGCAGGGGAGAAGGGATTCTGCAGTGCTGGTGTTCAGTCTCAGGCAGCAGGGTCCCACCTGGGCTTGCAGCCCGGCTGTGTGCCTTTGAGCCCTTCTCAAACTCTCTGGGCCTCAGCTTTCTCAGCTGTGAAGGGAGCATACTAATGGCACCTGACTAGGAACTGTTGTGAGGATCAGTGTTGTTTATCCAGGAGCGGCGTTGCTTGCCAAAGACTAAAACATCATAGTTCCCTTGTGGTGGAGATGGGTGACAGCACTACAGGTGATGTCACCAGTCGTTAAGATCTTCTGACCTTTGTTTAACAAGCAATTTTTCAACAATTTAGCTCTCCATGTAGCTTTCCTGTGGTGAAACTCAAGTTATTTCCATTTTTCCAAAAGCAAACCTGGCCTTGTTTGGAGAGCACTGCTGGCAGGTACCCCTATGGAGTTGCTGATGGATGGCATGTCCCCTTTTCCTCTTCATTAGAATATGTGGGAATCAAAGCTGGGTCTCTGTGACTTGAGAACTGAATGGGGAAAATATTCTGCCTCTTGTCGGAAATCTTTGAGTCTCTATTTCAAATCTAGAAACAGCATTTGTCACGGAGGTCAGAGTAGGCTGTAAAGGAACTACTAAGGCTCTTGCAAAAGAAAACTCATCATTTCTGAGCTCTGGTAATGGTTACCGTGCTGCCTACACCAGAACTATAGTTTTGGACGAGAACCAGTGCTTGGGATACGAACTCTCGTAACATCTTTTGACAGCTATCTTTTACTTTTATGGTATTGTTACAAAATGCAATACCCAACTCCTTGGTCAATCTTTTAAAGCTTACCTTTTCCTCTCTTTATGTCTTGTCTTTGTCATTTGTTAACTTTGGTAATCTTGTAGCATCAGATCATACTGTCCATGGGAACATAGGAGCCATAACTTCGAATAATCAGGTTGTTCCAGGTCATTATCCATCTTAACAATTTAGCTACAGCCTGTACGCTCTGTCTCAGTTGGTGGCACAACCTTGACCTACTAAGCCACAAACTGAGTTTTTTTTGTGACTCTTCCTTCTCATTCCACTTCATCTTGTTGATTTAACCTCCTATATATTTCTGAACTTGTTTCTTCCCATCCTCATAACCATTGCCCTAATGCATCTTCATTTCTTTCCTATTTCAGGGGTCTAAGTGGTTTTCCTGCCTCTAGGTCTTAACTTTCTCAAATCTATCCTAAAATGAAAATGGATCCTTCCTGGCTTAGAACCCTTCAGTTGCTCCCAATTTTAACTTCTGACTTAATGGGTCCCATCCACACCTCTAAAGTCACCCAAATAGTCACAGTAAACTTGAGTTCCTTAAACTTGAAATGTTCTTCATTGTCTTGGCTCTTTGCTGTTCACATGCCTGGATCCCTTTGCAGGCACTTTAGTCTGGAAGAGGCAAACTTCTCTGACATCTTCCTCTGCCACAGACAGCTTCACGTCCCTTCCATCTCTGCCCTATATCTTGTCATTATTTGCTTACATCTGTTTCCTCTAAAAACACACTAAGTCTTTGATGGCAAAGCTGTGGCTTATTCATCTTTTTATCTCCACCACTTGATAGTGTTTGCTGAATTAACAGACATGAGATCACAGTACTGATGCAATCGTCCAAACATGTTTGAATTTGTCCCCTCACAAATATACACAACACCTTTTGCTATTTGGTGTAAATAATTATAAAAGCTAGCATGTGTATAGTGCTTACTATATGCTAGGAACACATAGCAACCCATTCAATCCTTACAACCCTGCAAGTAGGCACGATATTACCTACAGTTTAGAGGTGAGGAAACCTGAGGCTCAGAGGTTAAGTCGCACATCTGACAGCTCAGGGTTGATCCTACCCCAGTGGGATCTGAACCACTACATGCTGTGGAGGATATCACACCGAGCAAAACTTAGAACGACCACGTACACTCCACGAGGGCAGGGATATTTGCTTTGCTCACTGCTGTACTTTAGGGTTCAGAATAGGACACACCGGATGTGCTGAGTAAATGAATCCGGTTAGGGCAGAAGCCTAGCATGGCATGTAATGGAATTTTTTGGGCCCTTGTCCACTGCTCCAACCTCAAGTCCTACAACTGTCTTCCAAAGGAATGCTGACGACACACGGTTTCCTCGTTTCCTGCTTCTCCTCCTTGGAACGGGCTGCTGCCTGCCTGCACTGCCCGCTTCCTCCCATCGCTGTTCCTATCCGGCTAAGTCATCGCGGCTCCGGGCTGCTCTCCGCGACCGGGGAGGGTCACATCCTCCGCGCGGTACTGCATTTGCTTTAACCCTCTCTGTGCCCGACTGCGGGGTCTCCCCAGGACCGCGGCCCGGGCTGGTTCACGCCTCCGCTCCCCACTGCGTGAGGCCCCGCAGCCTCTCGGGGAACGTTCGCTGTGCCCTCCGAGCCCCCGCGCCTCCCCGAGCCTGCGGCTTCCCCGCCGTCCTCCTCCCCTCCCCGCGGAGGGCTTCTCGGGCCGACGTTCTCCTCCGTGGGTGTCGCCAGTCTCATCTTCGGGGGCTCGCGTCCTGCGAGCGAGCGACCTTCCGTGGGGGCAGACACACGGGCCGCGGGCGGCCGTCTGTGACACGGCCCTTCTGGAGCCCGCGGCCGGCGACCCCGCCGGACCCGTGGCGCTGCGGTTCCGCGTCGAGGAGTTCCGTTCCAGCCAGGGCGCGGGGATCACCCCCACCCCCACTGCGGCCCCCGGCCCGCCCCCGCGCGGCGCGCCGCCCGACCTCCACCCCCGCGCCGCCGGCCGCCGCGCCGCCGCCTCACAATGGCCGGCGGCCGCCTCACCGCGCGCACGGATCCCGGCCACGCGCGCGCCCCTCCCCCACTCGCCGCCTCCCCGAGGCCCGGGTCTTGGACTACCCTCTAGATTCCCCTCCCTGCGCCCCCTGAGGCAGAGGAGCGGGCGGCGAGGCCCCCTTTTCGCGGCGGTGCCCGACCTCTGGTCGTCCCGTGGCGCCCGGCGGCCCCCGCGGAGGGACTACTTTTCCGGTCGCGGAGGGACTACTTGCGCGGAGGCGTCGTCTGGCGGCGCGCACGGCATGGCGGCGGCGGCGCGCCTGAGGTAGAGGGACGCCGGCCCGCTCAGGCCTCGGCGCGGCCTACACGCTTACCTCGCTCGCTGCAGCCCCGCGCCCCGCGCCCCGCGCCCGGCCATGGCGGAGCCCTCGCCCGCCCGACGCCCGGTGCCCCTCATCGAGTCGGGTAAGCCGCGCCGCCCGCGCCCTCCCCACGGCGCCCCCGGCCCCCGCCGCGGCGCCCCCCTGACCCGAGCCCCGTCTCCCCATCTCCCCGCAGAGCTGTACTTCCTCATCGCCCGGTACCTCTCGGCCGGCCCGTGTCGGAGAGCCGCCCAGGTGAGTGCGCGCGCGGACGGCGGCGGCGGCGGCCGAGGTGCGGGGCCCCGGGCCCGGCCCGCCGCCGCCGGGGGTCGCGGGAGGAGGGTGCGGAGGGCCGGGTGCACCCCCGCCCCCTGACTGCGCGTCTCATCGGTGCAGGTGCTGGTGCAGGAGCTGGAGCAGTACCAGGTCTGTGCTCGCCGCGTCCCCCGCCCGCCCCGCCGCGTCCCCTCGCGTCCTCGGACCCCCTGCGACCTTGCCCGGGGCCGCGCGCCCGGCCCCCGGTCCCACCCCGCCCGCCGCCCCCACCCAGTCCCAGTCCCGGCCCCGGCCCCGGCCCCGCGCGGTGGTCACTCGTGCGCGTCCCGTGTCTTTGCAGCTGCTGCCGAAGAGGTTGGACTGGGAGGGCAACGAGCACAGCAGGAGCTACGAGGAATTGGTGAGACTCTGGCCTCTCCCTCCCGGGTTCCCAGCGTCCGCCCCCCGCCCCCTGGTCGGGGCTCCCCTCGTGGGGCGGAGGGAGCTCGCCGCGCTCGGGGGCGTCGCCGGGGCAGCGGCACCCCCCTACCCCCCGCCCCCGGGAGGTTTGGTTTGGTTTGCTTTGGATTTGGGGCGGCTGGGGTGGTTCGGGGAGGACACGGCCGCGGGGGGGCGGTGGAACCCTCGGGGTGAGGCAGGGTGGGTCCCCAGGTGCGCGGCCGGTGGCGGAGCCGGGGGCGAGTGCTTGCGGGCGGGGGCGCGCCAGCCACTCGGCGGGCGGCTCTCAGCCGCTGTTCTCCCGGACCCGACTTGTAACGCGCCCTCTGATTGGCCGCCGTCCTCCAGCCCCGCCCAGGCCTTCCCACCGCTTCTTCCCAGGGAATAGAGTCCTCGCCGTCGGAAAGGTGGAGGAGTGTTCCTATCTTTAGCATTTTTTATTTTTTCTGTCAGCAGCGTAATAAAAATGTTGCTGTCGTGGGAATGTGCCACTCTTCCAGTCCTTTTGCTCCTCTAAACTGCCCAACGCTTGTTGATAGGGAAACGGACATTTTTTGATGACTTTTGATGTCGATCTTGCGGGGCATAGCTTAGTAGAGGCTCTAACTGTGCAGTTTCTCTTTTTGGAGCAACGTTAGGCAAGGTTACAGTTCTCTGTTTATTGTGCTTTGTCGACTTTTGTAGTTGCCCTGGCAGTGTGTAATTCGGCTTTATCCACTCGTTTGTCTTCAGTGCGTTAAAACTCTTTTCAGGGAGATATTTTTGCCAGTTTGTGTATTAGGACAAAGGATTTTTTTAGTTGCCAGGCCATATTTATCATCTTGTATGAGCAAAACAGCTGGGGGTGGGGGGGCGGGAAGAGCTTCTGAATGGTCTTTTACCACAGTTGTGGTACCTGTAAGTAGAAGTTGGTAGGATATGGTCGCCATTCCTGAGCTAAGCAAAAGAACAGAAAGTAAACAAAGGGGTTTGTTTTCCGTATGTGAACAGTTCAATGTTAATGCTTAAAGTCGGGTGAAAATAACAAAGGGTTCTGTTTCAATTGTCAGTTTTAATATTTGCCGCCTTAGAGTTTTTTTGAAGTAAACATTTCAAAGTGAGTAATATTTTCAAGAAAGTGAGTTTTAAAAATTCTGCATCATGGCAGAGTTTTTATGTTTTCTTGAGTTTGATATTTTGAGATTTAAGTCAAGGAAATGTTTAAAGAACTGCTCTGTTTTATTGTTTTATTTCTGTTGATGAGAGAAAATAGTGTTTTCAGTGAAGCACAAAAACGTTATTGACGTGCCAGTGCAGTCAGGCTACTGAAGAGAGCATTGCTTAGATTTTGAAACAAATGTGGTGCATAACTACCAGAAAAGTTACGTTTTAAATAGATTTATATATTTTTTGGCTTTTGCTGTTAGAATGGCTTAAAACTCTACTTGAAATTCTGCTTAAAGTTTTTCAAAATCTCTGTGATACATCCCTGTGATGTGGCTATGATGTATGTCATTTCTCGTCGCATGGCTGATTGGGTCTGTCTGGTGGGTATCCTGTTCATCTTTACCTTTCTCTCTCCCCCAACACTAAGTGGTGGAGGATGAGCTGCCTGTGTAGAAGAGGATTATTCTTTTGTTGAGGGTATATGGGTAACTTCTAGTTTCTAGAGAAAATCTCCTTTTCCTCTTTTTTGCTGAAAAAGGTTCACCCTGAGCTAATATCTATTGCCAGTCTTCCTCTCTTTCGTACGTGGGCCACCGCCACAGCATGGCTGCCGATGAGTGGTGTAGGTCTGTGCCCAGGAACTGAACCTGGGCTCCTGAAGTGGAGCAGACCAAAGTTAACCAACCACTAGGCCACGGGCCCAGCCCTCCTTTTTAAAATATTTGATTAAGTATTTCAGATATAGACAAATGAGAATAATGTAGTGAACCCCCATATACCATGGACAAATTCATTACCAATTTGCTATGTTTACTTTGGTTTCTATTTGAGATATAATTTATAAACAATCAGTGGAAATCTTCAAACATAGAAAAATAGAAATGAACCATTCACCAGTACCCCTTATCGCCTTCAGTGATTATCAAAGAATATTGCATCTGTTACCTCTCTCCCCTAGGCTGTATTGTTTTTAAGCAAATTCCAAACATTCCTTCATTCCGTTGGTTAATAAGCTGAAGTATTTAAAAATACGTTCCAGACATTGCATTTCATCCCTAAATTCTGCAGAGTGCATCTCTAAAAAAATTTACGAAGCATTTCTTATACCACTGCAGTGCCAGTATCAGGTTCATAAAATAACCCATAATTCCTTGATAGTATGTACAGACACATATATTTGGTCCATATTCAGATTTTTTGGATGTCTTTTTATGTTTAGTTTGAATTGGGCTTTAGACAAGGTCCATACATTGCTGTGAAATTATGTTGTGTCTTTTTATCTTGCATAGTTTTCTTTGCTGTGCCATTGATTTACTGAAGAGCCTGAGTCAGTTATGCTGTAGAATGTTTCACATTCTGGTTTTGTCTGGTTGTTTTCTTATGATGTTGTTTTCTTGTGTTGTTTAACTTCTTTTTCTCAGTAGTTCTCATTCTTGAATCAGAATCATCTGGGGAGCTTCATAAAGTCTGGATGGCCAGGCCTTGCCCGTGACCAGTTAAATCAGAATTTTTGTGGTGGGACTGGACATCACTCTTTTTTAAAAACCTTTCAGGTGATTCCAATGGCACTGTTTACAGAGCTACAGTTTATTTTAGGCTTGTGACCGTGCTGTTACTCCTGCATGTACTTTCGAAGCAGGAATATTTTTGATACTTTTTAGAAGAATTGAGACTAGTTATCTCTCAATACCTAATCTTGCATTAGTAGTTGGGCCTGTGAATTTATAAAAATTAATTGGAACTTTCATGAGTTACTGATGGTGGAAAAAGAGGAAGAGGGAAATATAACTATAGAATTGGGCATGGGAATTGGGAAGGACTAGATTTGTAAAAGAGAGATGTATTTAGAAAGGGGAAAAGAGGGGCCAGCCCAGTGGTGTAGTGGTTGAGTTCATGCGCTCTGCTTTGGCAGCCTGAGGTTCCTCATTTGGGATCCTGGGCATGGACGTGGCCACGCTGTGGTGGCTTCCCACATTAAAATAGAAGAAGATTGGCCTGGATGTTGGCTCAGCAGCAGTCTTCCTCAAGCAAAAAGAGGAAGATTGGCAACAGCTCTTAGCTCAGGGACAGGCTTGCACACACGCACCCCCCCCCCCCAAGGGGGGAAGAGATTTGATACACTTAGTAATTGAATAACATGATACGTTTTTGCAGGTAAGTTTCTTCCTTAACCAGAAAAAAAAAATCAGAAGATCCTTCCATTGTAGTCTATCATTATGGGATTTATTGCCTTTGTTTTTTTTTTTAAATAATGTTTGAGTAGGCCTTTTGTGTAAAAAAAAAAAAAAGACATAGAAGTTATTTGTGTTGAAATCAGTATTTGGTTTATTAGAGTTGTAAGTCATTTTTCTTAGACTGTGAGGTTATACTTAGAAATCTAGTAATATTTATAGAAACAAGTGTAGTTTTACTTTTTGATTCGTGTTTAATTTGTAATGAAAATTTAATCTTAAAATATTTAGCACCACTTAATATTCTTAAATTTCTTCAGTCGTTTCACACTATATTTACAAATATATGATTGTTGTAGTCCCCTCAAGATGGCAAACTGGGATCTAAGCGTAATCTAAGAATTTCTCTTGTAAATATAGTATTTTAAATTTATTGTTGTAAGTTATCTTTTTATTCTATCAAAGTAGTTCAGCAATTACAAAACTTGTTACTATATCAGAATAACTGTAACTTGCACAAATGTATTGATACCTTCTTCTTCGTCTCTTATTTATCAACCTTCCTTCCTTATGAATTAACTCCCCAAATCAAGGGGAGAGCAGTATTACCATCTTGAGCTCCCTACTGGATTAAGGAATCAGTTTATGGTAGAGGTAGTATTATAAGCCAAGACTTGGAACTTGGGTGCACTGCCATATAGACTTTAGTTGAGTCTCACATTGAGCCTTTTTTGTAGCAAGACTACTTATTTGCCCATTTAAAACAAAAACAACTTTGTATTTACCACCTGTACTGCAACTAATCCCATTACTATATCATTGTCATTGTGAGATTCTAAAGATATTTCATCATGGGCATAGCTGACCTTTCCTTTCTGTATGGATTCTGCATTTTCTTTGTAGTTGACTATAGAGATGTATCATTCTGTGGGCATTTCATTGATAACTTGGGAACACCTAATGATCAGGTCACTGTGGTGACAAGTTATAGTCTAGCACTATAACAGTAAAGAAATTAGAAGCTTGGGTTTTGGTGCCAGGCGGCTGGGCTGTAATCCTGACTTGTGTTGCGTACTGGACGTTCTAATCTTAAGCAAATTATTTAATCTCTACCTTAGTTTCTTGATCTCTATAACAAGGATAATAATTGTATCAAAGGGTTGTTGTAAACGTTATGTGGGAAAATAGGGCTTTACAGTGCCTGGCACACAGTAATAATCAGTAGTATTTATTAATAACAGTGCTGATAGACTGATGCCATAATTAATGTAGACTTCCCCTTCACTTAATTTATATTGTAAGGTCTCATGAGACAGCAAAATACGGTCTCTATGAGTTTTAATGCCTGAATGAATGATACCTGACTAATTTACGCATTAATGGATGACCAGAATGTGGGATGGAGAACTAATGGCAGCCTCTAAAGCTCAGTGCTGAATAAATGGTAGTGGTGTTGCTATCTATGAGTCAGTTAACCTTGACTGTGCTACTTTAAAGGAGAATAGTTATTACTTTGTTTTCCTAAGCTTATTTAATCATAACAGTTATTTTCATCTAGGAGACAAAAGTCCTGTGACTTTTCTTTCAAACATCTAAATCCTTACAGATGTATGCCATCTTACTCTATTGGTTTCTTGGAAAGATTGTTAAAATCTCCAACTGTGATGGTGGAGTTTTGTCTCTTTTTTCAGTTATTTTGGAGCTGTATTATGTTGTTGGTTATATATAATGGGTAAATACAAATTCAGAATTGTTTTCTTCTTGAATTGATCCCCCTTTTTTTAATAGACTTAAATTTTTTTGGAGCAGTTTTAGGTTCACAGCAAAATTGGGTAGAATATAACAGATTTCCTGTATAGCTCTGCCCCCATAAATCTATAGTCTCTCTCATTATCAACATCCTTCACCAGAGTAGTACATTTGTTACAATTGGTAAACCTATAGTGACAGCGTAATCACCCAAAGTCCATAGTTTACATTAGGGTTCTATTTATGTTAGGTACTCTTGGTGTTGTACATTCTCTGGGTTTGGACAAATGTATAATGACACATCTCCAGTGGTATGTATCATACAGAGTAATTTTACTGCCCTAAAAATCCTCTGTTTTCCGCCTAATTATCCCTCCCTCCTAAACACTGATGTTTTTATTGTCTCCGTGGTTTGGCCCTTTCCAGAATTTAACTCTTTTTTAAAAATTGGGAAATGTTCTTTCTCTCATAATACTTCTTGCCTAAAGTCTAACTTTGCTTCACATTACTATAGCCACCCCAGCTTTCTTTTCATTATTGATGGTGTATTATATCTTTTTCTGTCCTTTTACCTTTAGTCTTCCTATGTTCTAATTTTTAAAGTGTCTCCTGTGAACAGCTTATAGTTTTATTAGTCAGTCTTTTAGTTGGAGTGTTTAAACCATTTGCATTTAATATAATTATTTAAATATAATTGTGTTAAGTCTACCAGGTATCTGTCCTATCTCTTATTTATTTCTCCTCTCTCACTTTCTTTTGGCTTAATCGAGTGTTCTGTTTATTTTTGGTGAGGAGGATTGGCCCTGAGCTAACATCTGTTGCCAATCTTCCCCTTTTTGCTTGAGGAAGATTGTACCTGAGCTAACATCTGTGTCAGTCTTCCTCCATTTTGTATGTGGGTTGGTGCTGTAGCTTGGCTTGATGAATGGCATAGGTCCGCTGCCGGGATCCGAACCCATGGACCCCAGGCTGCTGAAGCAGAGCACACGGACTTAACCGCTATGCTACTGGGCCTGCCTCTCTTTATTGTTATTTATTTATTTTTGTGAGAGAGATTGGCCCTGAGCAACATCTGTGCCAGTTTTTGCCTACTTTGTATGTGGGGCACTGCCACAGCACAGCTTGATGAATGGTCTGTAGGTCGGTGCCCAGGATCTTAACCTGTGAACCCTGGGCCACTGAAGTGGAGTGCACAAACTTAACCACTACACCACCGGTCTAGCCCCCTATTGTTTTTTAGTTATGTGTCCTTTTATTATTCTTAGAGTCCTTGTATTGTCTAGAGATTATAATATGTATTACCATATACTATAGTTACTTACCCCTTTCCCAGATAAGTGAAGTTAGAACTGTTAATTGTCACCTTCCTGTCCTTTGGCCCATTATCATGTTTTACTTTTACATATGTTATAAATTTTTACAGATCTTAGTGCTGTTATTTTAATTCTTCCTGTCTTTTCATGCCTCTTTTGTGTGATCATTTTTTTTCAGGCCACACAAGTTATTTTGGTATTTCTTTTAATGAAGAGATTTGTTGACAATGACTTCACTTTCTTTTTTTTTTTTAAAGATTGGCACCTGAGCTAACAACTGTTGCCAGTCTTCTTTTTTTTTTTTTCTGCTTTATCGCCCCAAACCCCCGACCCCATACACAGTTGTATATCTTAGTTGCAGGTCCGTCTAGTTGTGGGATGTGGGACACCACCTCAACGTGGCCTGACGAGCGGTGCCATGTCCGCGGCCAGGATCCAAACCCTGGGCCGCCGCAGCGGAGTGCACAAACTTAACCACTCGGCCATGGAGCTGGCCCCCACTTTTTACTATTTCTTTGGTTTGAAAATATCCTTTTGTCTTTATTTCTTTATTTTTAAGATTGGCACCTGAGCTAAGAACTGTTGCCAATCTTGTTTTTTTCCCTGCTTTTTCTCCCCAAATCCCCCCAGTACATAGTTGTATATTCTAGTTGTAGGTCCTTCTGGTTGTGCTATGTGAGATGCTGCCTCAGCGTGGCCTGATGAATGGTCCATGTCCCTGCCCAGGATCCAAACTGGCAAAACCCTGGGCCGCCAAAGTGGAGCAAGTGAACTTAACCACTTGGCCACGGCTGGCCCCTGTCTTTATTTTTGAAGATTGTTTTTGTTAGCTGTGAAATTCTGATTGGTTGTTTTTTTTTTCCCCTTTCAACACATGAATATTGAAAAGTCAACAGTCTTACTATCGTGCCTTTCAAGATAGTGTTTTTCCCTCTGGCTGCTTCTTAAGATTTTCATTTTGTCTTTGATTTTCAGCAGTTTTACTGTGATGTATTCTAGTTGTTAGCTACTGCCGCTTAACAAATCAACCCAAAACCCATGGCTTAAAGCAGCATAGATTCATTCTCACAATTTCTGTAAGTCAGGAGTCCAGGCACAGCTGAGCTGAGTCTTGTCTCAGTCTCTCAAGGCTGCAGTAAAACTACTGGCCAGACCTGGGGTTGCAGCTGAAGGCTTGACTGTGGAAGGATCTGTTTCCAAGCTCACGTAGGTTTTGGCTGGATTCAGTTCCTGGAGGGGATTCTTGGACTGAGAGCCTCAGTTCCTAGCTGGCTATTGGCTACCCTTGGTTCCTTGCCACATTGGTCTCTCCAACATTGCACCTTTCATCATCAAAAGATGAAAACTGAGAAGGCAGTAGTCTGCTAGCAAGACAGAAACCACGATATTTTATAACCTAGTACTGGAAGTGGGATCCCCTTGGTGTCACTGTATTCTGTTGGTTAGAAGTAACTTACCCAAATGGAGGGGATTTCACAAGCTGTGAATACCAGGAGGTGAGGATGGTTTGGGAGAGCTCCAGAAGCTGCCTACCACGTGTACCCAGGTAGAATTCTTTGTATTTACATTGTTTGGGATTCTTTGAGTTGCTGCTTTTTTTTTTTTTTTGAGGAAGATTAGCCCTGAGCTAACATCTGCTGCCAATCCTCCTCTTTTTGCTGAGGAAGACTGGCCCTGAGCTAACATCTGTGCCCATCTTCCTCTACTTTATATGTGGGACGCCTGCCACAGCATGGCTTGCCAAGCAGTGTCGTGTCTGCACCCAGGATCTGAACTGGCGAACCCTGGGCCGCCGAAGTGGAACATGTGTACATAAGCGCTGCACCACTGGGCCGGCCCTCTTTGAGCTTCTTGCATCTGTAGGATACCAAACAGTCTAAAGTGGAATTAAAGTCCCAAATGGGAAGAATAGAAGAATGGAGTAGAAGAAATATTTTTAGGAGATAATGGCTGAGCATTTTCCAGCATCTGGGCAGTCCCTGGGTCTGCTTCGATTGACTACTTCCCCTCTTCACCATGAGTCACATTAGATATTCTCACATTTTACCTTGTTGTATCTCATCATCTTTTGAAATATGCTGGGCCTTTTTGTCTTAAAAGAGTAGAGGCTGAAGTAGTGTAATTAGCCCCAGTAAAGGATGTGCTCTTTTTTCTCTCAGGCTGTTAGTGTGTGGGGCTGGGTCAATGTAATTTGTATAGGATCTTCTCTGGGTTTTGTTGCAGCTTTAGTTACATTAAGTTCATCACTCGCTTTTTTTTTTTAACGTATGCTTTTTGGTAAGGAAGAGTGGCCCTGAGCTAACATCTGTTCCCAATCTTCCTCTTCATTTTTTTCTCCCCAAAGCACTGGTATGTAGTTGTGTATCCTAGTTGCAAGTCATTCTGGTTTCTCCTTGTGGGATGCCGCCACAGCATGGCATGATGAGCAGAGTGTAGGTCTGCACCCGGATCCAAGCTGGCCAACCCTGGGCTGCAGAAGTGGAGTGCTTGAACTTAACCACGTGGCCACGGGCCTCTGCCCTAGCCTTCGTATGTTTTGAGGGTGGGACCAAGATTTTTCCCTTCCAGCAGAGTTTTGGATTTGAGCACTGGTGAGATTCTTGAGAAATCTATACTTTGTAGCCGAGTTGCTCTCTTTCCAAAACTTTGTAAGATCTTGCTCTCCTTTATAGCGCACCTGCCAGCTTTTGTGTTGCTGAAGCGTTCTCTTTACTCGCCAGTCCTGCCCTTGGCTTTCTGCTCTGTTGTCTGTCTCTGGCCTTAGGAGGGCCTCTGCAGTGCGCTTGTATTGTAGGGGTTCTCCTCCAGCTGCTCCACATCCAGCTTTTGGCCCTGTGAAGTCGGTGGAGGTGTGGGAGAGCTTTGGGGTGGGTGCAGGCTCAGACTGCGGCTCCTCAGCATTCTAATCAGTCATGCCAGCCCACAGGTGGCTGTTAAGTTGAAAAGTTTGGTAGGTTTTTTCTTGTTTTTTTCTGTGGTCAGTTCTTCTGCCTCTGTGCTGGGGATGAAAGGAACTGTGAGTCTTTTTTTTTTCTGTTTACAGAAAGGCTCATCAGTTTCTGGGGTGTAGTTCATTTAGATTTGTTTCCTCAGCTCTGATGGGTTTACAAATTATTTCTAAACTAATCCAGCTTGTTCTCATTGTCAAAGTGAGTAATAGTTTCTTAGATTATCTCCTTTTAATAGTTGGAATAAATGATTACTTTTAACCTTTAAAAATTATGTAGGACATATAACTGTTTGTAGTTACCTGTGGGTATACCAAATTGTACTTCCTGACACGTAGTAGCCTCTCGATATTTATTGAAAGAAATTAGTGTTGTTTAATGCTTAGGATATTTTTTTGTTGAGATCCAGTCATCAACAGTTTGGTTATTAAATGATGTTTTCTATCATCTTTGATTTCTTAAAAATCTCTGTCAGATGTGTGCTTCATTTTAGGTCAGTTAGAACAATGTTTAGCAGTGAATGGCCATGAGATACATGAAAATTATATATCCCTTTTTTTAAAGCTCCTAAATTCATTTCATAGGAATGTACAAAATAGAATCTTTCAGTGATTGTTGACTTCCTTTCCTTTTTTATGTAGAAATGGGGAAGTCGCATTTTGAACGCTAAACTTTTGTGTTAAAATTATATAATGACTGTAGCAGTGTAGGATGAATTATGTTTGCAGTATTGCTTCAGAGTTTGGCTGAGGCTTTTCATTTTAGTGTTTGTAATGGGGTGGGTAAGTGAGATTTGGAGGTGAGAATCTAACTGCTTAGAAAAAAATTCTCTATATTTTAATCAGTTTGCAGATATGTGGCTTAGAAAACTTCTGGAGACAAGTTCGACTCTAAAATTCTTAAACACTCCATTATCTCATTACTTGCCATTTTTAAGATGCAGTATAGCTGATTACAGTTATTCAGAGATGATGGAGAGTTGTGGAACTAGGCAGCCTGGGTTTATATTTTTAGCTCTGCCGTTTATTAGCTCTTTGGTTCTGGGCAGGTTATTTAATGCCTTTGTCTGTGTTTTCTTGTCTCTAAAATGAAGATAGTTGGGAGGTATGGTAAGTTAGTGTATATAAAGTTCTTAGAACAGTGTCAAATAGTAATCACTATATTAAATGTTAGCTATTATTAAGGTAATGAGGAATTAGTCAAAACCTTAAAATAGAAGTGTACTTTGTACATTGTAAGTGCACAGTATTACCTATTGTTATTTTTGCAAATGTGGAATCCGAAGTCTTAGAATGTATCTTGTCCAAAGTTCCATAACTAGTTAGATGTAGGGCTAGGACTGTCAGTCACATTTCCTGTGGGCCAGGAGAGTCCCTTACTCACTTTGTTCTGGTGTCCTTTAGTTAAATTATCACTGCTATATTTGAGGCTGGATTCCAAATTGAGAGACTTTTGTTTGAGAGAGAACTTGTTGGGACAGCCTCAATTTAAAGTCTTAAAATTTGCCTATATTTATAAGTAAATGTTTGAAGATGTTGATACTGGCCTTTCTATAGGAATGTAACCAACAAGTTATATGTAATTAATTCATTAATCTTTTCTCTGTAAATTGTGACTAAAAATTGTCCTAATGTTAAATAAAAAGTCCTTATGTTCAGTGTGAAATATTTAGAAAATGCAAAAGCAAAGAGGAACTAGAAAAGTCTCTACAGTGAGAAGTGTTTATTTTTTGTGCATATACTCGAACAAAAATAAGATCTTTAAAAAAATTATGTTGTGAGTTCCTTTCCATTTCTCTGGAAAATTGTGTCTGACGATTTGCTTGTTGAACATTTGGTTGGTTTCCAGTTTTTTTCTATTACTGATTGTATTGATATCAAAATAAGATCTATATATCTATGCATTTAGTCTGCCGTGGGGGTCTACAGTTAAGATTCCCGCTCTCACTGCTGCTGGCCGGGTTCATTTCCCGGGCAGGGAACCACACCATCTATCTGTCAGTTGTCATACTCTGGTGACTATGTGTTGCTGTGATGCTGAAAGTTTATGCCACCAGGATTTCCAATACCAGTAGGGTCATTCATGGAGGACAGGTTTCAGCGGAGCTTCCACAGTAAGACAGACTAGGAAGAAGGACCTGGCCACCCACATCTGGAAAAATTGACCGTGAAAACCCTATGAATAGCAGTGGAACATTGTTTGTTAGAGCACCAGAAGGTGAGAGGATGGTGCAAAAAGACCAGGCAGGGTTCCGCCCTCCCATACACAGGGTCGCTTGGAGTTGGAATTGACTTCATGGCACTAACAACAACAAATCTATGCTTTTATTTATCTATATCTTATATAATTGTCACTTGTAATAAATTTCTAGACACTTAATTATTGAATAAAATGGTTGTTTTTAATGTTTATTATAAATTTGTTCTCTTTAAGCTCTGCCAGTTTAAAACTCAACTACCAAAAATGAGAGAGACTGATTTCTTACCCAGTTAATCTTTTTAATCTTTGCCAATCTAATGGATGAAATAGTATCAGTAGCTAACGTTTGAGTCATTTTTTGTCTAGTACTGCACAGAAGTTAAGAGCTTTAACCTATATAATCTCATTTTCTTTTCTCAGTAACCCTATTACCTTGAATGTATCATGATTTTCCTTTTGAAATGAAACCAGAGGAGACAAGTAACTTGAATGAGGTGATATTCATACGGAGCAGATCCAGGCTGCAGGCCCCACTTTGTGTTGTTTATTCATTCACTCATGCATGATGCATTTATTCAGTAAATGAATGCCTACCATGTTTAAAGTTCCGAGGATACTGGCGTGGATGAGGTGGATGAGGCTCCCGTGTTCATGGAGTTTACACCCTAGGGGTGAAACTGACCACAAGCTGCCGACAAGTTACTGGAATACCAATTAGACGGGATTGGGAAGAGAGGGTTACGAGGTACAGGTTATTTTAGATGGATGCTCAAGGGAAACTTTTGTTTATTGGGTAACATTTGACCTGAAGGTTGCAAAGGAAGCCAGTTATGTGAAGATCAGAGGAAAGAGCGGTTGCTTTTAGCCTTAAAAACCTTTGTAACCTCTGACCTTGCAGTTAAATGCCTAGGACATTTTTTTGAGGAAGTTTGTTTATTGGCTGTTGTTAATTCATCTTTTCTGAATTGCTGTTTGACATCTTTTACTTCTTTTTTACTGCTGTCTGTCTTAACCGTTTTGTAAGAATTCTCCATATATCTGGGTTATTCTTTAGACTCACATGTTAGAATTCTTTTTCCCAGTTTGCTTTTTAGTTTTGTTCAGAGGTTTTGTTTTTACAAAAGTTTAGGATTTTTAATTTTTTTACATCTGTTAATCTTTGTTTTTGCCTTTATGGTTATCCTTAAAGCTCTTCTGTACTTGAAGATTATAAAAGGCAAATATTATGTATCTATTCACGTGTGTGTTTTCCTAGTCTGTTTATAGTTTATTTTTAAGGCCTTTATATGGAGTTTATGTTAGCATTTTGTTGGTATGAGGTATGGATCTGGCCTTTTCAAAGTTGTCGGTCAGTTTGGAAATAGTGTTTGCGTTATCTCTCCTTTCTCCACAGAGAATTCGGTCATTATCATTTACTAAATTCTTGCTAACTTTCATCTGTGGACTTTCTTTTCTGTTCCTGTGACAGGCTGAACTATTTTAATGATTGAACTTTTATAATATGTTTTATTATATATTAAAAATGTTTTATCACATTCTCTTTGCTTAGCATTTTAGCTTTAGCATTTTAGGGTGGTCATTAAATATACAATCTTATGCTTTAAGCTGTTAAGGAATTAGTTCTGAACTATACTTTGAACTGATACCTGTGTACCTGTGGGTGTTTTCTGGCTTTTAATTCCCTATTCATTTGGGAAATAATATTTATGTTCTGAATGATTTGAATTGTATTTACTTCTTATTTCAGACATTGCAGGACTCAGCCCTTGAACCTAGAATCTGCATCAAGCACAGTGCTTTCGTTGGACTCTTTTGTAATCTTAAGATCCTAACAGTTCTTGCAGAACATTTTTGTAAACTCTTGTTTTATGTTTGTATTGAGTTTTCTGAATTGTTTTAAAGATAGAACTAAAATGAATAGGTTCTCTTTCCTTTGGTCGTTTGGAGTATGATAAATCTCTTGATGAAATGATGAACTAAGTCTGTCTAGGAGATGTTTTGCATTAATGTTGAAATCTACAGTCTGTACTATGTTCATGTGGCTGAAATTATTTAATCAAGTATTTTACTACTTCATATCTTCTGTAGGCTGTAGCATGTTTAAAATATGTGCATTTTGAAGTGTGCTTGTCTCTTGTAATACTTATTGTTTCACAAAATTTTTGAAACATAAAGTTTGACTTTTTTCCGTAATATTTGACTCTTCATTAAGTTCCAGATAGACTTTAATTCCAGACTTTAATTAATCTTTGCACAAGTTTTATTTTGATTATAGTCTGCTTAGAAAATTCAGTTATTTTGATTTGGTACAACAAAAAAAATCTCAAGTTCAGTGTTTTCTTTTCAGATGTCAGCTGATTTATGGATAAAGCTGCTGAGAATTTTGCATTCTGTGTTTTATTCCTTTCAGGTGATCTGATGATAGGAGAACCTCCCTATCAAGAATATAAGAAATGTTAGATTGTTTTTCTTCTGAATAATTTGTAATTTGGAAAAGCTTTTATAGTCTGGAAATAGGGCTCACCCTTTGCTAACAGAGGAAGAAAATGATACTAATAGATTGCATAGAAATGCTGACTTGGGATATGACCCCACTTAGTATTGGAGTCAGCATTAATAGCATTTTCCAGGCAAGCCTCACTTTACCAGGATGGTTGGCGGGTGACTTTCCTACAGATAGTCAGGTTGGTGGGCGTGCTGTTATGATTTGTGTGATTGTATAGCACGTGAAAATAGGCTTATGGAATATTTCATTTGCTTAGAAGCAGTGGCTGAAATGATAAAGATAGATAGTGATGCTTTACAAGGCTGTTGTTGGGATTGCTGCAGTGATTTAACGGTGTCATGAAAGATTCAGTCTTTGTCTTTCTGTATGGGCAGTCTCGACATTTTGGCTTTTTTCCCTCAAACTTTCAGTTTTGTGGTTGCTAGATGGCTCTTGGAGCTCTTACCATCTTATCCTAGAAATGATAGGAGGGAAGTGTTCGTTCTTCCTGTGACTCTTTTATTAGGGAGGAGAATTTTTCCAGGAATGTTCCTCTGCCCCAGCAGGTTTCTTCTCAGTTTCATTGGCCAGAACTAGGTAATATGACCTAGTTATAAAGAAGTCTGGAAAAGTGAGGTTCTGCCAAACTGGGGAGGTGATGGCTGTTGGGTAGGTGATCACTGTCTGCTCTGGGAAGCTAAAACTAATGTTTCTGAATTAAAATAAATACTTTTTTTTTTTTGAGGAAGATTAGCCCTGAGCTAACTGCTGCCAGTCCTCCTCTTTTTGCTGAAGAAGGCTGGCCCTGAGCTAACATCTGTGCCCATCTTCCTCTACTTTGTATGTGGGACGCCTGCCACAGCATGGCTTTTGCCAAGCGGTGCCCTGTCCTCACCCATGATCTGAACCGGCGAACCCCGGGCTGCTGAAGCAGAACATGTGAACTTAACTGCTCCACCACCGGGCTGGCACCAAAATACTTTTATTTCTCATTTTGTTAATGTAGTGAATCACGTTGATTGACTTGGGGATGTTGAACATCCCTGTGTCCCTGGTATAAATCCCACTTGATCGTGGTGTATAATGTTTTTGATGTATTGCTGTATTCGGTTTGCCAAAATTTTGTTGAGGATTTTTGCATCTATGTTCATCAGTGATATTGGCCTGTAGTTTTCCTTCTTTGTGTTGTCCTTGTCAGGTTTGGTGATCAGGGTGCTGTTGGCTTCATAGAATGTATTAGGGAGTGCTCCATCTTCCTCTATTTTCTGGAGTAGTTTGAGAAGGATAGGTATTAAATCTTCTTTAAATGTTTGGTAGACTTCTCCAGAGAAGCCGTCTGGTCCTGGACTCTTATTTTTGGGGAGGTTTTTGATTACTGTTTCTATGTCTTTACTTGTGATTGGTCTATTCAGATTTTCTATTTCTTCCTGATTCACTTTGGGGAGGTTGTATGAGTCTAGGAATTTATCCATTTCTTCTAGGTTGTTCAATTTGTTGGCATATAGTTTTTCATAGTATTCTCTTATGATCCTTTGTATTTCTTCGGTATCTGGTTGTGATTTCTCCTCTCTCATTTCTAGTTTTATTTATTTGAGACATCTCTCTTTTTTTCTTAGTCTGGCTAAGGGTTTATCGATTTTGTTAATTGTTTCAAAGAACCAACTCTTTGTTTCATTGATCCTTTCTACTGTCTTTTTTGTTTCACTAGTGTTTATTTCTGCTCTAATTTTTATTATTTCCCTCCTTCTACTGACTTTGGGCTGTGTTTGTTCTTCTTTTTCTACTTCTGTTAGGTGTTGTTTGAGGTTGTTTATGTAAGATTTTTCTTGCTTATTGAGGTGAGCCTGTATTGCAATGAATTTCCCTCTTAGGACTGCCTTTGCTGCGTACCAAATAAGTTGGTATGGTGTGTTTTCATTTTCATTTGTCTCCAGATAATATTTGATTGCTTCTTTAATTTCTTCAATAATCCATTGTTTATTCAGTAGCATGTTGTTTAGTCTCCACGTTTTTGGCCCTTCCCCAGCTTTATTCTTGTAGTTGATTTCTAGTTTCATAGCATTATGATCCGAAAAGATGCTTGATATTATTTCAACCCTCTTGAACTTACTGATGCTTGCTTTGTTTCCCAAGATATGGTCTATCCTTGAGAATGTTCCATGAGCGCCTGAGAAGAATGTGTAACCTGTTTTTGGATGAAGTGTTCTATATATATCTATTAAGTCCATCTGGTCTAATTTTTCATTTAATTCTATAATTTCCCTGTTGATTTTCTGTCTGGATGATCCATCCATTGGTGTTAATGGGGTGTTGAGGTCCCCTACTATTATTGTATTGTTGTTGATGTCTCCTTTTAGTTTTGTTAATAGTTTCTTTACAAATTTTGGTGCTCCTGTGTTGGGTGCATATATATTTATAAGTGTTATGTCATCTTGGTGGAGTGTCCCTTTTATCATTATATCCTGCCCCTCTTTGTCTTTCTTTATCTGTTTTGCTTTGAAGTCTACTTTTGTTTGATATAAGTATGGCAACGCTTGCTTTCTTTTATTCATTATTAGCTTGGAGTATTGTCTTCTGTCCCTTCACTTTGAGTCTCTGTTTGTCTTTGGGGCTGAGGTGTGTTTCCTGGAGGCAGCATATTGTTGGATCTTGTTCTTTGATCCATCCTGCTACTCTGTGTCTTTTGATTGGAGAGTTCAATCCATTTACATTTAGAGTGATTATTGAAACGTGGGGGCCTACTGCTGCCATTTTATCACTTGTTTTCCTGTTCTTTTGCATTTCCTTTGTTTCTCGTCCCATGATTTTTGGATTCCTAATTCAAGTAGGTAAATTTCTGTATTGGCTTTCTTCTTATTTGTAATTTGTGTCTTTATTCTTGTTGTTTGTTTAGTGGTTACCAGGTGGTTTGTATAACACATCTCGTAGATGAGATAGTCCTTTTTCTGATAGCCTCTTATTTCCTTAAATTAAAACGTTCCATCCCTTTTTTCTTCCCTTCTAGGTTGTTATTGTCAGATTTTTTTTTTCTCTTCTTTTTTGTGTTGTGAGTTTGTGGTTAAAATGACTAGGTTATATTTATTCTTGGTGTTTCCGTTCCGTTTATCTTTAATGTTTTATTTAACTTTTGCTAACCTGTTCTGATGGAGAGCTGCTACTTTCTGTTATTGTCCTTCTGCTTATCTCCTTTGTTCTGGATTTTGTAACCCCTTTTTTTGATTTTTCAGGTATGAGGTACTTCCTGAGCATTTCTTGAAGAGGAGGTTTTGTGGCAATGAACTCCCTTAACTTTTGTTTATCTGGGAAAGTTTTTATTTCTCCATTGTATTTGAAGGATATTTTCGCTGGGTAGAGTATTCTTGGCTGCAGGTTTTTGTCCTTCAGAGTTTTGAATATTTCGTATTTCATTCCAATCTCTTCTAGCCTGTAGCAAATCTCCTGAGAAATCTGCTGATAGCCTTATGGGGGTTCCTTTGTAAGTTATTTTCTTCTGCCTGGCTGCCCTTAGTATTTTCTCTTTGTCGTTGACTTTTGCTAGCTTCACTACTATATGCCTTGGGGTTGGTCTTCTTGTGTTAATAAAATTTGGAGATCTATTGGCTTGTGTCACATGAAGTTCCATCTCTCTTCCCAAGTTTGGGAAGTTCTCAGCCATTATTTCTTTGAACAGGCCTTCTGCCCCCTTCTCCTTCTCTTCTCTCTCTGGTATACCTATAACCCTTATGTTGCATCTCCTAATTGAGTCAGATAATTCTGGGAGAATTTCTTCATTTCTTTTTAGTCTTAGTTCTCTCTCCTCCTCTGTCTGCGGCATTTCTATATTCCTATCCTCCAAATTGCTAATTCTGTCTTCCATATTATCGACCCTACTGTTCAGAGAGTCCAGATTTTTCTTAATCTCCTCCATTGTGTTCTTCATCTCCAGTATTTCTAATTGGTTCTTCTTTATCGTATCAAGCTCTTTTGTGACATAGCTCCTGAACTCCACCAAAATACTTTTAAATGAAGAATGTTTACACCAACACTAGAACATTTCTCTGCCTAGGTCCTTTTGTATAAACTGAATGTCAAGCTTTTTTCCCCCTCTTACTGCTATAGGAATATTTATCCTGCCGTTGACTGTTAAACTTTCACTCCTTGATAAAACTTAGAAAAGAGGCCAAGAACATTCATCTCATCAGAAGCTGAGGGGAGTTACTTAAGCAAGGAAGACACCAAATTTTTTATTTTGTATAAATGGGCTCTCTGTCACACTGTGCTTCTCATTCTATAGGAATTGTTATATGATATGATAGTTTACTTGTATGTTTTCCCATTGCAAGGTTTCTAGATGTAGTTTAAAATAATTTGAGAGAAAGCTACGGGTCAGATATGTATATATTAAAGATATTAAATATTCATTCTAGAGCCTGACTAGATTACAGCACCCCAACCTTTACGGAAAAAGCTGCTTTCTCCTATAACTTTCCAATTAGGTTATATAAAGCCGCCTTACCACTTTCTGTAACTGCTACCCTGTTCTTGAAGAGGCTCACAGCAGTGTTTGGCAGTAGTAATAGAGTGAACCTAGGATTTTAGCTGATAAACTTTCTGACATTTAATATGGCCACAAAAAACAAGATGTTAGATTGACTGTTGGAGCAACTTCAGTCTGGCCTGATTCCTGAGGACCTTGTATATCATTGAAGTTGCTGATAGAGACTGTTACTAATATTCCTGTCTAGGACTTGAAAATGCTGAAGGAACAGTACTTACTGGTCACTATGCTGTTAATTTTCAATAATCCAGAGCCATTTTTCTGTTGATTTTTTTTGTTGCTATATTGAGACTTAGAACCACATTATTTTCCAGGTGTACCTTATTTTGTACAAAACTAGAATTACCTCTCCTATCCCCATATTTGTTAGTTATGTTAGAATCCTTAGAAATGCAATGAATCTGTAATTCTCTTTATGAGAAAATTCATGGGGTTTTCTGCATGGAATCCATGTTCCTATAATATCTGGACTTTTCCTAAATATACTTGCCTATGTTGAAGCCTCTTACTATTTTATTATTTTTTCAAATTTTTCTTTTTTGAGGAAGATTAGCCCTGAGCTAACATCTGCCAATCCTCCTCTTTTTGCTGAGGAAGACTGGCCCTGAGCTAATATCCATGCCCATCTTCCTCCACTTTATATGTGGGACACCTGCCACAGCATGGCTTGCCTAGCGGTGCCATGTCTGCACCTGAGATCCCAGCTGGCGAACCCTGGGCCGCCGAAGCAGAATGTGCGCACTTAACTGCTGCACCATCAGGCTGGGCCCTAGAATCTGCATGTTTGTAAAGTTCTTTCAGATCATTTGAGAGAGAAAATATGTGTAGCACTGGTAAACATTCTGTTTAAAATTTCCTATACATACCGTTTCTATCTAGAGAAATTTTTTTTATCCATAGCTTTTATATCTGATCTTCAAAAACAAGTCTCCATTTCTACCTAGGCTTGGTTGTGTAACCTCAAAACTTTAAGTCAGTGTAACTATAAGTTCTCTATCCACCCGAATAGTGAAATTCTCAAAACTATTAGGAAAGAGTGATTTTCCACTTTCCAGAAGCCATGTTGCTGTTGCCCAACATCGTTTTATCTTAAATATTTAAACCTTTTATATATATGGTTTAGGTTGATCAGTGCAGTTAAGTTAGTGGGACTTTTGGTTTTCAGATTTGCATTACTGACAAGCTTAGATATATAATTTTCTTGGTTCTATGGGAATTACCTTCTAGTTCTCCTGTCTCCCTCAGCCTTCCTGTGATGAGCTAATTAGCTACAGTAGTTTCTGGCCTTTTACATACTGACACTTTGAAGCACAGCGTGTTAATTAGTTTTAAGAAATACTCTTGAGGTCTCCTGAGCTTTGATATATCTTTTGAGCTTTGCCTTGGAATGTCTGTCATGATGGGAAATGTAAGTCATGTTGAAAAGCTGAAGATAGTATGTTTATCCTTTTCTGTCATCAGGGCTTATAAACAAAAACCTTATACTGAATCCAGGCTTATGTTATATTTGAATTCATGATTAAGAACCAAAAGTGAGATCTAGAACCATGTTTTAAATTTTCTTTGGAGCAGCGTTTCTCAGGAGTTTGAAAATGTGTGGGGCATTGTTGGTGTCAGAGTGGCAAGGGGAGTACTTGGCATTAATGGAGGGGAACCAGGGATACCATATGTCCTGCAAGTGGGGTTAGTCCTGTACAGTGATGTTTTGTCCTTCCTCAAAGGCTGGCAACATCACAGTTGAGAAACCCTAGGGATGCAGCATCAAAGTTGATGCCAAGTAGATTCATATAATGTAACATTGGACATATTCATGAGTGACACTTACACGTTACCCTTTTTGTTTTATTTTTTGAGCTATAATTGACATACAGTAAACTGCACATATTGATAGTATTCCAGTTGATAAATCTGGATGTGTCATACCCATGAACCCATCACCACAATGAAGAGAGTGAGCAAAGTTTCCTCTTCCCCTTTGTGATTCCTCCTGCTTCTCCGCCTGCTTCCAGCAACTTCTCATCTGCTCTCTGTAGCTGTATATTAGGTTGTATTTTCTGGAGTTTTATATAAATGCAGTCATACAGTGCTGTACTCTTTCTTTTGGCTTCTTGCAGCATAATTATTTTGAGATTCATCCTTGTCATTGTGTTATTAATAGTTTGTTTCTTTTCATTGCTGAATAGTATTCCACTGTGCAGATATACATTAGTCTGTATTCATTCATCTTTTAATGGACATTTGGATTGTGTCCGCTTTTGAGCTTTTAAAAAGGAACCTGTTTGAGAACATTCAGAATAAGCCTTTATATGAACATAGGCTTTCATTCTTGGGTAAATACCTAGGAGTAGAATAGCTGGATAATATGGTAGATGTATGCATTAAGGAAATTGCCTGGCTGTTTTCTGAAGTGGTTGTGCTGTATGTCCCCACCAGCAGTTTCTCCACATTCTTGCCAATTTTGGTCTGGTCAGTCTTTTTAATTTTAACCATTCTAATAGGTGTGTAGTGATATTATGGTTTTAATTTGTATTTCACCAGTTACCAATGATGTTGATCATCTTTTCATGCGTTTGTTTGCCATTTGTTTATCTTCTTTGGTGAAGTGTCTGTTCAAATCTTTTGCCTATTTTTAAAAATTACATTTTTTCTTTTTTTTGATGAGGAAGATGGGCCCTGAGCTAACATCTGTGCCAGTCTTCCTCTATTTTGTATGTGGGACGCCTGCTAGCATGGTTCGATGAGTGATGTGTAGGTCCATGCCTGGGATCCAAACCTGCACACCCTGGTCCACCAAAGCAGAGTGCACAAACCTAACCTCTATGCCACTGGGCCAGAATCAGTTAGATTTTTTTTTTTATTGTTTTGAGAGTTCTTTATATATATTCTGGGTACAAGTCCTTTATCAGGTACATACTTTGCAAGTATTTTCTTTCAGTCTGTGGGTTGTCTTTTCATTCTGTTTTGAAAAAACAGAAGTTCTTAGTTTTGATCAAGTCCAATTTATTTTTTTAATTTTTTTAATTTTTATTTATTTAGTTTTTTGAGGAAGCTCAACCCTGAGCTAACTGCTGCCAATCCTCCTCTTTTTGCTGAGGAAGACTGGCCCTGAGCTAACATCCATGCCCATCTTCCTCTACTTTATATGTGGGACGCCTGCCACAGCATGGTGTGCCAAGCAGTGCCATGTCTGCACCCTTGATCCAAAGTGGCGAACCCTGGGCCACCGAGAAGCAGAACGTGCGAACTTAACTGCTCTGCCACCGGGCTGGCCCCCTGATCAAGTCCAATTTATTCATTTGTTCTTTTGTGGATTGTGCTTTTATTGTCATGTTAGAAATCTTGGCCTAACTTCAGGTCATGAAAATTTTGTCCAGTGTTTTCTTTTATAAAAAGTTTTATGGTTTTAGATTATACATTTAGATCTATGATCTGCATTGAGGTAATTTTTGTTTATTGTGCGATGTATGGATCAAAGTTAATTTATTTTTCCTTTGGCAAATGGATGTCCAGTTGTTTTGGCACCATTTGTTGAAAAGGTCATCTTTTCTCTTTTGCACCTTTGTCAAAAATCAGTTGTCGTTATGTAACAGGTCCTGAAATTAGGTTTTGTTAGCTCTTGACTTTGTTCTTTTTCAAAGCTACTTTGGCTTTTCCAGGTCATTTGCATTTGCTTATGAATTTTAGAATAAAATTGTCAATTTCTATAAAAAAAGCCTGCTGGGATTTTGATTGAGATGGCTTTGAATCTATAGATCAGTTTACTGTTTATTTAGGTCTTATTAAATTTCTCTCAGCACTGTTTCATAATTTTAATTGTACGTGTTTTTCACGTTTTGTCAGACTTATCCCCAAGTATTTAATATTTTTGATACTATTTTAAACAATGTTATTTTTAAAACTTGCTCTCCAATCAGGTCTTGTCCAATAAGCATGTGGCTCCTGATCATCTGTTGCAAATCTGCCAGCGCATCGGTCCCATGTTGGATAAGGAAATTCCACCCAGTATTTCAAGAGTCACTTCTTTACTTGGTGCAGGAAGGCAGTCTTTGCTACGTACAGCAAAAGGTACCTTAATTTGAAGAAGTGTTCTGCTTTGTATTACTAGCTTAATAATTATTATAATTGTGAAGTTATGTAAGCATTGTGGAAGAAAGGTGATATGTAACTATAAACCATGCTGTGGACTATAAAATTCTCTGCATTTAGCGTAGACATTGAATTTTATTACATAAGTGTTTAATGGGTCCTTCTGCATTTAAAAAAATGATAAAGGTATAGATGTTAAGCTAAAAAGCTTGAATTTATTGAGATGTGTTTGAGGTTTTATCAATGTGAGTTTTTAATTTTCCATTTTGTAGCTCACTTTATAACTTCATTGAATGTAATTGTATGTGTCTAATAAACTCTTTAAATGCCAGAAGTATTTCATTTGATATTTAGGTTCTGAAAGCCCTTTGTTATAAGGGGAAGTGATTTTCTAAATTTGGTAGCTATTTGAAAACAAGCACCAAAAATGTACAATTGCATGGTTCTTTTTTCACCAATTTAATTTTTTTGCGAAGTTATGTGGTAGTGAAATGTTTGGAATTGCTGTTCTCTTTCTGTTAGCTTGGTATAAATCACTTAGACTAAGTATATGTATGTGATATGATCTGTGTATACAACGTGGCTTAACTGCTAATGGCAAGAATGTTGGCTCTTCTGATCCTGAGCATACGTCAAGTTCATCCCTCGTGATTATTTATAAGATTTGTTGATGTGATGCTGCCTCTTAGATGTACCACCAGTATAAAGCTTGACTGAGAAAGAACAAGCCTCCCTCTTGGTTCCATGCCAGACTGGTTTGTCAGCTTTAGTTGTTTCTTAGTGCTCTATGGCCATGCCACACTGTGGCTTGTATCAGGAAATTGTTCATATTCTTCCTTCTTTTGTGTCCCTATTCACCTTGTAATTATTCTGTTTTAGGTTGTTCTATAGTAGTTGCCTGGGTAGCCTGTTTTCCTCTGTTTTCTTTACTTGTGTCAAGCTCAATGTCGTTTTGTGATGAGCACTGCTTAAAAACTGGCAGACCTTAGAAGAGACTTCAGCAAGCTGCCCTAGGGTAGGGACCATATTTCTCTGTTTGTTTTGTACTAGTTCCACGAGAGGATGCCTTGTAACTGCTCTTTGATCATGATAGTGGTAATGAATTCATTCATGTAAAACATAATATGCCTGTTAGTTTGGGGCACCCGAGGCTCAGTAGAGGTTTAGTATGATGCCTTCCTTCCCTTCCTCTTTCAAGTTATGAAGAAGCTAATTTGTAGCACAGCATAATCTGTGTTCTGCTGCTGTCTCCTATAGAGGGGGCAGATAATTTTTCTTAGTATATTTGCTGGTAGGTCAAAGAAGGATGGGACTTAAGAATTAGTGTTCAGACTCAGCAGATCCTATGTATGTGCTCTTGTGTAAAGGATTATTTATGATCCTAAAACAAGAGGAAAGCCATTTAATTTCCTCAGTACTTCCAGAGGAGATTGAAGTCATGGTAATATTGGCCAAAATTAATTTTAAAACTCAGTAACATTTAAATAGTTAAGTCAAGGGTTTTCATATAAATCAAAGAAATTAAAGTTTTCCTTATAAAAATTTCCAATTTTGGAAAGTTGGCTCAGTTGTGATTAAGAGCTTTTATCACTAGTATTGTATGGTATAATTCTGCATTGAAAAATAAAAACTTAACTTGACATTGAATGAGACTTGAGTTAAAAATCTGGTTTTATGGTCCATCTTGAGTAATCATTTGCAGTGGATCTCTTTAAAGGTCCCTGGAACCTTTGAGCCTCAGTTACCTCATTTGTAAATTGGCGATAATACCTACCTCACAGGGTTGTTGTGAGGATTCAATGAGATAATGTATGTTGAAAGCACTTTGTAAATTGTAAAGTGCTACTCAAATGTTAGTTGTTGTTGTATCTGAGATGTCTTAATTTTTTTTTTCCTTCAGAAAATAGTCTAATAAACCTCTAGGGCTTTTCTGTTAAAGTATATTAGTTGGTAAAACTTTGAATAAACAGTTTATTACAATATACGTAAGTATTCTATAAAATCTTTCTTGGGGTTAACTTTCAAGATTTTATGTGTATCTAAAATTCATTTTAAAGACTGCAGGCACACAGTTTGGAAGGGCTCTGCCTTTGCTGCTCTTCATAGAGGAAGACCTCCTGAAATGCCGGTGAATTATGGTTCCCCACCCAATCTTGGTAAGTGAGGTTGGCCTTTTAGATACCCAAACCATTCTTTTAATTTCTTGACCAACTTTGTAACTGCTATATTAAAATTTAAAAGGAAATACTAGTAGTGTTTGTTGTTTCGTTAGTAACAAGTATCAATTTTCAGATTTGTTTTTCCAAAATAATTACTAAAAGTAATAAAAAGTAGTGAAAACCAATCTTGTTGTAATAAGAAGTCTGTACTAGTGATTATAGTGGAATAAAATTGGGAAAAAGTTTGTGTTCCATGATTTCTCAAATATTGATCTTGTGATCCTCTAGAAATTGTTTCGGAGTTTTTCTTAATGTTTTACGTATTGACTCCCCCTTAACCATTTTCGTTGTTTTTATTTCCTAGTGGAGATACATCGAGGAAAACAACTCACAGGGTGTTCCACTTTTAGCACAGCATTTCCAGGAACTATGTATCAGCATATAAAAATGCACAGAAGGATTCTCGGACATCTGTCAGCTGTTTACTGTGTAGCATTTGATAGGACAGGACATAGAATCTTTACAGTGAGTTAATATTTTAAACTCAATTTGATATCATCTGGAGCACTTCAGCGTGCATCAGAATCATTTAAGAAATCTTACAAAACATGTAGATTCTATGTTTCCCATTCTCAGGAGTTTTGACTCAGTAGGTCCAGTGTGGGGCCCATGAATTTGCATGTTTATTAAGTATCCCAGGTGATTCAGATGCGGATTGTCAGGCTTTGTGTGGGTTTGTGAGATGTTGGTTTACAGGAGTGCTTCTTGGGCATGATCATCAAGGATGCTTAAAAATATGCATGCCTAATACTTCTTCTCCAGTCCATTCTAGACCTGCTGAATTAGGTTAATTTATATATGTGTATTAACCAAAAATAAATCAAAAAAATCCCCGCAAAAATCCAGATCTCTACAGGTGATTCATATTCACAGTAATTAGCCACTGATCCAGGGAAATTGATTGATTACTTGAACACTGAAATATTTTATAATTATTATAAAACTATATATATTATAAAACTAAAATGGTAATTTACCATTTTAATGTTTTAAGGGAAAAATAGGATGGGTAAGAAGTTTAATTTTTCAGTTGTGAGATTCAAAATAAATACTCATATATTTGCTGAATGGTGGATGGATGCTTACTGGTACTATAAATTTGAGACTCTGGTTATTTAAAATGAGGGTGCTAGTCCTGTTATTTTGTAGCTGGTTTTGGGATTACCACTTACTCTTGTTTCTTAGCCTGTGAGATATATATCTGTCTTAACACTCATAAATTATTTAGCTTCATGTACACTAACCTGACATTTAACCATTGCACATTGACATAGGTGAGCCATGAATTTTAGTTGGACTATGACTTGGAAGAGAATTTTGGAAAAATAGTATTTATACTGTGTTCTAATTCATAGAAATGAAAATTTCACAGTATCTGACATGTGATTTCAAAAAAAAGCTATTATTTCAAAAGTGTTCTGACCGTAAGATTCATGATTTACAGAGTATTCTATGGTTGGAAAGAGAGGAATTGTTATAGATACTTAATCTGAGTGACATGTAAATAGTATTCTTTTAAATGATATAGAAGAGTTGCTGAATTAACGTTTATTTTTGGGTGTATTTCTTTTTTTAGGGTTCAGATGATTGTTTGGTGAAGATTTGGTCAACACACAATGGTCGCTTATTGTCTACATTAAGAGGTCATTCTGCAGAAATTTCAGATATGGCAGTAAACTATGAAAATACAATGATTGCTGCAGGGAGCTGTGATAAAATAATTAGAGTGTGGTGCTTGAGAACTTGTGCCCCAGTTGCTGTGCTCCAAGGGCACACGGGATCCATTACATCTTTACAGGTAAACTAGCTTTAGTGTGCATGTTTGTGTATTATCTCATTTTCCTTTAAAACGCTTTTCTCTTTGGAGATGAGAAATAGTAAGATGCTTAGTAACTATATGATGTATTTTAAATTTAATAATCAAGAGAAAATATAATTAATCATAATTCCATGAACCTTGGAAGGGTGCCGTAATAAATGTCGAATGCAGTTAGAGCTTTATATGAAGTCTTGGTGGAAGTCTTATTACTTCCTTTAAGTTTATGGCCGAACTGAATGAGTGTCAGTTACAAACTGGTGATAGGCTAACAATTTTTCTACTTTAAAACTTGTGGATTTTGGTAAGTTGATTAAATTTCCTGAAATATATTAAAAAATTTTTTTCACTTTATTGTGGAGGATAATTTTGAACATATACAAAGTGAACAGAATAGTATATAATAAACCCTTGTGTGACCATCAACCCGTGGCCAGTTCTTCCTCAACCACTTCACCTTGTACCTAAAGCAAATCATAGATTTCATATAGTATGTCTTTTTAAAAGATAAGGATTCTTTTTTTAAAAAAAACATCAAAATGTGATGTTATACTTCTTGATGTTCAAATTTCTAATTGTCTCATAAATAGCATTATTTTATTTAGGTTGTTTGAATTAGAAAACAGACAAAATCTACACCTTACACTTGGTTGCTCTAGATTAAAAGAAGCTTAAAACAAATTGCACCCCTTTGCCCAATTTAAAAAAAAAATCACCTTGAAGTTTGTTTGTGGAAGGAATTGAGTTGTTTATCTGTGGAGTTCCGACAGTTTGGATGTTACCATTTCCGTCTTTGTGGAGTAGATTAACATGTTCCTCCGCGTTTCCTGTAAATTGGTTATTGGATCCAGAGCGCTATTTGTTTTTAATGTGCACGAGAATCACTTTGAGGCCTTGTTTAAAGCACAGGTTGCTAGGCCCTGCAGCCAAAGGTTCCGATTCAGAATGGTGGAGGTGGGCCCTGAGAATTTGCGTTTAGAACAAGTTTCCCAGGTTCTGCTGCTGCTGCTCCAGGGACCATAATTTCGAGGTCACTGATCTAGAGGCTTGATTACCTTGAGGTGTATGCTCTTCCCGGCATAAAATGTCTGGTGGTCTCTCGGTAGTAGGCATTGATGATCACTGCCTTAGATCCATTAGTTTATTAAGGACTGAAAATGGTGCCAGTCAGGCAGTTTTTTGAAAATCACCTTTTGTTAGGAGATAATGATTTGTAAAGCTTTTTAAGACACAGTGGTGTCTCCAATTTGAGTTTGGTTAAAACTGTGAGAGTGGTTCCATTTTCTTAAGTGAATTTACGCAGGGTGTATGTGAAATGGTCTCTAAATAGATTTGGTATGAAGTTCTGTGATAAAAGTGGCTTTTTTCAACTCTTCTCGTCAGTATTCTTGAAGAATAGAGTTTGCAGACTTATTTTTGAAGGAAGACAATTATAGTTGGGATTGTCTTTTATTTTGAAAGTTAAGCAAGATTTTTGGTTTCCTTGTTTGTTTTTAGGCAAAGAGTATGTTGTTCTCTGGAAGGTTTCATAGTTTGAAATTAATTCACATCCGAGCTGTGTTCCACAGTTGACATTTTATTTGATAATAAACTTACAGATATAGCAGCAAATAAGAAAACTTATACTTTGTGAGGGTGTCTGTCTTTAAACCATTCGGGAGTTCTTCAGCATGCAAGTGGAGCTCTGGTCTTACCTGAAACCCATTCTTTTAGGTAATGGGAGCCTACACGTGATTACCATTTACTAAATATATCTGAAAAATCTATTTGGGTGGTAGTAAGTTTTTATACATCAGAAGGTACATCTGTTCTTTGTTAGTGGTTGCTTTGAATTTCAAAGTCAAACAAATGCATGATTTTAATTATTCTGTTTCCTGTTCTTTACCTTGTTACTGGCATATAGAAACCATTTTTAATTTTAGTAAAGGTTTTTTTAATTCATAAAAAAAGTACAAGTAGTAGTATTTGCAGAAAAATTATACAGTAGTTAATAGCAAATAAGAAAATTAAAAAACCTCCATAATCTTACCCTCTAGAAATAATCACTGTCAATATTTTAGAATATACCTTTCTCAAGGGTAGCATTATATAATGTTGCTTAATACTTACTTTCTTAAGAATGTTAGTATTAGACATAGCCAGGTTCAACCAGAAGTAGAACCTTTTGTTTAAATAAAAGAGTAGCAAGTGAACATTCCTCAGGAATGAAAGACATAATGAGTAGCTGGCTTGGACTAACCTTTTTAACAACAACTATAAAAGCTGGACAAAGGTGAAAAATACCTGAGGTACTAATATAATGAGGAATTGTGGAGCCAAGATACAGTAGATGAGGAAGGTCCAGAGATAGGAGCCTTGAGTTTTGAAGGCATTTGTCAGTTCCACATAAGAGGTGGCTGAGAAGCTTAGTAGAACTTTTGACAGACTTTTACGGTTAGGGAGGATATATCTTGGGAGTTATCTACACATAAGTTCAGCTAATTAAAAGAAATGGAAAAAATTGCAACAGAGAACTGAAAGTTAGTAAAAAGGAAATTCTAAAATTGAAATAGAATTTAGAATTCAGCCCATGGTTTTAACAGCAGATTAGATACCACTGGAGAAGTCAGAGAAAATTAATAAAGTGACGTCAGAAGAAAATAGATTGAAGCACAGAGGGATAAAGGTTGGATTATACAGAAAAGAGTTTTAAGAGATAGTTAGGATATACTGGAAAGATACCACATGAGTATACATACATATATGCCATGCGTGTAATTGGAATTCCTGAAGAAGAGAAGAGAATGAAGCAAAAGCTAGACTTGAAGTGATAATAGCTGAGAATTTTGCAAAATTCACTGAAGAAATAAAGCCACAGATTGAAGAAACAATAAGGACCCTGAGCAGAATAAGTATACAGAAAACTACAACTGCTGAACATCACAATAAAACTTAAAACCGAAGATAAGGAGAAATCTTCAAGTAGCCAGAGGGAAAAATAAAGAAGCCCTAAGACTGACGGCTGGCTTCTCAGTAGAAGTAATGGAACTTGATAGACAAAGGAGTAATCTTTTTACAGTGATAATAGAAAACAACTGCCAGTCAAGAATTCTGAACCTGTTCAAAATATCGTTGAAGTGCAGTAAACACATTTTCAGACAAAGTGAGAATTTTTTACCAATGGATCAGCACTAAGGAGAATTCTAAATAGCATTTTTGAGGCAGAGAAGGGATGGGATCCCGGATTTGGAGATGCAAGAATTAAAAAGAAGTATGTGGATAATTGGAAATAAACATTGACTATATACAGGTTTAGTATCTTAGGAGTTTTAAAATATATATGGAATTAAAATAACAAATAGTGATAATAGCTTGTATATCAGGAGGAGGTAACTTTATTCTAAGATCTTTGCATTATTCAAGAACTGAAAAATATAAATTTACATTAGACTTTTAATAAGACGAAGATACATTTTGTAATCTCTAAAAGAACAGCTAAAAGACTAGCAAGAGAATGCATAATTACCAAGCTAATGGAGGGGGACATACGGAAAAGTGAAAAAAATTGAAAAGGCAAGGAGAGAAAAAGAAATGTGGGAAAGTCCTAAGATGATAGTAGGAGTCATTAAAAGGCAGTATAATCATATTATTTGGAAATGCATTGAATGGTCCAAATGAGAGACAAAGAATTTGGACATAATTACTAAACAAAGCCCCTCCTTCAATATAAGTGTATAGGGAGGCTGAGAGTAAAGGATAGAAAAAATCTGGCAAACATGTAACCATAAGCAGACTAGTGCTGGTATAGTAATATTAAATAGGCTTTAAGGCAAATAATATTTTTAGAGATAAAGAGGGACAATTTATAATGATAAAAGGTTTCGTTAGATAGGAAGACGAGTTCTAAATTTTTATCTGTTCAGTAACACAGACTCAGGATACATAAAGCAAAAATAGAACCTATGAGGAAAAATAGACCTCTGTAATCGTAATGGGAGATTAGCACACCTCTGTGTCTCTCAGTAACTGTAAAAGAACAAACTATATCATTAAGAATGTAGGTTTGAACAATATAAATAATAAACTTGACCTGGATGATACATTAGAACATTGCCTATAATATTTGCATCGTTTCTTTTCAGTCATAAGTGGGATGTCTATTATGTAAATATTGTCAACATTTCAAACCTGAAAGCAAGTTCTCAACAGATTTGAAAATACTGAGGTAATCCTAAGTATATTCTGTGACAATAGTGCATTTAAGCCAGAAATTACTAACAGAATTAATAGAACAGTCCTCACTTTTTATTTTTTATTTTTTCTTATTTTTTAAAGATTTTATTTTTCCTTTTTCTCCCCAAAACCCCCTCGTACATAGTTGTATATTTTTAGTTGTGGGTCCTTCTGGTTGTGGCATGTGGGATGCCTCCTCAGCATGGCCTGATGAGCGGTGCCACGTCTGCACCCAGGATCCAGACTGGCAAAACCCTGGGCCACCGAAGCAGAGTGCGCGAACTTAACCACTTGGCCAGGGGCCAGCCCCAATCCTCACTTTTTAAATTAAGCAATGTCCTTTTTTTCTTTTGAGGAAAATTAGCCCTGAGCTAACGTCTGCTGCCAGTCCTTCCCCTTTTCTTTTTGGTTTTTTTTTTTTTTTTTTTGCTGAGGAAGACTAGCCCTGAGCTAACATCTATGCTCATCTTCCTCTATTTTATGTGTGGGACACCTGCCACAGCATGGCTTGACAAGTGGTGCATAGGTCCTGGGATCCAAACCAGTGAACCCTGGGCTGCTGAAGTGGAACGTGCGAACTTAACTGCTGCGCCACTGGGCTGGCCCCAAGCAATATACTTTTAAATACCCATGCATCAAAGAAGAAATCACGGTAAAAATTAGCAAATATTTTGAACTGATTAATAATGAAAATATTGTATATTATAACTTGTGGGACATAGAGTTTGGTAACCAGCCACCAAGATGGTGCCCAGTGATTCTTGCTTCCTGGTACTCACACCCCTTGGTAGTCCCCATGTTGAATAGGGTTGACTTGTGTAACCTGTGGGGTGTTGGGAAAGTGGTGTAGTGTGACTTCCGGTGCTAGATAGTGGAACACATGGAAGCTTCTGTCTTAGTGTCTTGATTCACTTGTCTTAAGGGAAGCCAGCTCTCATGTTGATAGGACACTCAAGCAGCCCTATGGAAAGGTCTTCATAGCAAATAACTGAAGTCTCTAACATAGCTGTGTGAGTCAGCCGTTTTGGAAGCAGGTCCTCCATCCCCAGTTAAGCCCAACCTGATTTTGACTGCAACCTCCTGAGACCCTGAGCCAGAACCACCCACCTAAGCTGTTTCTGAATTCTTAACCCTTGGAGACTGAGATGATGAGTGTTTACTGTTTTTGTAGCTAAATTTTGGGATAATTTGTTACACAGTAGTATAATTAATACACAGCTGAAGCTGTACTGAAAGGGGAATTTGTAGCCCTCATTGCATATATTAAAAACGAAAGACTGAAATTCAGTGATCAAATATATTTCTTAGGAAGTTAGAAAAATAACAAGAAACAACAGAGAAGGAGGAAGTTAGGAAGTACAGAAATTAAGGATAGAAAAAATAAGCATAGCAGTAGAGAGGATCAGCAAAGGCAAAAGTTCTTTGAAAGACTGAAAATGTTGGTATATGACTGAGATTAATCAAAGAACAAAAAGGAAATGTCACAAATAACCATTATCAAATCTGAAAAAGGGGCACCATTATAAACCCTTCAGACTTTGAAAAGAGGGTATTTTTGGGGGCCTGGCCCGGTGGCGCAGTGGTTAACTGCACACGTTCCGCTTCGGCGGCCTGGGGTTCACTGGTTTGGATCCTGGGCGCAGACATGGCACTGCTTGTTAAGCCATGCTGTGGCAGGTGTCCCACATATAAAGTAGAGGAGGATGGGCGCGGATGTTAGCTCAGGGCCAGCCTTCCTCAGCGAAAGGAGGGGGATTGGCAGCAGATGTTAGCTCAGGGCTAATCTTCCTCAAAAAAAAAAAAAAGGATATTTTAAAACTTTATAGAGGAAATTAGAAAATTTAGATGAAACAGGTAAATACTCAGAAAAACACTTACTAAGACTGGCACAAAGAAAGAAAATATGAATAGGCCTGTAAGTATAAAATGCATTGTTCTGTAGTTAAAATTCTTTCTCTGCTTATTAGTATTTCTGTCAAAAATGTTTAACCTGAATCTCATCATGAAGTGGTCAGACAAATCCAAATTTGAAGCAATCTGTGAAATAAATCTGTATCTTTTAAAAGTTTAGTTTCAAGAAAGGCAGAAAAAGGTGGTAGAATTGGTTTATAAGGAAACTAAGAAGATGTGACAAATGTAAATGTAATGTGTGAGCCTTGGTTTCAGTCCTGGCTTGCAGAGAGGAAAAAACTTATAAAGCACATTTGAGAAGTTGGGGGAAATTTCAATATGAATTTTATATTACGTAATAGTATTGTACTGATAATAAATTTCTTGAGTGCTGATTAGTGTATTATAGTTATCTAGGAGAATGTCTGTTCTTAGAGAGAGATGCTGAGTATTGTAGGGCTGAAGCATGGTGTCTGCAGTCCAGATTCAGATGGTTCATGTCTATCCATCTATAGCATGAGGCAAGTACGGCAAAGTGTTAATGATTAGTGAATCTTGCTGACCAATAAATGAGTGTTCATTGTACTCTTCTGGCAACTTTTATGCAGACTGAAATATTGCAAAATTAAATGTTTGGGAAAGTGAACTATATACTATTACTGCAGCTGTTCAACATTAGCGAGTACTACCAGGCAAGAAAGGACAAAAATGTATAAATATTGGAAAGGAAGAGACAAAATTCTTATTTTCAGTTTGGTTGCCTGCTTAAAAAACCCAAGAGAATCAATTGAACATGCCTTGAATAGGTTACAGTTTATCTTATAAAATAATAGTTTTGGGACCAGATAGTCAGAATGGCTGCACAGCCTTGTGAATGTACTAAATGCCACTGAATTGTACATTTTAAAGTGGTTAACATGGTGAATTTTATGTTGTGTGGATTTTATCATGCACACACATTCTCCCCCCCGCCCCCCCGTCTCACTCTCTCTAATAGCTCTGTCTGGAATGCACATGTGAGCACATGGAAAGGATTTGCATTTTAACAGTTCATGAGACAGTTAACTACTCTTGAATAATGCATTCTTTAATAGCGAAATAGAGGATCAGCATGCATTAAGGACTCCTTATTTTTTCACTGAACAAGTTGTGAAAGTAGAAGTTATTATGCTCCTAGGCATATGTTATATATTAGATAGTTACTCAGAATGTGTAGATTTCAAGACAATCATTTTGGCTTTGAAAGTAGACATGTGAGATTGTGGTACAGAATCATAAAGCCAAAAGGGACTTTGGTAAATTATAGTTCTGTTTCCTTTATGCCTGATTCATCTAACCCATCTTAGAAAAATGAGACTCATTATTTTTAATATCCAGAAATGCATATTATAGTCATTGATGAGTAGCTTTGAGGGTGATTAATAAAACATACTGTATGTCAGTGATACTGCATTTGAGGAAATGTTGGTACGTAGGAACAGTAAAAGGGAGGCTTCAAGGGTTGAAAAATGCCTGTCAGGCAGAAAAAAAAAAAAAAAAAACTCAAGAAAACTCCAAGCTCAGAGGATTCACAGGTGAATTCTGTTAAAACCTATTAGGACTCCTGAGAGCTTAGTAAAATGGATAGATATAGGACCCACGTCCTAAAATCAAAACTTGCCTATAAACTATCAAATAACCAATTAGCAAATATTTTGGAAAAATAACTTAATTTATGCTAGCAACAAAAGCCTTCAAGCACGTAGGAATAAACTTACCAGGAAATGGGGAAAGTCTGTATGAAGAAAGGTCTTAAAAATAATGACAGAACCTTGGGTGAGGGGGGAGGGAACGGTCTAAATAAGTGCAAATGTCTACTGTGCCCTGAATCAGAAGACTCAGTGTTGCAAAGATGTCAGATTTTTCCAAATTATGGTATCAAGTCAGTGTACTTACTTTTGAAATCCCATTTGCTTTGTTTTGGTGAAACTTAGTATGCCGTCAAGTTCATTTAGAAGAGAAAAATAAGCACACACAGCCAAAAAACCCCCCAAACGTGAAACCCACAACTTTTTGCCATGCTGGGTATTTAAAAATGCTTTAAAGGTGTTAGAGAGAAAATAGTATGGTGTCAACCCAGGGATAGCCGAAGATACCGGTGAGAAAAAATAGAGAGCAGCAAACCCCTTGTATATCCAGGGAGTTGATTGAGTTATAACTCAGATGACTGAAAGTAAAATTGTACTTCCGTAGGTGTTGAGGTTTAGGATTTCTAAAGTACTCTGTGTATGCAAGATTCAAATTTTACCATGATGCTTTAATTTTAATTGACAAGACTATACAATTATTAATATAACTTGTTATTACTTTTAATGGAATATTCTCCAAAACTCAGTTTTAGTCCATATTCTGGAATATATCTACTTAGATGTAAATAATCACTTTCAACATTTTAAAAACCCTTTATTTGTACACTTGAGGAGGTGGAGCTTGGAAGAAGCTTTTTCGAAGATGGCATAGGTTCACATCCTACCTCCCTTACAAAGTGTATAACCTTGGGAAAAACCACGAAACGGATAATAAGCTATCTCTCTGGGATGTTTTAATGATGAACTAAATAAGCATTTATGTCTAACAAAAAATCACTTCTTCCTAACTCTTCCTCTTCTGTAATGGCAGTACTGGGCTTCATTTGCTAGTAAGCTCCTCTGTCTAGAATGTCTCATGAGTCAGCAAGCTGTGTTGCTTCATTCTTCTGGCTTTCCTCCCCGTTTTAGGGGGAAGGATGGGGGTACTGCCTTCCAGTTAAGGTTCTTAGATTAATTGGATTGATTTTAGCTCTTTGTTACATCTTATCTCTTCCTTTCAATCAGGATTGTGGACTGCTGTCAGAGAAATCTTTGGCTTGCCTTAGTGTTTTTCTTGTGAACTACAATACTCTTAACTTGGTGCTATCGGGTACAGATTCTCTACCCATTTAACCCATTTGGCCACCACTTCCAAAAATGAACACTTGAGTCATATAGATCTTTTTGTGGTTGTCAAATCCCGTATTCTCTCTCACTTTTATATTTGTTCATATTCCTTTACCTAGTTTTTCTTGTGTTCTTTGTATTTTCTTCTCCATCTTTTAAGCTTTCTTGAATGTCTCTGGACCAAATTGATCTCCTCTCTAGCTTGTTTGTATAGCACAGTTGGTACTTTATTAAACACAAATGTCAGCCCTATTCTGAAGTTACAATGTAATTCTTGTGTTTTTTAATAATATTTTAATGATTTTGTTGGGGTTTTTTTTTGAGGAAGATTAGCCCTGAGCCAACATTTGCTGCCAGTCCTCCTCTTTTTACTGAGAAAGACTGGCCCCGAGCTCACATCTGTGCCCATCTTCCTCTACTTTATGTGTGGGATGCCTGCCATGGCATAGTGTGCAAAGGGGTGCCCTGTCTACACCGGGATCCACACCAGCGAACCCCGGGCTACCAAAGCGGAATGTGCGAACTTAACCGCTGCGCTGCTGGACCGGCCCCTGATTTTTAAAAAAAATATTTAAATTGTTGATCCACTTGGAATTTATCCTGGTGTACAGTCGAAAGTTTCCTGGATTGTTGCAGTATGCAGTGATCCATTGTTTCCCCAACTGATTTGAGATGACACTTTTATCTTACTTAAATCTTGTATTAGGGTCCATTTTGGATGTCCTATTTTTCTGTTGGTCATTCTGTCAATGTACGTACTGGACTCCATACTTTTAATTATCAAGACTGTGATATGCTTTCATATTGATAGGACTGGATCTTCACTTTATCTTTGTAAAAGTTTTTCTGGTAATTTTTGTTAATTTTGAAAATAATCTTTTATTGAGATCAATCACGTTACAACTCCCTAACAGCGATAGACTTTCCTTTTTTTTAAGATTTTATTTTTTCCTTTTTCTCCCCAAAGCCCCCCGGTACGTAGTTGTATATTCTTCGTTGTGGGTCCTTCTAGTTGTGGCATGTGGGATGCTGCCTCAGCGTGGTTTGATGAGCAGTGCCATGTCCGTGCCCAGGATTTGAACCAACGAAACACTGGGCCGCCTGCAGCGGAGCGCGCCAACTTAACCACTCGGCCACGGGGCCAGCCCTTTCCTTTTTTTAATAGGTTATAATTTTTCACTACAATAGTATCACCTGTATTTTGGATTTCTCATGTTTTTCTTCAAGTGTCAATTGAAGTTAACATTGAAAATTAACCTGTAACTTTAGTAGAAGTTTAAGAAACTGATTTGTATATTTTACTGCTTCTTAGTTTAGCCCAATGGCCAAGGGCTCTCAAAGATACATGGTTTCTACTGGTGCTGATGGGACAGTTTGCTTTTGGCAGTGGGATTTAGAATCCCTGAAATTCAGGTAAGTGACTTGAATTGTGTAATAAGTTTTCTTTTTTAATGTTGTTAACGATTTAGTCTAATGAAATGAAGTCTGATTGCTACATTATGTATTGTGGTTGCCTTTTTACTTTTGAACTTAATTTTTATTATATATAGCATATGTGCTATATTGACTATTTACTGTTTGCAGTTTACTGTTTAGATGGTTGGATGTGTAAAAGAAGCATAGCTATTCTATCTGAGTGGACACATTTTTGTGAAGAAAAAGTGAGAGAGTATGTATGTGAAACATTTTGAAAAATGTTAGAAATGTATAATTAGATAACATAGTCAGAAATTTAGGCAGGATCATTAAGAATCAGAAGACCTGGATTACAGACCTGTGCTGTTGACTAGCTGCATGTGCCTCTTGGGCACTTTAGAGGTAGCTAGTGCAATTGGTCAACTGAATTGTGAATTTACATTTAAAAACTGATACTTGAGTCAGTTAGTAACTTTTAAAAGTTATTAACTTTTGAGCATATTTCAAACAACTTATGTGAATCTTTTTAAAATCTGAATACAGGTCACGTATTGTTGATGGAAACTTTGTTCAAATTGAGATGTATTATAAGAGTCTGGTACACTCTGGAAGATTTCAAAGATTTAATATGAAAGAAAGGATCTAAAGTTCTCATTAAAATTTTATTACATTTCTTTTTTTTTAAAGATTGGCGCCTGAGCTAACAAATGTTGCCAATCGTCGTCTTCTTTTTCCTTTTCTTTCTGCCTTTTCTCCCCAAATACCCCCAGTACATAGTAGTGTATTTTAGTTGTGGGTCCTTCTAGTTGTGGCACGTGGGACACCGCCTCAGCATGGCCTGACGAGTGGTGCCATGTCTGCGCCCAGGATCTGAACCAGCGAAACCCTGGGCTGCCGCAGCAGAATACGTGAACTTAACCACTTGGCTGCAGGGCCAGCCCTGAAAATTTTGTTAATGTTGATGTGACCTTTTTGATAAATTGGATTAAATGAAATAAAACTAATTTTATTTCCTTTTATTTTTAATGTGGCTACTAAAAAGTTTAAAGGTATACATGTGGCTTGCATTCTATTTCTGTGGGCTGGTGGTATAGCCTGGTGGTTTTAGAGCCTGCTCTGTAGCCTTGATGATGGGTTCACTTACACTCTCTGAGCTTTAGTCCCCTCAGTTACAGAACGCGGGTTGGTAGGCCTGCTCCTTCTATGTAGTAGGATCGGTATGAAGGTGGGGTTTGAACAGTCTTCTAAAATCTATCCAGCTATAATAGCATATGTAGAAATATTTGGTGTACTATGATGTACTATAGAAATGATTATAATATTTAAATATACTAGATTAAAACCAATAATTTAAATTGTGTTAATGTGTTAAACTAATGTATTTTAAAACATCTTCTTTTGAAGCCCGCGTCCCCTGAAGTTCACTGAAAAGCCTAGACCAGGTGTTCAAATGCTTTGTTCTTCTTTTAGTGTTGGTAAGATAACTTCAGTAATTTTTTTTCTTAGTTTCAATTTAGCATTTTATTGAGTGGCCACATTATTGCTACGAACTTTTATCAGATACATGGTAAATGACTTATGTTCATTTCATTAGGTTTAATCTATGATCTTCATTTAATTAGCCTTTTTCTTCTTTCACTCCCCCATTCTGCCTTTCTCTGATTTCCAATGGTAATTAGAATCAGTGATGTGAGAGACAGATAGAAGAGAAGAGGAGGCTTAAGGTGTGTCCACATGAGTAGTGTGCCAGGTGCCCAAACTGTGATTTTCTTTTAATAGGCTAACCTGTATATTTTTGATAGTTTAAATTTGTTTTTCACACATCTTGGTGAAATTATTTCCCATTTTCTTTTCTTACACAGTGAACTTATGTGGTAACCTTTCTTTTTAAAGGTCAAAGATTTTTTCCCCCGTAAAAGTCTGAAAACTTCAGCAAGTGAACTTTATATTCCTTAGCTAAGTTCCGGTATGTAAAGTTGTTTAGAAAGCAGAGTCCGTTTTGTGAAGCATTTTTAGAGCAGTGGCACTTGAAGTCATTGCCACAAGTAATAAAGCAGAGGGAGAGAGTAAATATTTCCAGATTGAATTAACTATTTTTCTTATTATTAATGCCTCATCCAATGTGTGTTCTTTTTTTTTTTTTCTTTTTAACACTGTCAAACAATTTTCTGACACGATCTGAGTTTCCTACAGTTCAAATCAGTTCCAACACTATGTATCTAGAGAGTAGGGTGAGATATCACAGGTTAAGGGCTCAGTCTTACGAGAGTCCCCTCCTCCTGCAAACTTCAGACTAGGTTGTCACCTGTGCTGACCAACCGGCTACAGATTGGAGGTTACCACAACCCCCTCTTTGGGGTCAATTAATTGGCTAGAACACCTCACAGAACTCAGACATTTTACTTACTAGATTTCCAGTTAATTATAAAAGGATGTAATTTGGGAACAGCTGAATAAAAGATATGCATAGGATAAAGTATGTAGGAGGGGACACTCTGTGGGCATGCCACTGTCCCCTAATCTCCACTTGTTCACCAACCAGGAAGCTCTCCGAATCCCATCCTTTTGGGTTTATATGAAGGCTTTGTTACATAGGCATGATTGATTTCATTATGATCCAACTCTCTCCTCCTTCCTGTCACCCCAGGTTGGACTGAAAGTTCCAAACCTCTAATCACGATTGGTTCCCCTGGCAATCAGTACCCCCATATTTAGGTGCCTTTCGAAAGGTACCTTGTTTGTGTAAACTCTGGTGTGGTTGAAATGGCTTTAAGAATATCAAGATTCCTTTATTGCTCTTACCACTTAAGAAATTCCAAAGGTTTTTAGGAGCTCTGTGCTAGAAATGAGGATGAAGACCAAATATATATTTCTTAGTATAAATCACATCATACTGCATTTTATTAATTTTAAAATGGTTTTTATGTAGTGAGTTAGAAGATGGATCTGTTGAGATAAACTTAGTTTTGGAATAAGAAATCTTGCTTAATTTAATATAGAAATTTGGTTTGTTCAAATATTTGTTATAAACTGATTTTTAAACCTTAACATTTTTATTTCAGGTGGTATGTTTTTAGCCACAGGTAGTACTGATCATGTAATCAGAATGTATTTTTTGGGTTTTGAAGCACCTGAAAAAATAGCAGAACTTGAGAGCCACACTGTAAGTATTCATGTTTTAAAATTCTGTAGATGAATTGTTAATAATATTCCTGTTGGTACATTGTTAAATATTGCTAATGGAAATTTTTATTGACTCTAATTTTTACATAAAGTAGGAGGAATTGCCCTTAAAGGTGAAGGACATTGACAACTCACCGTGTTGACAGTGCTTACTAACACTTTGCAGTGGTTGTTTCAGCTTTATATCTAAAATCTGGATTATGACTGTTGATGTGCATGGGTTAGGTTCAAGTGGGCCTATTAATCTTAACCACACTCATGGAATGAGAATGCTATTAATGTATAATATAGATAACAGTATTCTGGACTGCTGGTCAATGGTCAGGTCATATTTTCTTCTATAGGAAGTTCTGTGAGGTTATTTCATTAACACAGTTTAAAATCACTTTTAAAGAAAAAAAAAATTTTGCATTTAATCATCAGAGTGAATATACCTTGTTTTTAGCTGCTTAAACCTTTATTTTGATCACTTTCCACATGTATAAGTTTTTATACAGATATAATTGTAAATTCAGCTTTAATTTTAGAAGCAAGTCTTTTTTTACTGCATATGTCTTTGAGACAAGAGCTATATCTTAGTAGTCTTGTTAGATTCATAGATTCTTTGCACTTAAACATACAATACAGGTTCAAATGACAGAGCTGAGCAGCACAAGTACAGATCTCTTGCTTTAAACCAAATGTGCTTCTAGCTCTAAAACTGAGTGCTTTTTTGTTTGTTTACAAACTATGTAGATGATCACTTTTGTGTTTGTTTTTTTCCCCCACTCGTTTAGGATAAAGTTGATAGTATTCAATTTTGTAACAATGGTGATCGGTGAGTAAGTGTATGTTTGTATTTGTGTGTGTGTTTCCAGGCGAATATACCGTGGTTCATATTAGTATAGCTAATATATCACTTGGTGTATTGCAGATACTTATTAGTAAATATATTAATTGAATGAAAAGTGTTTGTGGTGGGGGCAACATAGTAAGTTTTTAGAATTGTAGTTGCTGTTGGTTCCTATGACCAAAAGTAGTTCTCCTTTATCTCACCATTGGCTAAATGTTTGATTTACAGAAAAATTAGGTATGAGGATAACAAAATTCCTTATGTTTGAGTAGTTAAAAAAAATCTTTTTAAATTCACCACTGTGATGTATCCTCCAATGAAATTATCACCTAAAATATATCCTTCTTTGTGGTCCCCAGTGTCTTTCAGATGCCTTTCCTAAACTGCAGTTTTTAACCCTTTACCTTGTTAAGAGATTGCTTTTCACATAATGGACAGCATGAATTAATTTGAGTTTAGAGTTAAGATGCTTATAATGGAGCTTTAGCTCTTACTAGTTTTCCCATGTCTTTAATTCTTCCTGTTTTTTTCCCTCTCCAGGTACTACTTGTACATTGTCTTCTCAAAACTCAATCTATTTGACAAGCTAGTCATTGAGTTTGAAATGTCCATTACTTCATAGAGCCAGGCAGATCGTAGTAAACCAGAGTTTTTCTGTTCAGATATGCCCTAAATCCCTATCTTTTGAGTTCATACATAAAGATTTACCTGCAGTGAAGATAGCTACATTAAAAATTTTTGTGCTTGTGATTTTAACTGTAGCCCTTGGCATGTATGTGAGTATAAGATCTTTCTCTGAATATTTTAAGGTTCTTAAGTGGTAGCAGAGATGGAACAGCACGTATCTGGCGATTTGAGCAGTTAGAATGGAGAAGCATTTTATTGGATATGGCTACCAGAATCTCAGGGTGAGTTGAGATGGAGTGAGCTAAGTAGGGACGTCGTAAGTACTTGATCTCTCTTTGCCTGCTTGGTTGATTGCTTTGTTCAGGGGGGATTGGAGCCACCTCCTGTTAAAAAGAGCAGTGATCTGAGTGAATGGTTACCTCCGACATATCTGATGAATTGGAACTTAAGTCGATATCCAGAGGAATTTATCCTTACATTTATGTAGGAAAGAACAACATATTTATTCTATTGTTGCCCAAAGCTTTGACTTCCTCTTAGGTGTTGCATTTAAAACCACCTATACTTTAAAACAATTATAAAAATAATTCTTGTATGTCAAGTGTGGAAATTTGACTTGGCTGTAGTGACCTTTTTTGCATGTTAAAATTTTGGCGTGTAAAATTTCTTTGAAGGCAGGGTTGTCCAACTTGCCCCCCTCCCCCAGCGCTCCAAAGTTTCAGACGTTTTTTTGAGCCTTTCTGAGGTAAGTGTAGTACTTCCCAAGTAAATGTTACACATTTGAAATACACTGCTGTTTTTGCTTTAGTCTGCATCGGGAGGCAGTACGGGTGGTGGGAGGAATACGCATTTTGGAATCAGACCTTTGCTCAAGTATCACTCTCACAGTAGTCCTCCCTTATCTGTGGCGGATACGTTCCACGACCCCCAGTGGATGCCTGAAACTGTGGATAGTACTGAGCCTGATAAATACTATATTTTTCCCCATACATACATACCTATGATAAAGTTTAATTTATACGTTAGACAGAATAAGAGATTAGCAACAACAATAATAAAATAGAGCAGTTAAAACAATATACTGTAATAAAAGTTAAGTGAATGTGGTCTCTCTCCAAATGTCTTATTGTACTGTGTTTTTGGACTGCAGGTAACTGAAACTGGAAAGCAAAACTGTAGATAAGGAGAGGACTGCTGTACTGTTTATAGCTATATAATTTTGAGAATATTATTTAATATTAATGTGTTTTATCATTTGGAAAATAAGACTACTTTAAGTATTACTGGGAATTTTAAATGATAGAACAAAAGTTTCTAACACACTGCTTGGTCTAGAGTAGGCATGTCAGTGTTCTTTTGCCCATTGCAAATATTATCACTTTAGTTACAGTGTAATAGAAATATAAAGTAATAAATTTTAGTTTAGAATTTATTTCCAAAATTTATGCTTTTCATATCAGTTTTTCTGAGAAATGTTACACTTACTGTCTTTTGGAAATCCTCATGTCTGGCTCATTTTCAGTAATTGTAGGAGAAATTAATTCATATTCTCTGCTGTGGCTCAAACAATTGTATTGGGTTTCAAAATAAATTTTATCTTAATATTTTTGTGGAATGATTTGTGGTAGAGAATGGAAAAGAATATACACTGGAAATCTGGTAATCCTTGTTCACAAACTAAATCTTTACCATTATTTAAAAATGTTACATCTGATATTCAAAACCATCTTAATGTGAAAGTGAATCTTCTCAGTCTTTGATTATTTGAAATAATAAAGGAGAATGGGAGTGAAGATAATTTGAATCACATTCACCTCTGCACAATTTTTAGTAGGCAAAATAGGAGCATTAGTCTAAGAACTTGAATAAAAAAATTTTTAGTGAGCCTGAAAACTGCTTAGGTTTTTTGCTACCATACTCTCTTCATGGAGAAAATTTTTCCTCTAATTCCCTTCATGATAGAAATGTTCTTTTCTCATTTAAAGTTTTACCTCTTGCAAATCTTGAAAAGCAGAATTTTCTGTTTGTAAAATTGGTGGGTATATTTGTTTTAGTGTTCTAATCTTGGCTGATCAACTTGATGGAATTCAACATGGTTATTAATAAATTCAAAGTTCTTAACAGGGAATGCATTTTGGGTTAAAGTGCAGTGTAGAGTCTTAGCCTTTATTCCATTTCACCTCTTAGGTTACACTTTCCGCTAACCAGTCTAGTTAGAATTATTTTCTCATGTGTGTTCCCTTATGCTTACATAGACAGCTGTTATATATGCTTAGTCCATATTCTTATAGCTGTTTTCTTTAAAGTGTATATTTAGTTTATTATACGTTTATAATTTCTTTGAATGTGTTCTGTGATTTCAGAAGCAGCTAGGCCTTTCTCCACTGTTTACTACTGACTGCTATATTTTACAGAGAAACTTGGCATATCACTTTTGTAAAGGCTGCAAAACATTGCAGACATGTGCATCCAAGACCATTTTTTGCCAAGGGACCCATAGAAACGGTCTATAGGGAAGTATAAAGAGATGACGACAGTCTCATTTACAGTTCAACAAATTGAGTGTCGGTGTGTCAGGCACTTTTGTAGACATTGGGGATATGAAAGTGAATTACCTTCTTTTTGTCTTCCTAAAATTTTTTATCTTCTGGGGATGAAAAGGAGAGAAACTGAAAAGAGAGAAAAAGCTTTGCTTTCATGAGCAGCAGTGGTGTCCTAAAATCTTCCTTTTATTCGGTCTCTGAACTGCTTTTTAAATCAACTCCAACTCCTCTGGGTTTTGCCCCTATCTGTTTATAGATAATCTGTTATGGGTCAGATATGTGGAACCCTCTATAGAGTAGATAACATATGCACATGAACTGGATTACTGTAGTTGTTTTTGTATTGATGAGGGATTGTATACATTGTATAGCCTAGCATCTAAATGAATTTACACCTTGTGTATTTTTTACTTAGGGACTTATCTTCCGAAGAGGAAAGGTTTATGAAACCCAAAGTAACAATGATAGCTTGGAATCAGAATGATAGTATTGTTGTCACAGCTGTGAATGATCATGTCCTCAAAGTGTGGAATTCTTATACCGGACAGCTGCTTCATAACTTACTGGTAGGTCATGTTTGTACAGTATAACAAATGAAGATATTTTTTAACTATAATTTTATTTTTGAAGCTATAAAATTAATACATTAAATATGTTTCTTTTATATTATCAAGTGAACAGAAATTTATATATATACTAATGTATAAATTACTGTCAATGCATTTTTAAAAGCCCTTATACATTATGACAATATGGGTTTTTAATTTTAAATTTCTAACTTGCAAGCTCTCCTTAACTATATGACTTTATTGAATAAAGGGACATGCTGATGAAGTATTTGTTTTGGAGACACATCCCTTTGATTCCAGAATTATGTTATCTGCAGGACACGATGGCAGCATATTTATATGGGATATTACAAAAGGCACCAAGATGAAACATTATTTTAATATGGTAAGTGAAGTGAGATGTATCTTCATGCATGCTTGCATTTGTTTCCAGTATTTGGATTATGAAGTTAGCGGGAAACTGATCTGTATGTTTTGGCAGTTTATATTTCTAGAAATCAGGGAACTTAAAGCCTAATAAATACCTGACAGATACACATACGTGAACTTCTCTGTGTAACTGATTCATATGAGGGAAAGATTTTGAAAGTTATCTACATAGCTTTGTGTATATGTGTGAATGTGTTCCTGTGTCTGTTTAAATTGGCAAAATTATGGTAATTATATACAACTTTTTGAATATTTAAATTTATTAAAATATTTGATAAAAATGTAAATAATACTCAAAGTCATCTAGGGAATCAGACGTCACTGGGCTTTTCTAGCCTTTTTTCTTTTTGCACGTGTGTATTCTAAAGTCAAATTAGGATCCATTGCATATTTTTTTATTTTTTATTTTTTTCCTTTTTCTCCCCAAAGCCCCCCGGTACATAGTTGTATATTCTTTGTTGTGGGTCCTTCTAGTTGTGGCATGTGGGACACCACCCCAGAGTGGTCCAATGAGCAGTGCCATGTCCGTGCCCAGGACCCGAACCAACGAAACTGGTCTGCCTGTGGTGGAGTGCGTGAACCCAGCCACTTGGCCATGGGGCCAGCCCCCCCATTGCATATTTTTAAAATTTCTGGGGCCGGCCTGGTGGCACAGCAGTGAAGTTCGCACATTCTGCTTGGATGGCCCAGGGTTCGCTGGTTTGGATCCCAGGTGCGGACCTATGCACCGTTTGTTAAGCCATGCTGTGGCAGGCGTCCCACGTATAAAGTAGAGGAAGATGGGCACGGATGTTAACTCAGGGCCAGTCTTCCTCGGGAAAAGGAGGAGGATTGGCAGCAGATGTTAGCTCAGGGCTAATCTTCCTCAAATAAAAAGAAAGACAAAAATTTCTTATACCTAACTACAATATAGTTAACAAAATCAGCAAATTTAACATTGATAAAATAGCATTATCTAATCTAGGTTTATATTCAAATTTTGTCAGTTGTCATAATAATGCCTTTGTAGTTGCATTTTAGCCCCTTGGACCAGAATCTAATTCAGGCTGATACAATGTGTTAAGTGGTTATATGTCTCTAGTTTTCTTTAGTCTTCAACACTCTTTCCATCTTTTTTTCTATTTCTTGCCCTTTGACTTTTTGATGAGTACAGGCAAGTAATATTATAGAGGATCTCTGTTGTGTCTGATGTTTCCTCATGAGTCGATTCTTTTATACGTTTTCTTTTTGATGGAATAAAACATAAATGATAATGTTCCCTCCATATATTAGGAGACACATGATATTTATTTGTCCTGCTGTTGGTGATAATTTCACTTTGGTTAAGGTAGCATCTGCCAGGTTTCCTCACTATAAAATAGTTGTTTTTCCTCTTTGTAATTGTTAAACTAATTTTTTCAGGAGCTGTTTTCAGACTGTGTAAATATCTTGTTCCTCATATTCACTTATAAGTACTAACATCCATTGAAGAGTTTCTAATGATATTATTCTTTCCATATTTGTTAGTTGGCATTCTTGCAAGTTTTGTAATCTTTCTTCATTTTGTGTAAAGGATGTTTTTCACAGCCTTAAATATTTTTTTAAGAATTTCCAAATATATTTTTATTTTTTATTTTTTGGGGAAGTGGGAGGAAGATGGGCCCTGAGCTAACATCAGTACCAGTCTTCGTCTATTTTGTATGTGGGATGCCGCCACAGCATACCTTGATGAGTGGTGTGTAGGTCCGTGCTCGGGATCTGAACCCTTGAACCCTGGGCCACCGAAGCGGAGCATGCAAACCTAACCACCATGCCCTTGGGCCAGCCCCTGCAAATGTATTTTTGATTGTGAATTCAACCTTTCTCAGAAGAATCTTACTTATATAGTTAATCTGTTGAGTATTTAAGTCGTTTCTAAAGTATGCACAGCAGTAACACTTTGAATATTCTTGTATGTGGCTGTTTATGTAGAACCCTGATTATTTCCTTGGAATAAACTGTCAGTTAATTATTATGTAAAAGAGTTTGAATGTTATTAAGGCTTTTGATTGACATTTGTGATACGTTTTGTATAATTACTCTGCAGTTTATACTAAGTTCGAATTTAAAGTGTAATTAATTTTAGAGGCAGTGTAGTAGCAGCCTGTAGATGAGTGGTTCTTGGACCTTTGATTGAAGGCAGTCTTAGTGCTTGTGTTCAGTTTGTTTGTTTTTTTTTAGTTTAAAATTTCAATGTGCTTATTCTGGACAATTTCTTAACAAACAGTTTATATTGCAGTATTTTATTTATTAACATTAAATGCAGTAAGGCAACTGAAATAGTATGACCGAATTGCAGATATTAAGCATCTCTGAAAGTTGTATATCTGTGTGGTCAAATTATTGGAGAAAGAATCAAGCCTTCTTCAACAACTTTTCTGTAGTCATAAAATTCATACATCCATCTTCTTAATTATCCATTAAAGCACAGTAAGAACATTAAATCATGAAATTTAGCTTATCAGAACAAATCAACATTCAGGCTTTATGTAGACTATAGGTAAGGTTTTGAATGAAGATTAATGCAACCACGAATGGGAGGGATTCCACTAATGTGTAGAATAAGAAGTAGAGACTGTTGAGTGGAGATAAGATGATTATTGATTAGTCGGTTGGATGAGGGGAATATGATACTTGGAAATATGATGATTAAAATAACAATGGGTAGACCAGTTATTGTTGGGGAAGCGAGAGAGGCGAATAGATTGTCGTTCATTTTGATTCTCAAGGAGCTAAACAACCTCTAAGCCAAAGAATAATCTGAGAATAGTCTCAAGTGGGCAACGATGATCTTATTTTCTGTCAGACACCAGAAATTGTCCTCGTATACGGAGCTCTTCACTGCTCAGCTGAGAGGCTCCTGATTCTCTTAAGGCTAGACAGATTACATAGGGGCTGTAAATTACTAACAGAACAATATTTCATCAAATACACAATAAACTTTATTGTGACACTGAATTGTTCTCCAGGCACAGTTGCAGGTTGCATTTTGTCAGGAATCATTGTGTAGGACTCTTCACACTACAGGTAAAAACCAAGTCTGGCTTGCTCTGCTTAGATCAGTTTGACCACTTGGGAAAATTTCCTTCTCAGCAAGTCCCCTTAGCTAAGCCCTTGGTGCAGTTAGGTCCACGTGTATGACAGGACGGTAGCTGCTCCCATCTTCACCTTGGGATCTGAGGGCTCTTCCTCCTCCCTCCTTGTTCACGTCTGCTTTACTTAGACTGGAGGTCCAAGGGCAGGAATGTGAAGGGCGAAGGTGTAGGTCAGGCTGTGGTGGGGGTGGCTCCTCCAAGGACAGTGTTTTATGTGTTCTGTGTTTTAACAAAGAATTGGAGGAAATATATTTATACATTCTTTTAAATGTTGTGAGAGAATACAAATTTGTATACATATTATTCAGCAGTGCCCAAATATCCCAGTAACTTAATTTTTATCCAAGTTTGTTAATTGGCACCCATTCATGTGCAATATGGCAGTATTGAAGTGTCACTTTTCAAGCAGGTATTTAGGCATGTGTGTGTGTTTGTTTTGGCAATTAGAGGGTGGATTATTTTTCTAACACTGATCAGACTTGTCGTAAAGTTTAGTTACTGGAAAGTTAGAGGCTCAGACAACAAATATGCATAGCTCAACGTTGAGTTAATCAAAACTCATTTAACTATAAATTGCTACTAAACTAATATAATTTACAGCTAAAAAGCAAGAATAAAACAGTTTAATCTCATTAAGACAGTGTTCACTGTGCACTTAGGGCATCCTTCCTGAAATTCGTGGCAGGTTGAAATAAGGTAGTTGCAGGTGCAGGCATTTACATATGCACCCTTGATACTTTGAAGTTTTACAGATTTTGCATGGTGGTCTGTTGTGTTAGAAAGGTTAAACTACAGAAAAGTATTGATTTTAGTTCATGAATATCAAACTTTGTTAATCTTTAATCATTTACCTTGTAGGTTATTAGTCAATAGCCTTTTGTTATATGTTAAAACAAAAGTTTATGAAATTGCTTGTCACTCACTTGTCAGAAGAAAGCCTTTACTTTGGATGGTTTGTGATCCTTCCTTTGGTCCTTTTGAGAACTAATTCTTAGAAGATGTCTCAAGATTTTTTTCTAGGCTAGTGATATCTAAAATGAATTTTATTTTCTGAAAATATCAATTGACATGCTTAATGCAAAATTTGCTTTTAAGTATTTTTTTTAGAAGTGATATATTGTAGCAGGCTGTCGACATGAAAACAGGTTATATAGCAAAAGCACTTGTGTAGAATTAGTCATAACTTTCTCCCTCTGTGTTTCCTAGATTGAAGGACAAGGACATGGAGCTGTATTTGACTGTAAGTTTTCACAAGATGGACAGCATTTTGCCTGCACAGATTCTCATGGGCATCTTTTGATATTTGGTTTTGGATGCAGCAAGCCATATGAAAAGGTCATTTTTAATACTTTTATATAGCATGTAAAATAAGTAGTTAGGAGGGATGTTTTAAAAATAGGTTAGATGTATTAATTTGATATCCTTATTTTTTCTAATTATAAAGTTGCTGTTTAATATTTGTTTTCTTTAACATATATAAATGTCAAAATATCAATCTGTAAACTTTCCTTTTCTAGATTCCTGATCAGATGTTCTTCCATACTGACTATCGACCACTGATTAGAGATTCTAATAATTATGTGTTAGATGAACAAACTCAGCAGGCTCCTCATCTTATGCCTCCACCATTCTTGGTAGATGTAGATGGAAATCCTCATCCAACTAAGTATCAGAGATTAGTGCCAGGCCGAGAGAATTCCGCAGATGAACATTTGGTTCCACAGCTAGGCTATGTGGCAACAAGTAAGAGCAAAGTCTTTTTCTTTTAACTTTTTATTTGAAAAATGTAAAGAATAATACAAAGAACTATACTTTCAGATTCATCAGTGTTGATATTTTCCAGTATTTAATTTATCATTCTGTCACTAGCTATATATTATTGTTTCGAACCATTTGAGACTTAAGTTCTGGACCTCATGTCCGTTCACCCCTAAATACTTCAATATGTATTGTCTAAGAACAAAGATATTTTCTTACATAATCATAAACAGTTATTAAAATTAGGACATGTAATACTTATATAGTACTGTTATCTAGTCTATAGTCTGTAATCAAATTTTGTTTAATAATGCATGTTACAGGTTTTGTTCTCTCTTGATGTAGATTTCAATTTGGGACTGCACATTTGATTTAGTTGTCATTGATTAAGTTCTGGTTATGCATTTTTGACAGAATACAACATAAATGATGTTGTAGCCTTCCTTCATATCAGGATGCTGATGATTCTGTTTTGTCCAATTAGTGGTAGTGTTGTCTTGGAACACTTGATTAAGGCAGTGTCTGCCAAGTTGCTCTACTATAAAGTTATTTTTCTCTTTGTAATTAGTAAGTGATTTGTGGTGAGAGATGATATAAATAACCTGTTCCTTACCAAACCTTACCCACGAGTTTTAGGATCCATTTATGATTTTTGCCTGAATCAGTTGTTACTATGAAGGTTGCAAAATGGTTCTTTTCTAACTCTGTCATCATTGAATCTGCATTTTGGTAGTTGGCCATCTACTACTATTCTTTTTATTTACATAGTTCATTAAGTTTTAGTATGGACTTAGAGTTGCTATATAGTGGGTTATAATCCATTGCTGTCTTTATTTTGTTATGATATCCTTATATTTGAGTATGAGAGACTCTTCAAGTTGAGTTTTGTGTCCTTTCCCCAAGTCCCCATCATTCCTCGAACAGTTTCTTACTTGCTGGCACAGGATGTTCCAGTCCCATCTTGTACTTTGCTTATCCTAGCCAAGTACAGAGTTTTGTATTGTTTTTTTGTATTTGTTCATAGCAGTGCAATGTAACTCCCTACAGATATTATTAAGCAAAGAAAAAAAATGCTTCTATTTTGTTTGGATGAGAATTGATTTACTGAAACTAAATCAACAGTTATATTTAAGGTTAAAGCTTAATGTAAATTACTATGTTTACTGTTTTGAATGTTAATTTTTTATTAGTTTGATTGAGGTATACTTTACATGGAACAAAATTCACCAAAATTTTAAGTATCAGTTCAAGTGAGTTTTCACAAATGTTACGTAGTCCTTTAACCACCACGATGATCAAGACACAGAATATTTCCAGCGCTCCAAAAAAGTTTTCTTGGGCGGAATGTATTTGAAGTCAGTTCTTTCCCTTCTCCTTGCTCCTTGTAACGACTGTTCTATTTTGTCACTTTAATTTTACTTTTTAAAGGAATTTTGTAAAAATGGAATTGTACAATACGTAGTCTTTTGTATCTGGCTTCTTTAACTTAGCAGGACGCTTTTGAGATTCATTCCTGTTGTCACATATGTCAGTTGTTTGTTTCTGTTTATTGATAGGTAGTGCTCCATTGTACAGTATATCATCTCTCATCTATATGCAGTAACAGTTGAAGGACATTTGGCTTTTTTCCATTTGGGGGTTATAGGGAGTGCTGAAATACTCAATTATCATGTGGGTTTGTCTTATTTCTCCCACTGGTTCTATGAATTTTTGCTTTGTGTATTTTAAAGTTCTATTTTTAGATGCATACACATTTCAGATTGTCCTTTTTGTAATTAATTCTTTAATAGTTATAAAATGTCCCATTTTTTCCTTGGTAGTATTTCTTGTTTTGAAGACTGTTACTTTGCTTCATACTAATATTAAGTAATCCAGCCGTTTTGGATTAGTGTTGCCCTGGTGTATCTTTTCTATTCTTTACTTCTAACCGATCTGTGTCTTTAAATTAAAACAGTTTTTTTTGCAGGCAGCAATCCAATCTGACAGCCTTTTAATTGGAATATGTAGACCATTTACATTTAATACAGTTATTAGTATGGTCAGTCTTAAATCTCTACCATATTGCTATTTGTTTTCTCTTTATCCTTTCTGTTCTTTGTGCCTTTTCATTTTTTTCCTGCCTTCTTAGAAATTATTTTTTAGTATTTCATATTATTGCCACTAATGTCTACTTAGTAGTACCTGTTTGTCTTATTTATTTCTAATGGTTGCTCTAGGGCAGGAATTATCAGTGTGTGGTTTGCAGACCCATAGTTTTATCCATGACCTTTTGTGGGCTTTGAGATCGTAGCTATCTTCATAATAATATAGAAATATTATTTGCCTTTTTTATAATGTTGACATTTGCACTGATCTACAGAAGCAATAGTGGGTAAAACTTTTGTCACCTTACTGCAAATCCAGGCCATGGCACCTAAGTACTAGCAGTCATTGTATTCTTCATTACTTTGAACAAACATTCAAAAAATATTCTAAGTGTTAAAATTAGAAGCAGGCATAAAGCAATTCTACTGTGTATTCTAAAGTCTTTAGTCTGGCTGACAGGAACATGAACTATTTCCAGCCCTGTGCTGGGAGTTTTTTTGCCTACTGATTTTTCATATTTTTTCCCACAGCATGGTACAATTTTTCCCCAATATGTGCACATAGCATCATTTTAGTCAAAGAATTGATTGGACCTCACTATATATTTCTGAGCTTTCTGTGCAATTCACTGCTCTCTTATATTCAGCCCTACATATTTTAGTCTTCCCCCGTGCTCCCAGGCTCCGACCACTGTCTCCTCAACTCAGTGAGACCGCTGGACGCTATTTGGGTTCTCCTCTCATTGTTCTGCAACCTGGAAACTGCCTCCAGGATGTTACCTGGAGCAGTCTAAAGCCTGGACTCCACTGGGTGTCTTCTCTCAGGGATCACAGTCCTGTGCTGTCTGCTGTCCAATGTCTCAAGGCCTTGTTTCAGATCGTATTTTTGCCAGTGTTGTAGTAGTTGGTAGTGGGAGGGCAGTTCCTGTGGCATTTAAGACTTCGTGAGTGGGACCCTCCTTTAATGTTTGAATAGTGACTGCATTATGCCAAATACATACAGTTAGCATTCTGATGACATTTGCCGAGTTAGACGTCAGTGTTCTGTGCCTGAAGGAACAGGCACATAGACCTAGGCTTCTTGAGCGGAGGGCAGAGCTTTAGAAGTTTCTTGTTCTGCTGCTTTCCCTTTGCTTCCATGTTGTGATCATAGGAATTTTATGTTATACCCACTTCTCATTAGAATCTTTTTATCTTTTTAGGTTAGGGCTCCACTTCGTGCTTTCTTAGCTGCTTTTTCGCTAGTGATCCAAAATTTTTAGTGATTTTTTAAGACAGTTAATCTGAGTTATGCCATTTCTTGTAAGTTTTCCATTGATTTCCATAGTAAAGTGGAGATGTTATCCATCTCCATTTGTGAGATGTAAGAGAATCTAACTCGGGGAGTAGGATGGAAGGATTTTTTCCCCCTGAAATAGTATAAGGCATTTCTCAGTTTCTGGATCTGTTACTATGGAGGCAAGTTATATCTTTGCATTCTTTTTTGCTTAATACTCCATTAATTTCAATTTGTTAGGGTTATGCTTATAAGTTGATGGCTTATAAGATGATCTGTGTTACATATATAAAATGTTCAAAGAAGATGTGTATTATGGTGGGAGGTTATGTAAGGAATTGTTTGCATGAAAATGTTAATGTTTTATTTCCAGACCCCACAACCATCTGACACTTTTTATCCATTAACACTAACTCTAAACCTATTAAATGTCTCTGAAAATGTATTATTTGAAAAATAAAGAAGCAAAGACACTTTAAAAAAATCTGGTTTTGTACTTGAAGAATTATGGGTCCTGGCTATGCTAAAATAGCATATGTAAGAGAGAGTAACTTAAGCTTGGTGGAAGAGGCGTGTGTAGCTCGCCCCTCAGCTGTGCGCGCTGTCTCAGGGTGCTTGGCGCAGGGGAGAGCTAGAGCTGTAGTTTGTTGAAGGCCTAAAAGGTATTATTCTCTCTTTTTTATTTCTTAAGACAGAAGAGAACCAATACTGCTGCTTTCCTCTACAACAGAAATCATACATTGTTTCTCTGTTCTGGTCAGAGACCTTGGGAAATACTGGGACCTTGGGAAATAACCTTGGAAAATTCTAAAAAACGTATCTTGTGTAAATGAAGGGTGGTAGTATGAAACAGCAAAATGAAGCTGCTACTGAAAGGTGTTTCCATGTGTTCACTTCTAGGGATTTCAGAGGCTCTGTTGAGGAGGTTTTTGTGGTACTTAGTACTCTAAAGGAAAGGTTTTGTTTTGAACCTTTTCTCTGATTTAATTAGTTATGAATATATAGGATATCTTTAATTATTTTTTTAAAAGCAGGAACTCTGACAGTTACTAATGTGATTTTAATTGTAGACTACCGAAAGTGCTTTTTCCCCCTTATTATATATATATTATGATTTTATATTCATTCATTGAATTTGCAGGTGATGGAGAGGTAATCGAACAAATTATAAGCTTACAAACCAATGATAATGGTGAACGAAGCCCAGAGTCCAGTGTTCTTGATGGAATGATAAGAGAGTTGCAGCAGCAGCAAGATCAGAGAATGGGAGCAGGTCAAGATACTATTCCAAGTGGACTTCCAAATGGGGAAGAAACACCTCGAAGAGGTAATAAATAGATGGGAAATATTTTGCTTTAATATGACTGGATTGAAATTGAGGAGTAAGTAAAGTCATTGTCAGGTACATGCAATGTGAAACACTTTAAGTAAGCAGTGTACTTTTACAGTTCAAGCGGTAGTCTGGAGGTAGCTTTATTAGATATAAAGTTGATGTATTAACAAATGGACGTTTGAGTTTCAAGTACTATGAACGGCTCTTGAAACCTTTTTGGCTCTAAAATAAGAGAATTTACAAAATCATATTAAGTAAACGAGAGTAGAGAGCAAAGTGTTCTTTAAAGGAAGACTACACTTTTAGGTTTCCTTTGCTGTAAACATTTTACCTTTTAAAAAACTGAATTGAGTCAAGTACTGATATTTCTTACTGAATCAGAAGGCTCGAAGTGAACTTTCAGGGTGAAGTAGTTGATACTGGAATGAAATAGTAATTACATTAAGTGGAAATAATCTAGAGGAGACTGGCGGTTGTTATGCCGATGAAAGAGTAATGACTGTGAAAGATGAGAGAAGCTTTGAGAGTCTAAAATCCCGGCAGTGCCACAGAGGTAATCCCTCCCATATCACAGCTGCACAGGGCACTTGGCCACACGTTTTCAGTAGCTTCTCTTTTTTGCCAAATGTTTCTACTTGTCTGTTGGAGAATTTGTTTTTTCTTTCATGTAGACTCTCAGTTTTTGTTTTGTAATGGCAACTAATAGTAAAATAATTCATTTCACGGGAATCTACTTCTAACAAATTAATTTATAACTGGGAAAGGTACACTTTTATTTGTAAAGGGAAGCTATTTAAAATACACTTGCCAAGTTTACTTTCTTATCTCTTTATCACTCAGTGCTGTACTCTGGATAGTTTCTTCCGATCTGTCTCCCCTGTCACTCTTGATCTCTTTCATCTAGTCTGCCACGTAACTGGTCTTTAGATTTTTACTTGTAGTGACTATTATGTTTGGAAGTTCTGTTGATTCTCCTTAAAAGCTGACTTTAAAATTAGTGCCTTATGCTTTAAGTTTTATATACTTCATTGTTTTGGATTCTAGGTGCACAGAATTAGGTCTGTCAATCCTTTGTTGGTGACGTGGTTTTTATCATTTGTTCACACGTGGTGCTCTTTTACTTGTATTAAATCATGATAATAACCTACATATATTTGTGTGGTCCTCCCCAGTTTCCCTCTCCCAAGAGAACAGTTGTTCCAAATCTTGTGTTGGTCCTTCCTTTGCCTTTTTAAAAATATAGGTTTGACATTCTTATGTCTTACTAAAAAGCATTTGTTTTAAAACTTTCTAAAAAGGTTATTAGGTTCTATGTATTTATTTGGGACTTAACTTTTTGCATAATAATATATTTTTAAGATTGCTCCATTGTTAGATCAGATTTATTTTGACTATTATGTATTATGAATATATCTGATTTTATTCATTCTATGGGCTTTGGGTAGCTTTGAGATTTTGCTAATCATGAACAGAAATGACGTTAATCATGAACAGAAATGACGTTAATAGTCTTGTGTGGGTACTCTATACATTTGAAAGAATTTCTCTTGAATGTTAATCTAGGAGTGGAATTGCTGGGTATAGATACATTATGTCAATCTATTGTCCCCAGTGGTTGTACACTTTGTACTCCCACCAGCAGTATATAAAGGGTGCTGTTGATTTACTTCTCCAGGATTTGGTGGATTTCTTGATTTGCTATTCAAGTGGGTGTCAAATGGTAATGCAGTCTTAATTTGAAATTTTTAAATGTCACTAATGAAGTTGAATACCTATTTTTTGGATATATTTTCTTTTTCTTCTTCCCTCTAAGTTATGTATTTTACAGTGTTTAAAATATTTCTTACTATTGAAATTTCACTGAGTAGCCTAATCTATATTGTTATATATCATCATGTGTTAGTTTGGATTATGAGTTTATCTTTAGGAGGAAATGGTCAGTGGGAATGATGTACAGCCAAAGTTGAGAGCTTGTCTTTCCAGAATGGTTTTACAAATGATTCTGTAAGGTACCCAAGGTTATCACTAATCTAGGGCCTTTTATAAGTAAAATGTTTTGTTTAACCTATGATCTTGTCTCTTTAAGAAGTTTTATAAAACAGTGGATTAAATATCTGACAAATTGCCTTTACTGAAAAGAACAAAACGGTATAAAAATCAGGCTAGCCCAAAGACAGGTAGTCACTGCACACACAGTAATCTTAGTGGAAGATGGCATTGGGATATGCAGGCCCTGCTAGGACCACTTCTTACTTTAATTTACCCTTTTTGTGGTTTTTGGACCACATGAGTAATATAAATTTGAACCCCTAACTGAGGTGAAGTACAGGCTATGTTTATGAATTCCCAGGCAAGATGTGTTGTCCCCCCGCCCGGCCCCGATCTGGATTCAGGCAGACATAGGCAAGTTTTCTAATTATCTCCTTATGCCTATAGGTGAATTAAAATTTTGTTTGGGGTATAGCAGTGCAAGGATTTGAGAGGCTTTTTTTTCGGGGAGGGGGAAGGGGTTGTGGGGGCAGGAGGGCTATTTTTCATTTAGAGCTGTGTGCCTGACACAGGCCCAAGGCCTAATTTTTCTTTTCCATGTGGGCGTAAAAACTCAAACCCTTGGATTACTGATTTGGACAACTTTGTCAGGCTGCCATAGTTTCAGCTCATGATCTCATTTAGTTTCCTGTTTCCCAAGGTGATTTGCCAGTTCCGTGATTCATTTAAGGGTATTTGTTATATTTTACAAGGCATTTCTAGGTGTCTATGGAGGAAGAGCTTTCAAGTTACATTAAATCTTATTTGACTTGGCAAATTGAGTTTCTTCTACTTTGCTTGGTTACTTTCCCTTGGGCTTGCTGAGCTTTAAGGACCTTTACAGCTAAGTACAGATGAATTTAAAAATTTTTTGGTGAATTCCTGCTGCCTATGGACTAGGACTGTAAAAAACAAAAACTAATATGAGGAATTAAAGTTTTTTCCCCTTAAATTTATAGCATAAGACCTTATTTCTTCCAGTGTTTTATTTTGAAAAAAATCCTATAGTAAAGTTGCAGGAATAATACAATAGATACCCATATACCCTTTACCTAGATTCATTGTTTTGCTACATTTGTTTTGTCTCCTTTTGTGTACATACAGTCTCTCTTTCTCTCTGGTATGTTTTTTCTAAACCTTTTTAGATTGAGTTGGAGACATTGTGACTTTTATCCCTTAATGCTTCATCCTAATTCTTCCAAGAACATGCACATTCTTTTATGTAATCATAATACAGTCTTTTGGGGTAATTTGTTATGTAGCAACAGATGACTACAATACATCATAGTAAAACTGCCGAAAATCAGAGACAAAATAAATATCTTTTATACATATGATACATATTTTAATATAAATGTTTGGATTAATAGCAGGGATATTTAGTGCTGTTGTTAGTAGGTGAAATATAGTCTGTTGTGCAATGCAAATTGGTTCACATTTGAATGGTAAACAGAGTGTTGTCTGTAGAAGAATGCAGAAGTTGTATTTACTCATGTGGATTTTACCCTAGGCAAAGAGAGCTGGCATAGCTGGAGTGGAATTTTATAGCCTCCTGCAGGAAAGTATATAGCTCCCAATTTCTCTGTTGCATTAGTAGCAGAAGCCCGTTTACTCTGTGTTTTGAGAAAACAAGTATTTTGCTTGGGGCTTTCTTCCCTCCCCTCAAGGCTAGTGTCCATCCTCTGTGACTTCTGGCTCATGGGAGGTTGCCTTGTCTCCTGTGCCCATGTGATTAGCTCTGCAGGCTCAGGGTTCACTGTTGTCTGCATTGCCCTGTCGCCTACTCACCCAACTCCACTAGAGGTGCTGCCAGCATTTCCCCACTTTGCGTTTTTGTGAATCTTTAAAACCCCACTCTGCCTGCCTTAGTGGCTCAGATTCTCTTGAGGTCGCAATTAATGTTTTTGTTAGAGCTCTTGTTATAAAGCCACTACAGGTCGAGGAGTCTATCTTCAGTGCTAATTTTTCGAGAAAGATGAGTTTTTAGTATGCAATTTTGAAGAAGACAAGGTTTTTAAGACTGTAAATGTAACATTATAATAGAAAAATACCTGTACATTAAAAGAGTTCAGAAAGTCTAGTAAAAAATGGAAATTGAGGTTTATAGTTATGTTAATGTTTGTTCTGTATTCTACACTTTGATCTCAGTCACATTAAGATTCTTTTTTCCAAGGTTTTTTCAGTAGGTCTTTATTTTTGGTTTGTGTCTTATTAGGAGGAATGTATATGCTGATTATCTGTTAAATGCATTAGATTGAAATTTATTTTGGAATCACTTCTTGACCATTTTTCCCTAGGTTTTAGAAGACTAAGCTTAGACATCCATTCCCCTCCAAATATTGGTCTGCGTCGTAGTGGACAAGTTGAAGGTGTTCGTCAGATGCATCAGAATGCTCCACGTAGTCAGATTGCTACAGAACGTGACCTGCAGGCTTGGAAACGAAGAGTGGTTGTACCAGAGGTACCACTAGGCATATTTAGGTTTGTTTTAGGATATCTATTAATATTGTTTCTATCTATGAAAATATATCTATATGGTTATTTACTCATCTTCTAATCCATTAGTTGTGTAAATAATCATATAAATATATTTTAGTAATGGATTAGAATCTATTTTAATTGTGGTAGGAAAATGTCAAAATTGTTCTAACGTTTTTTACTATGGTAAATCTTTTCAGAACTGGTCTTGTTTCGTCTATACAAACACCCATTTTTCTCCCGTTAGTACTATTTTGAAAGAAATCCCAGATGTAATATCATTTTGTCCGAAAGCATGTCAGTATCTGTTTCTAAAAGATAAAGAATTGTCTTAAAATATAACCACAATGCCGTTATCATACTTTAGAAAAACAAACGATACCTCAGTAGAACCAAATACCCAATCAGTGTTTAAATTTCTGATTGTCTCAAATGGCATATTTGTAGTTTTTTTGCAGGACTTATTTTGTAAGTGGTATAATTCTTTTGTAAGGCATGTAGTATCTATTCTCTTTGTGATGCTAGCAGGCATTGATGCGCACTGCCTAGATTCATTAATTCATTAGGGGTTATAAAATAGTGATAGTCCAACTCTCTGAAGTCATTTATTATCGTAGATACTTGTGAAAAAGAAATTTTCTATTTGATTATCTAGTGGTATGGTTCATATTTAAAAGACAGGATAGAGGCTGGATTATTTTGCTTTATTTATTTCAAAATAAAGATTTATTCCCTTTCATCCTCCAGCAATGACCAATTTGTATTTGTTGTGTTTTTCACTGTATCAGTTACACTGCTGTGATTTAGCTTATTTCTAGTATTCCTTATTGATAGTTAAATTGTTCTATCCCTGGCCAGGAGGAGCCTCTTCAAGTTAGCTCCTAAGTCCTTTTTTTTTTTCATTTTTTTTTTTTTTAAAGATTTTATTTTTTCCTTTTTCTCCCCAAAGCCCCCCGGTACATAGTTGTATATTCTTCGTTGTGGGTCCTTCTAGTTGTGGTATGTGGGACGCTGCCTCAGCGTGGTTTGATGAGCAGTGCCATGTCCGCGCCCAGGATTCGAACCAACGAAACACTGGCCGCCTGCAGCGGAGCGCGCGAGCTTAACCACTCGGCCACGGGGCCAGCCCCAGCTCCTAAGTCCTTTTGAAATGACTATGGAAATGAGCATTCCACAGCATCTCTGCTCTCAGGCATGGTCAAGTGTTACAGGTTCAACTTGTAAATTTCTTAACCTAGAACTGACATCACTTTTCTCTTAAGCAGCCCTATTTTCTTTTAGTGGAAATGGTATATCATAATTATAGTCTGGGTAGTAGGGGGTTACTTGCTGCTGAGTTGTAACAGACTGATTTTTGAGTTACTGAAATAGAGGCAGCAAATACTGTTTTTCATTGATATCTAAAATATATTTCAGCATTCTGTCATGTTTCTGTCTTATAATAACTAATACCTTGAAGATAATTTTGTAGAAGTGTTTCCTTCATGTGTTTAGCCAGAAGAGTTTCAGTGATTGGAGTAATATTGGATAATACTTATAATGTACAATGAATTTGAGAATGTTTATAAGCACACAATAAAACAGTGAAAAGCAAAATCTGGAATTGAAATGAGAAATACAGAATCACCATTGTGTATGTAGTTATGCTAAAATTAAGCCTTAATATTGTGTCTGAGTTGCATGGTCATGAGAACTGAAAGTGTCATTTTGGGATATTTTTCATTTTCAAAACCAAGGGAAATAAACAGGGAACAAGAATGAAAGACCTGAAGAGTAGTTTCTTAAACAAGGCTTTATTCTCTTAACATAAAGGAAGACTGGAAATAATTTAAGGCGAGAATCATGGTTCCTCAGTTAATCAGGGACTCAGGCTCCCATGTTTCTCATTTCCATCTTAGAGTGTGGCTTCCAATCTTAAGGTCACCTCAAAGTCCAACATAGCTGGGCTTTATGTATGTTAGCGATCACACATCTGCATCTGTGAGGGAGGCTGAGATTTAGACTAGAAGAAGGAAGAGGGGCAGAAGGCAAAAAGCACATTTTTAGTTGAGGGAGCTTCATTTAAGCAGCCTTAATGCTCCCGTATGACATTTTTGTTCATAACTCATTGACCAGAGTGTTGTCATATGGCCATGCTTAGCTACAGAGGAGGCTAGGTAGTACAGTTTATTTAGGCCAGCAAAGAGGCTAGGTAAAAATTGAGATTCTGTTCTAAGGAAGAAAAGGAGACAGCTAGCTGTCTGCCACAATATAATTTTCCTAAAGAAGGGCGTAGCTCTTTCTAGTGTGGTATTCTAAAATATACATGAGATTTTATAAAGGGGATGCTGAGTGGTGTAGTAGTGGTCAGCACCCTTGACAACAATCTTTGTAGTGGGAGGAATGGCAAATTTTACACAACTGTTTATTAGGCTGTCATTTGATAAGGGTCAAGAGAAATTAAAAATTGGTTTTCTGACTGTAAAAATAGTACATATCTATTGTGAAAAATTAGGTGATAGGTCAAAGTGTGAGAAGATAAATAATCCTACTGTGCAAAAAGGTGAGCACACAATGTTGTTTCCCAGTAGAGGTAATTTTTTTAGGGGCTAGAGTTCAGTCATGTAGTTTGTCTTAACCTAACAATAGTAGAAATTATTCATTCTAAAAGAATGAATGAATGAATTGCGTATCTACTCTGTGATCTTTTACAAAATCACTTTTCTTAGCTGACCATCTTATTAGGCATGGAATTGCACACAGTTGAAGACGATACTTATGAAAGCCTGGAGTGTTCCTTTGCTTTGTTATTGGTTGTGAATGAATTGTATGTAGTGTTTCATTGTCAAAACAGAGAAGCATACAGATATGGGTTAGGAATTTCATTTGGCTGCAAGTGAAAAACCTTATCGAGTTCCTTAAATAACACGTAAAGCTGGTGAAATAGACAACTGAAGGGTTGAGTCTGATTCAGAACTTCCTGTGGATAGAATAATGTTCCACTGTAATCTGAATGTGGGCTGCAGATGAACCTTCAGAAAAAAACGATTTCATTAGAATCAGTTTTTGCCCTTACAGCGTTTATGCTTATTTGATGGTCCAGTTATATCTTGGAGCATGGCCAACATGTCAGTTTTGAAATGTCCAGCAGGTTTTAAATTGAATGCAAAACATAAAGCTGTGTATTTTCAACAGTATTCAAATTGGAGAAAAAGAGCATTCAGTCACTTGAATTCCTTCACTCTGGAGAAGGAAAAATGATCTTCAGTACTTTTCTCATAGTAGAAGTTCCCTTGCTTTTGAAATTGGTCACAGTAATGTTATAACCTTTCTTTTGTATCATATAAGTGAAATATAGGTAGAAGAACTAGTAACATTTCTCGTTTTCTACAAATTATAGAACATGCAGTTTTAATAAGTTTGGAACAGGATTCTGCTTTTTTCTTTAGAGAAAGGAATTGGCAATCTTGGAAAATCCTAGGGACCTTTTGAGTAGGTAATGTGAGGTCTTGTTCGAGTTGGTCTTAATAGGGCCAAAGTACAAACGAATGAGTATTTCTGTGTTAAATATGAAAAATAGGACCTCCTAGTTGCTGCTGAGATTTTATTTATGTTTCTAACATAAAGTACAGCTTGACCTAAGTTTTGTTATATCTTTAGGAGTTTTCTGTATTAATTTAAGAAGTGTATAAGCTTATGATTCCTAGAATCATAATGATTAATTTTTCCTCTGTGTATCCTTTACTTATGAGTTCAGTAACGAATATAACTGGATACTTAAATTTGTAGGAAGTTGGAAGACTTCAGAATAGAGAAAGGTGAAGAGGAAAGAAATCTTTATGTAATTGGAAGAAAAAGGAAGACTCTCCAGCTCTCACAAAAGGTACCCTAAATTCTGTTTTCTTAACAATGACCAAATTAGAACTTAAACTGAAATTTATAGTTTTCTTTTTGAGCAGTGAGAATGTTAGTAACTTTCACCCAAACTTGAATAATAGATCTTGCTTAAAGTCTCCTGTTTGGAATTTAAAATAGTAAGACATAAGGTTGTACAGCTGTTAGGAAAGGGTAGTTTGAAAACTTAGGGAAGTAGCCTAATGCCTAACAGTGCTAAAGGGTTCTGGAAAATTGTCTAATGACCACTCAGGTCAAGAACAGAACATGACTAGCCCATCAAAAGCGTTTTACTTCTTTCTCTCCTTTCTCCCATAGGTAACCAGCTGTCTTCTAAAACTGCTGGTTAGCTTTGTTCCTGAAGTTTATCCAAATCATGCATTTATTGAAAATCTTAGATGTTACAATGGTTTGTGAAAGCTCAGCCTTACTCAAGAAATTCTTATTCCTTAGTGTTTAATTTCTCTATTTGGATTTTTTGAACATCACATGAATGGCATTAGCACTGAATTCATGGAAGGCACACAAGATGTATGCAAGATTAGTGCCACAACGTTGTGGTGAAAAGTGGTTGTGTTTGGAAAGTTTTCTCTCAGTTGATCACTCAGTCTTGAAGTCATATTGTGAGAGATTACTTAATCATGCCTGGCTGCCGTCAGCTGCCTTGTTGTTTAAACTTGATGCTCAGTACTTTTGTATATGACTTGGGCTTTGAGAATTAAGTAAAAATAGTTTTTATCTTATTACTTAATTTAAAAGTGATTCAACTTAGTTGTCGAGTACTGAGAAGAAAAAATGTTGATCAGCTGAATGAGTATCTTTGGTATAGTTAGGATATTTTCTCATGTGAAAAATTTAAAAGTTTACTAAAATTTTTAAGAAATTAATGTGTTTTCAGTTGCTTTCCTTTTGCTGGAAAAATAAGTTTTGAAAGATTTTTAAAAACTTGATTATATTGCTGGTATGTATTCATAAATTTCTAATTTATATATGTAATGTGATGCATTACAATCCATGTATATTAAATCACATTAAAATTAAGAAATAGTTAGTTAAATGTGAAGAGCTTTAAAATTTTCAATTTAACTTTTATCTCAAAAATTTTAATTATTGTTAACCCTGTATTGAATTAAAAAACTAAGCTTTATGCTTATCTTTTTATGTACAAGGCACAGATATACACATAGTACATAAACACGTACTATATCTGTGGTATTAAAATTTCATGGGGGGGAATTAGGAAAAAGTCTGAAGTTTTCCTGTAGGGTAGCAATCATGCAAAAATGTTGGGAAACACCGATCTGAATGGAACCCCACAGTATGTAATCTTTTGTATCTGGCTTTGATCATTTGACCTTGTGAGATTTATCTGTGTTGTGAGTAGTTGAAGTTCATTCATTTTCAGTGTTGTATAGTATTCCCTTGAACATACTTCTGTTTAATCAGCCTATTCTAGAAGGACATTTGGGTCATTTTCATATTTTTAATATTAAGAATCAGACTGCTTTCAACATTTTGTGCATATCTCTTGATATCTGTATATGTATTTCTTTTGAGAAATATGTCTTGGAGTGAAATTGTTGGATCATAGTATACATGTATATTTAACTTTTGTAATTAATGCCGCATGTGGTTTCAAAATGGTTGCATTCTTACCTATGGTGAGACATGTGTTAAAATCTCACTACTTAGATTTTTCTGTTTCTACTTGTTGGCTCATGTAATTCGAAGCTATGTCATTGGGTATGTACAAATTTAGAATTTCCCATGTTCCTACTAAATTGAAACTTTTATCATTATGAATTTTCACCCCTTATCTCTAGTAATGGTTTATTCTTCAAACTGTTTTATATTAATATAGCTGTGCTAGCTTTCTTTTGGCTGGTGTTTGCGTAGTATGATTCTATCCTTTACTTTCTCTCTCTCCTTCTGAGACTCCAGTCACCTATATATTAGACATTTACTGTTTTTTTTGGGGGGGGGGGGGGTGGGCCGGGGAGATTAGCCCTGAGCTAATATCTGCCGCCAGTCTTCCTCTGCCTTATACGTGGGACGCCTGCCACAGCATGGCTTGCCAAGTGGTGCCATGTCTGCACCTGGGATCTGAACTGGTGAACCCCAGGCTGCCGAAGCAGAATGTGCGCACTTAACCACTGTGTCACCCAGCCGACTCTAGACATTTAGTGTCGATTCCCTTTTGTTTCTTAGGCTTTTTTCTGCTGTTACGAACTTTTTTCTGACCTGTATTCCACTTTGTTAGTTCACACTAACAATCTGCTGTTAAACCTGTTGTGGTGTTCTTTGTTTTAGTTATTGTATCTTTTAGTTCAGAATTTTCATTTGGTTCTTTTTTAGAGTTTTCAGTTTTCTGCTAAAGTTCTCATTTTAATTCCTTGAAAATCAGTCATAGTTATTTAAAAAACCTGTGTCTGGTAATTTCCTTATTTTGGTGTCTTGCTCCCCTCAACAGAGGGGATCTGTTTCCATTCCCTGTTGATATTTTTCTCAGTTTTTACAGTCACATTATTTTTGTTGCCTATGTTTTTGATTACATGTTAAATGTTAGAGATTCAAAGCCTAGGATGTTATTTCTTCCCAGAGAAGATTTAAATTTGCTTCTGGTAAGCTTCTAGGGCCACCGTCAAGCCTGTGTTGCCTTAATCCAAACAAGGATGGGCTTTCGTTCCTTGAAATTACTGTTCTTCTGTAGTTTACCTATAGGTCTAGGCTGTAGCCCTTTGGGGTAACAGCCAAAGCCTGGGGTGTTCTAAACATAGGAGGCTCTGAATTGCGATTTTGTTGGCCTAACTCATGAGTTTAGTCTGTCAGTTGTTTGCTCCCTGCTAAAACTTTCAGGTTCCTCGCCTAGAGTGAAATTCTAGAGCTCTTTTTATTGTTTATCTTTTTTTCTTGTCTTGGTCCTGTAATTCTTCATAGCCTTGTTAGGTGTGTAATGCCCTCAAACTGATATTTTAAAAAAATACGTATTTTGACTGATTTTCTTGTTCTTCAGAGTGGTTGTTTTGGTCCACTTGGGTTTATATATTATCAGTTGTGAAATTCATCAGTATGAGTTTTTACTTTAACACAAGTCAGTACTGACAAATTAAGGAAAGCACAATTCATTTTAAAATCAGCCAGTGATACGTTGAGATGTTAAAAGACACTGCTATCAAACAGATGGTGCTAATGTAAAAATTGATTTGTGTATCAATTCAAGAAAGATGTACTTTATCTGTTGATTTCATGTATGACTTTGGTGTTTGAGGAGTCGCATACACCCCTCCTCTTTAAAAAAAAATTCAGTCTACCTGTTTTTTTTGGCTGATTTTTAAAGATTATTTGTTTTGATTAAAAATATATTTAAAAAATTCAAGAACTGAAAAGTACTGACAACAGCAAATCGTCCAAAAACCTGGAAATAACTAGGGATAATGTTTGAGGATTATTTCAGGTGTTTTTCTATACCTGTATATTCACACAGTGATATATTCGTTAAGGTTGGTTACTGCATCATAATGTATGAATATATATTTTCACTTCTGAGATGCATATTTTTGAAGTGATGTCTTTTTTCGGTTATTGTTACTATTATCTTATTCATGGTAAACCAATTAACTTATAGTTTAATTTGGAAAACACTGATCTGATGTGCCTAATTTAGCCATTTCTTCTGAGTATCTTAAAATTAAAAAGACCGAGGTTGATTTAACAGGATATGGCAAAAATACTATCCACTCCAGAATATTTTCTTTCTTTCTTTTTTTTTTTTAACTATTACTCTTTTTTATTTTTTGCCTTAAATCTTTTTGGAAATTTGATAGAATGCTTGTTTTGTTGAAGATTGTACTTATTTAGGTGTTGATTTTCATCTGTGTGTTTTCTTTATATTTCAGTCTGATTCGGTTGTTATGATGTCCCAGTCTAGGCAGAGGACATGTAGACGTAAATATCCAAATTATGGTAGAAGAAATCTTGGACGGCTTGAGTTATCTTCTGAGAATGAATCTTCAAGCTCTGTAAGACATGTGAGTTTCATAACTTTAAAATATATGAAGTAATTTTTTTTGTTTTAAAAAAATTTTATAAAACTTTTTCTTTCTTCCCCGCAAAGCCCCCCAGTACATAGTTGTCTATTTTATTTGTGAGTCCTTCTAGTTGTGGCATGTGGGCTGCTGTCTCAGCGTGGCTTGATGAGTGGTCTAGGTCAGTGCCTGGGATCCGAACCTGCAAAACTCTGGGCTGCTGGAGCAGAATGCACGAACTTAACCACTTGGCCACGGGGCTGGCCCCTATTAAATAATCTTAAATAATTTGTCTTAATTCTTGAATTTGAATCTACCTGGAAATTAAGGGAAAATACAGTATTCTGTAGAGATTAAGATGAAATTTTAGATTTTGAATTTTAACAAAAATTTTGAACAGCTTTGTTTTGAGATATTTATTTATACAGATATACAATGCAGTGGTTTTAGCATATTAGTGGAATTGTGCCAGCATCACCAGTATTTAATTTCAAAATATTTTCATCACCTCTAAAAAGAAACCCTATACAGAACTCATTTGCTGTTACTCCACCTTCCCACCTCACCCAGCCCCTGGCAGCCACTGATCTTTCTGTCTCTATGGATTTGCCTGTTCCTGACATTTTCATATCAATGAAATCATACAATATGATTTGTAACTGGCTTTTTTCACTTAGCGTAATGTTTTCAAGGCTGACCCACAAGGCTGACCCACGTATAGCATGTATCAAAACTTGATTCTTTTTCATTGCCCAATATACCATTGTGTGAATAGACCACATTTTGTTTATCCACTTATCAGCTGATGGACATTTGTTTTATTTCCAATTTTTGTCTGTTAGGAATAATACTGCTTATCAACGTTTGTGTATGGGTTTTTGTTTGGATATAAGTTTTCAGTTCATTTGTGTTTGTATCTAGGAGTCAATTTGTTGAGTCATATGGTAACTCTGTGTTTAGCATTTTGGGGAATTGCTACATTGTTTCCCAAAGTGGTTGCACTATTTTATATTCCTGTCTGTAATGTATGAGGGTTCCAGTTTCTCCACATCGTTGTCAACATTTCTTGTTGTCTGTCTTTTTGATTTTAGCTCTCCTAGTTGGTATAAAGTGACGTATCACTGGTTTTTATTTGCATTTCATTTTTCCTAATGACTAAGGGTGTTGAACATGTTTATGTGCTCATTTTCTATTTGTATATCTTTGGGGAAATCTATGCAAATCTGTTGCCCATTTTTCAATTTGTCTGTTTTTTTATTAAAGATTGGCACCTGAGCTAACATCTGTTGCCAATCTTTTTTTTTTTTCTTTTCTTATTCTTCTCCTCTAAGGCCCCCAGTACATAGATGTAGATTCTAGTTTTGAGTGCCTCTGGCTGTGCTATGTGGGACGCCGCCTCAGCATGGCCTGACGAGCAGTGCCATGTCTGTTCCTAGAATCTGAACTGGTGAAACCGTGGGCCGCCAAAGCAGAGTGCGTGCACTTAATCACTCAGCTATGGGGCCAGCCGCTGGTTGTCTTTTTTTATTGCTGTAAGAGTTCTTTATATTTTCTGAATTCAAGACCTTTATCAGATTTGTGACTTGCAAATATCTTCTCCTAATTAGTGTGTCTTTTTCACTTCTTTGATGGTTGTGGACGAACAATTCATCTAATTCCTTTATACAACAATAGGATAGTTGTCAGGCATAGGGTTTGAGTTTAAATCCAAATTCTTCCACTTTGACAGGTTGTGTAACCTTTCTGTGCCTCTGCCTATATCTGTAAAAGTAATTAATAGCAGCGTGTCCCTCAGAGGTGTTGTGTGAATTAATTAATCATGTAAATTGTTTAAAACAGTGCCTAATATCCAGTAATGTTATCTATTATCATCAAAACTGTTCATTTAAATAATTTTGTTTTATATAGTGGGACTATTTTTACATTATTCTTTTCTTATTTATAATGTATTGAGCATGTTTTACTTAATGATTTTGGGTAGTTATGATAAACATTCCCACCCATCCTCTCTAGATAACCCATTTCACTAGTTTATCCTTTCTGTGTTTTTCCCCATATATTCAATCAGATATGTACATATTATATTATTTCTCTGTTTCTACACAAAATATGGCATATTGCAGATGCTCTTGTGTACTTGGTTTTTTCCCTTAAAATACTTTTGAAATCACTCCCTATCAGTTTATAAATATCTTGCTTATGTTTTTTTAAGAGTTGCATCATACTTAATTGTGTGATTCTAACAGTTTATTTAACCACTCCCCTGGTTGTGGCCATTTAGGATGTTTCTGTTAGGAATAATGCTATGTGAATAATCTTTTGTATTATGTATGTAGTTTTCTACACTTGGAGATGCAACTTGGAGATACGTTTCTTGAAGTGAGATTTTTGGGTCAAAAGATAAATGCATAAGAGTTTTATGAGATAGTGATAAAAATTACTCCTAAAGGAGACTTCCGCCTTGCATTTCTGTCTACCTGTGCTGTATGAGAGTGCATTTTTCTCTACCCTTTAGCCTACAGAGTGTGTTATACTTTCTAAATTTTGTCAGATGAATAGGTGAGAGATAATATCTTAGTGTAATTTTATTTTTTATGCTTTGGCTATTTTTTTTAAAGTGATAAAATATATATATAACATAAAATTTGCTATTTTCACTTTTTAAGTGTACTGTTCAGTGGCATGACTACATTTACAGTGTGTGTAATCATCCATCACTATACATTTCTGGCTCTTTTTCATCTTCCCAAACAGAAACTCTGTATAGTCATGTGTTGCTTAATGACGGAGATAGTTTCGGAGGAATGTGTCATTAGGTGATGTCGTCGTCGTGTGAACATCATGGAGTGTGCTTAGGCAAACCCAGATGGTATAGCCTGCTACACACCTAGGCTATGTGATAACTGATCTTGGGGGCTACTGTTGTACTTGCAGTCTGTCATTGACTGAAGCGTCCTCATGGGGTGCATAACTGTACTCATTAAACAGTAACTCCCTATTTTTCTCTCTCTTCAGCCCCTGGTAACTTCTTTTCTACTTTCTGTCTCTATGAATTTACCTATTCTGGGTACCTCATGTAAGTGAAATCATGCGGTATTTCTTCTTTTTCTTTGGTTTAGTTCACAGTGTAGTTTTATTTTGAGTTTCTGTTATTCATGAAGTTGAACATCTTTTCATATATTTAGAGTCTCTTTTTTTCATTTTTGTGCATTGTCTGTCTTTTGATTGTTTTTTTTTTCCTGCATTTTCTCCCCAAATCCCCCTGGTACTTAGTTGTATCTTTTAGTTGTGGGTCCTTCTAGCTGTGGCATGTGGAATGCTGCCTCAATGTGGCCTGACAGGCGGTGTCATGTCCGTGCCCGGGATCCGAACCAGTGAAACCCTGGGCCGCTAAAGTGGAGCACACGAACCTAACCACTTGGCCGCAGGGCTGGCCCCCTTTTTTTTAATTTATCGTTTTTTTGGTTATTTTCTTGGTCTTTTATCCCCCCTCAATTTTTAAAAGTTCTTTATATATTAGGTATGTTAGTTCTTTATCTTTGATATGTATAGAAAATATTTTCTCCTGGCTTCTAAGTTAGTGGGGTTTTCTCTGCCATTATATCTTCTAAGTAGTGATTATTTGTATATATGAAGACTGTTGATTTCACTAGGCTTAATGTTTTACGTATCTTGCTGTGTTAACTGAATTTTTGAGTAAATGTTATCATTGATCTCTGCAGTTTTCCAGGTGTGTTCTCATTTAAACATATACGTAGTTTTACTACTTCTCTTGTAGTTTTTAGACCTCTGATCAATTTCTGTAGTTTAATTGTATGGTTTAATATTTCTCATACAATATTGAATAGTAGTGGAGAAAATGGAGCAATATTCCTGTTGTTGGTGGAAATGTGCCTCCCATTTTCACATGAAGTAAGATGCTTTATTTTAGGTCCCTAGAGTATGTTAGGGAAATAACTAATGCTTATTTTCTTAAGTGTTCTTTTTGAAAAATCAGGAATCATTATAAGTTTTCTCTTTTTAAATCATCAGGGGTGTTAATCTTACGATTTTTCTCTTTATAGCTGTTAATTTGATGTATTTTCAGTTAATGGGGAACTTTGAAGCTAACACATGTAGATAATGTAGGATGTTAAATCACTTTGACCTTTTAAAATAAATCGTAATGTCATGCTGTGGTAGTTTGTTTTACCTCTTACAGTGGTGTGAAATTCATTCTCCTGTGTTGTTGCAGAGTGGTGGCGATGGCTGTCTCTGTGTGTGTGGCTGGGTGTGTATGTGTTAGTTACCTTCTATTTTGATTTGTAAAGCACTGATAGTAGATAGAGCTGGACTGATTTCTAATTCCAGTGTTTGTACTTAATCTCCTGTGACCCCCCAGGCATAATTTACATTTCTTAGCCTTGGGTTTCCCTGTATATAAAGAGGTAGTAGTGGGCAGATAGGGACTTGAGAGATGATACAAAATTCGTAGGCAGGATGGGTCCAAGTTTTGTGGGGTTTGAAGCTTGTTGAATTTTAGGGACCTTCCTTACGAAAAAGAACTCAAAAGTTCTTTAGGCATAGGGCCTTGGCAATTTAAATGGAAAGCCTCTGAAACTTGTTTCATTAGCTTTATGTTAACCCTACCTCTGTTTACAGGAGTGTTTTGAGAGTTAGTTGAGATAATACATTTAAACATTTCACAGAGTGGCTGGTTTCCAGATAGTAGCTTTTTTCTCTTTTTTCCTTTTTTTTTGGCTGAGGGAGATTGGCTCTGAGCTACCATCTGTTGCTGATCTTCCTCTTTTTGCATGAGGAGGGTTTGCCTTGAGCTAACATCTGTGCCAGTCTTCCTCTATTTTGTGTGTGGGATGCTGCTGCAGCATGTCCGCTGAGGAGTGGTGTAGGTCTGCATCTGGGCATGTACCCAGGCCACCAAAGCGGACCACACTGAACTTAGCCACTACTAGGCTGTGGGATTGGCCCTTAGATAGTAGCTTTTAAGAGTTTCTTGAATTACTGTGATTTTTTTTCAAAGTTCATTTTGAGCAGAAAAAGCAGATTTCTGTTCAGTAGGTCTAGTGTGACAGGCCCAGGAATCTGTACTCCTGAAACATCACTGAGTTTACATTTTGAGAAATATTCTTTTAGAATATGTTGACTTTGCATTTTGCCTGTTCAACTGAAGTAAACTTGAGATTTGGTCTTTCAAGGTCTCGTTCTCGATGGCATTTTCATTATCCATTATTGATACACCTAATGCAAATGGCTGTTAGAGGAAAAGGTCATGTCTCAATTTGAAAGTGCCTGCCTAGTATGCATGACCAGAACTTAAAGTAGACTGTAACTATTAGGGTTGTGGGAATCAGATAGTTGTTTGTTCCCTTCTCTTCCCTTTATTGACTTAAAAAAAGAAAGACTTTGTCTTAGAGCAGATTGAGGTTTACAGAAAGATTGCACAGTAAGTGCAGCAAGTTCCCGTAAACTTGCTCTCCCCTGCACACAGTCTCTCCTCTGAGTAACATCTTGAAGACGTGTGGTACATTTGCTACAGCTGATGAACCAATTTTTATACATTACCATTAACCAGATTCCATAGTTTACATTAGGGATCGTTCTGTGTTGTACAGTTCTCTGGGTTTTGACCAATGCATAATGTTACGTATCTACCATGACACTATCATACAGAATAGTTTCATGGCCCTAAAAACCCCTTGTGCTATACTTAATCACCCCTCCTGCCCTCCCTCCTACTGAGCCACTACAACCACTGATCTTACTACTGTTTCCATAGTTTGGACATTTCTAGAATATCATATAGTTGGATCATACAGTGTGTAGCCTTTTTAGATTGGTTACTTTCTAGTAATATGAGTTTAAGTTTCCTCTATGTTTTTTCATGGCTCAGTAGCTCATTTCTTTTTAGTGCTGAGTAATATTCCATTGTCTGGATTTGCCACAGTTAATTTATCTATTCACCTACTGAAGCACATGTTGGTTGCTTCCAAGTTTTGGCAGTTGTGAATAAAACTGCTATAAACATCCATATGCAGGTTTTTGGAGAACATAACTTTTCACTGCATTTGTGTAAATACGGAAGAGTGTGATTATAAGTCTATGTTTAGCTTTGTAAAAAACCCCATTCTTAACAATGACTGAGGGTTCCTGTTGCTCCATATCTTTAAGAAGTCAGTTCTTGGGGCTGGGCAAAATGTGTGAAAGGAGTCAAAAGGTACAAAATATCTGTCGTAAATAAGTCATGGGGGTGTAATGCACAGCATGATGACTGTAGTTAATAATATTCTGTTGCATATTTGAAGGTTCCTAAGAGAGTAAATCTTAAAAGTTCTCATAGCAAGAAAAAAACTATGTAAGGTGACAGATGTTAACCAGACTTACTGTGGTGATCATTTTTCAGTGTATACGAATACAAAATCATTATGTTGTACACCTGAAACTAATATGATGTTTGTCAGTTATACTTCAATTAAAAAAATGTCAGTTCTTCCTGACCTCATTTATAGATTCAACACAATCCCAATCAAAATTCCAGCAAGTAAATTTTGTGGATATTGACAAAGTGATTCTAAAGTTTATATGGAGAGGGAAAAGACCCAGAATAGTTAATAGAATACTGGCAAACAAGGAAGTTGGAGGACTGAACTACTTGACAAAGACAGTATAAATCTACAGTTTTCAAGACAATGTGGTATTGGTGAAAGAATAGAGAAAGAGATCAGTGGAACAGAATAGGAACCCAGAAATAAACCAATGTAAAACGCAAAACTATAAAATTGCTGGGAGATAACATAGAAGAAAATCTAGGTGACCTTGGGGGTGTGGTGATGACTTTTTAGATACACTGTGAAAAGCATGATCCCTGAAAGAAAAACTCAACAAGTTGGACTTAATTGAAATTAAAATCTACTGCACTTGGAAAGATCTTAAGAGAATGAAAAGACAAGCCACAACTGGGAGGAAATACTTGTAAAACTCATATCTGATAAAGGACTTGTATTCAAAATATACTACATATTTTTAAACCTTATCTCAATAGGAAAACAAACCCAGTTTAAAAATCAGCAAAAGAGCTAACAGACACCTCAACAAAGAAGACATACAGATGGCAAATAAGCATATGAAAGGTGCTCAGCATCACATTTCATTAGGGAATTGAAAGTTAAGATACTGCTACACACATATGACAATAGCTTAAGTCCAGAACACTGAGAACCTTTACATTGACCTGTTAACTTAGAGAATGGCCCGTTGCATCAGTTTCTTTTGTTAATAGTAGTAGTGTTAAGTCTCATAAACATTCTCTATTGCCTTATGCTTTGATAAAAAATATGTAGTAAAGACAGTTGCTGCTTACGTTTATCTAATTATATTTTATCACTTGATTATCTGCTTGCTTCTGAGATGATTAGGATAACTGGTTTTTCTTGACTTGTGTTATTTAACCTCAGAGATCAAGATTTTTATTTTAGTTTTTTCGTCCTCACATATTAGGAGACTTCCTGTGATCAAAGTGAAGGTTCTTGTTCTTCCGAAGAGGAAGAATGGAAAAGTGATAGAAGAAGTGAAAGTGACAGTGAAAGTTCAAGGTATCTGTTTTTAATTGTTTTGATCTTTTAAGCATTTTCGTCATAGCCTTGGATGGAGCCGTACTTGACTGCCATTCAAGATGCACTACATTCAAAAGGAGAAGAAAACTGGATTAACAGCTGTTTCTATAGAAACACTTGGGATATTTTTGTTTGACTGTAAACATTTGAGCCAGCAATGTAAAGTATGCACACTCAAAATATCCATTTTATCGCTTCTCGGCCTTTGGCTAAGATCAAGTGTAGTATCAAAATATCCATTTAGTCTTGGGCTGCATTTATAGAGTCGTATCCAAAGTATGTATGGTGAGGCACTTGTTATATTTATTATTAGTTATTGCGCGTGCTAATGTTTTGTTTAATTTTGATATCCAAATTTTATGGGAACAAGGTATTAACATCTGTTTCTCATCTTGGTAAATGTCAGCTTCGTCTGCCAGATGCTCAAGCCAGAAAACTGGACATCAGTGTCTCTTCACAACGTATCCATCCCCAAGTCTAGAAAATTCTCCCTTCTAAATATGGCTCAAATTATTTCTGTTTCTATTGATACTATCCTGGTCCAAACCATTCTACTGTCCTCTCTGCTTCCTTTCTTGTCTTCCTTTATTCCATTATGATTAGGAGCTGGAGTGAGTTTTAGAACACGTCTACTCTTATTTTTTTTTTAAATTGTGGTAAAATATACATTTCATGAAATTGACCATTTTAACCACTTTTAACCGTACAGTTCAATAGTATTAAGTACATTCACAGTGTGTTGTGCAACCAATCTCCAGAACTCTTTTCGTCTTGCAAAACTGTGTACCCATTAAACAGCAGTTCTCCGCTTCACCCCTCCCACCCTGGCAATCACCGTTCTCCTTTCTACCTCTATAGTCATTGTCTTTTAATTCAACTTTCCTTGAATATACAAAGCATATGCTCTTAAAAATTTTTTAAAGAGCTCTTTTTTTTTAAATTTTTTGAGGAAGATTAGCCCTGAGCTAACTACTGTGAATCCTCCTCTTTTTGCTGAGGAAGACTGGCCCTGAGCTAACGTCCATGCCCATCTTCCTCTACTTTATATGTGGGATGCCTACTGCATGGCTTTTGCCACGCAGTGCCATGTCCGCACCTGGTATCTGAACCGGTGAACCCCGGGCCACTGAGAAGTGGAACGTGTGAACTTAACCGCTGGGCCGGCCCCTAAACAGCTCTTTTTAAAAGTAAATAGCTTTTGGAAATGTGTGTGTTTGTTGGCTTGAGCCTGAGAGGTATGTGGTTGGCCAGTGGTGGCCCCTGTAGAGACCCTCACCATCCTTTTCTGTGTTTGCTGAAGCTAATAGTGGTCCAGGGACTAGTTTTGTAGATCTAGTTTCCTTTTGACTCTGCTTTTGCTTCAGAGTCGGTTAGGACTAGTCCCTCTGTTGGATCTTCTGTCCTATCAGAGAGAGTCCTCCTCTTGGCAAGAAGCTCTGACCAGTTATAGCTTTCTGTTTGGTGTGGCTCTGGTCTTCTTGGGCTTCTCTGTGTATTAACTGATGGTTTGTCATTCCAGTTAAAATTTCTATACTCTGTTCTGAGCCTCCTGCAAGTTAGAGGGGTTCTTACTCTTACGGTTCTGCATGATCTCTACTGTTTTTATAACTACACTTCATTTTTTGAAAGAGGAATAGTTGGCTCTAGATGTTGTCTTCCATGAGGTCTCATCTATATTATACTTAAAAAAACTTCCTCAGGCTTACATCCTTTCATAATTTCCAGTGTCAGTAAAAGTCTCTCTGTCTCTCATGATCTTTAGTCATTTCAGTATTTGTTGATAGGGCAGAATGTTCAAGTTGAATCTTCCTTGGCCCTTTCCTTTCCTCGTCCTTGTCTCTCCTTCTCTCCTCTTAAGGTTATATGATTACTTCGGTATTAGGGCTTAGATTCTGGTTCCGTACAACTTAAAATGTTTTCCTTTTCTAGTGACTCTTCCTCTAGATATTCTGATTGGACAGCTGATGCAGGCATCAATTTGCAGCCTCCTTTACGAACATCATCTCGTCGGCGGATTACCCGATTTTGCAGTAGTTCAGAGGATGAAATGTCTACTGAGAATTTATCTCCTCCAAAAAGGAGACGAAAGAGGAAGAAAGAAAATAAGCCTAAAAAAGAGGTAAGAAAAGTATATCTTTAAAAGTAATATTTATCTACATTATCATGGAGGCGTTTCTGTCCATATTTAGAAATTAGAAATATTTGGGAAATTGGAGGCTTATTTTTTTTCATTGACAGTGTTAGGTTATGAGGAATCAAATGTAAAATGCAAACTTATTTTTGGAAAAGGTACTTTATGATTAAAACTTCTCTGTCTGCTCTGAGTTGTGCTTGGCAACTTACACGTTTCTGAATCTGAAGCTAAGAGAAAACTGTATTTTGCTCAGAATCCTACTATAACTTATCGTCTCTTATCATCAATTTCAACACCAAAAATATACTTTAAGGCATTTTACGGCACTTTCTTCTTGTTTTGTCTGTTATTGCCATGTTTCTCATTTTTATTTGACATGTTTTATCTTCATACTCTTCTCCTGATTGTGGTATCCCTATTCTTTATTGTATGTACAGTGCATCTGCATGTGTTGTGTAGCTAGCTGTCATTATTTAAAGATGCTCCCTCTTTGTATTAGTTATCTATTGCTGTGTAACACATCACCCTAAACTTAGCTGCTTAAAACAGAAACAGTATTTTTCCATGTTTGATGGATCAGGAATTTGGGAGCTGACTAGCTAGGTGATTTTCGGCTTATAAGGTTGCAGTCTTCATGTTCGCTGGGGTTGAAGTTGCGTGAAGGCTTGAATGGGGCTGGATGATCTTCTTTGAAACTTATTCATATGGCAGTTGGCTGGTGGCCTCAGTTCCTCATCACTGGGCCTCTCCATAGGGCTGCTTGAGTATCTTTCTGACATGGTAGATGACTTTCCCCAAGAGCAAGTCCAAAAGTGTAAGCAAGGGCAAAGCCCTGATGCTGTTTGTGACCCAGGTTTAGAAGTTGCACGTTGTCCTATCTGCTTTATTCCGTTTCTTAGAAGCAAGTTGAGCTCATACTCAAGCGGAGGAGACTTGGGCTCCACCTTTTGAAAACAAGAGGAGGAGTATTAAAGAATTTATGGTCATGTTTTAAAATCACCAGTCTTAATATGTCAAATCAAGAGGAGACTCCGTGTGATCGTTACTCTGGTGAAATTCAGAGGAGTCCCAGCAGGCCAGGCTGTGTATTGAAGAGGATTTAGGTTGGAAGTTAGTCCCCTTCCATAGGATGTAAAGTGTTATAAAGAATCTATAGAAATTCAGGAGATGCTAGGAGAGTGCTAGGTAGATGTACAATGCAAATAAGTGATATATTCCTGTGTATCTTAAGGAACCAAATATGTATGCTGTCTAAGAACTAATGCCAATAAATAGTCATTCTGAATGGTGAGGGTTCTTTTGTTTTTCAGTCAAATAGTACATGCTGCCCCTTTGTCTTCTTCTAAACTTTGTTTTTTCTGCTTGGCAGAACTTGAGGAGGGTGACTCCAGGAGAGCTTGCAAATATGGAACATTTATATGAATTTCATCCTCCAGTTTGGATAACTGATACCACACTTCGAAGGTCTCCTTTTGTTCCTCAAATGGGTGATGAGGTGAGAGTAATAAAATTTAAAAGCACAAATATGGACCATAAAACAAAATTTATATTACTCTTAGATTTTTATTTATTTTTAAATGTGTACTTCCCTTCTGTAGGTAATATATTTTCGTCAGGGTCATGAAGCTTATATTGAGGCTGTCAGAAGAAATAACATTTATGAACTGAACCCTAACAAGGAGCCTTGGAGAAAAATGGATCTCAGGGTAAGATGATGGTATTATTAAATCATTAAATATTTAGCACATATATTGTTAAATTATTTATAAAGCCATTAAACTACTGAAGGCGTATTTCATTACTATCTTTCCTTTAATTTTCTACTTAAAACATTTCTGCTCTTAACTGCTAAGCTCTAAGATGCAGTAGGAAGACTTCTCTTTGTCAGTGGGCAGTCTTTGTGTATTGCTGATTGGTGTGTACACCTTTAAGTGTGTTAGAGTCCCTCAGGAAGGCAGCTTTGTAATATATATTGTTAATCTTAAAATAAGTATACCCAGGACAGATTTTCAAAAGAAGTGCAAGTTTTCAAAAGAAATATAAGTTGGAAAAAAGGTCAGCCTCACATGCATAATAAAATAAGGAAAAAACTTGAAGGGCTGGCCTGGTGGTGTAGTAGTCAAGTTTGCATGCTCTCCTTCAGTGGCCCTGGGGTTTGTGGGTTTGGATCCAGGGCACAGACCTACACACTGCTCATCAAGCCATGCTGTGGCAGTGTCCCACATACAAAATAGAGGAAGATGGCACAGATGTTAGCTCAGCGACAGTCTTCTTCTCCAAACAAAAAACAAAACACAAAAACATTTTAGCTCTCCTGTATTTAACCAATTTTGTAATTTTTCTTTTACGTTTACTTTTTTTATATTTAGCGATTAGCAATGGTTTTGCTTTGTTAACAGTTGTTTGGATTGGTGTGATAGGGTACATGAAACAGTCCAAGCTTTCTAGAGGATATCTTGGCAATTAGAATTGAAACCAAAAATATTTAGACTTTTTAAATCAGTGATCTTACTTCTGGTAATTTAGGAAACAACCAGAAATACATGTAAATCTATGTGCAAGGCAATTCTTAGTCACTGTTTATAAAAACAAAAAATTGGAAAAAATCCACAATTTCCTACAATATTGAATAAATCAAACCATGGTACATTCACACAATTGACTACTCTGTAGAGCCCACCATGTAATTGAGGCTTTCAACATATTTGTTGAATGAATGATGGTTAAATTTTCACAATGTATTACTAAGAGGAAAATGTGATGTGAGATGCTCTTTGTGTTTATGATAGTAAAAATTTAAAGATATGTAGTTAATGAAAATAAATACATCAAGGTGTCCTTGTGATTATGTGTGGAATAGCATCACAGCTGATTATTTTTTTCTTTATATATTTAAATGTTTTTGATACTTTTAATAACTCTTGGAAGATGAAAAAAACTTTTAACAAAGTTTTAACACTCATTCAACTTAGTAGCTCTACTTCTATGAATTTGGCTTTAGATATGTTTGGATTTATTTGTGTCTCATAAATAAATTCATTTATTACTGTGTACCTAAGTAGAGTTGATCCTCATTATTCACTGATTCCACGTTTGTGAATTTGCCTACTTGCTGTATGTTATTTGTAACCCCGAAATCAATACTCAGGGTGCTTTTCTGGTCACTTGCAGACATGCACAAAGTTGCAAAAAATTTGATTTGTCTGGCCAGCATGTTCTCAGCTGAGGTTGACCAAGGTTGATACCTTCTGTTTTGAAGGCTCTCATTGTAATTAAGTCTTCCTTTTGTGGTCTGTTTAATGCCACATTAAAAATTTTTCGCATTTTTGTGCTTTTTTAGTGACTTAGGTATTTTAAAATGGCCCCCAAATGTAGTGGTAAAATGCTTTCTTATGTTCCTAAGCATAAGAAAGTGGTGATGTACCTTTGGAGGAAATATGTGTTTTAGATACGCTTTGTTTGGGCATGAGTTGTAGTACTTTTGCCTGTGAATTCAGTGTTAATAACATATGTTAAATGAAGTATCTTTAAACAGAAACACATAAGATTATATAAACGTAAGATTATCTGTTGATTGGGTGACTGCATTGTTGTGACCAGAGGCCTGTAGCAACCTAACCCTGTATTTCCTCTAGGAGCAATGGTTAAGTATTCACTAATTCAGTGTTCGAGTTGACTCTGTACAACATAACTACTGTGAATAATGAAAATCAACTGTAGTTAGCACTTTGTTTGGTCCATTATAACAGTCATATTTGTGCAATGAATAAATGGATGAATGATTTCTTGTATTCCTAGTATTAGGGAAACAGATACTGGGGGAAGGCTAATTATGGCACATCTATTGATGGGTACTCCAATATGATAGGGACTTTCTCCTGTTCACTGTCCTATCCCCACTGCCTGGCATAGGTCATGGCACGTGGTAGATCCTCAAGTATTTATCGAAATGTTTTAGGTAGAAATTTTAATATCAGGATTTTGAAGAATATTTAATAAATTAAATGCTTACACATTTTGATCTGCATAATACAAAATTATGTAAATGAAAATATGTCTCTAGGAAGAGAAGAAAGCCAGAAGGAAATTCAAACTGTCCAACAGTGGTTGTCTTTAGATACTGAGCTGATTGGTGATTTGTGTGTTCCTTTTTATACTTTTGTGGTATATTTTCTTATGTGAGTATATTTCTTATATTAGAAATAGTAGTAATGTCTATCTTCAAAAAAATGTGAAAATTAACTTAAAAATGATTGTAATTAATGGTCAATTAAACCTGTCTGTTGGTTTGATGTGATGACTTAATTTAGCAATATGTGAGAATTACATTCTTGAGGAATTGCTTTAACTATTTTAAACATATATTCTTTTAAAAATGTCTGTTAAAGGATCAAGAATTGGTCAAAATAGTTGGAATACGATACGAAGTTGGGCCCCCTACACTCTGTTGCCTCAAACTAGCATTTATAGATCCTGCAACTGGAAAACTTACCGACAAATCTTTCTCTATTAGGTATGTGTTATTGTTTTCATGGAATTATTGAAATTTAGATTTTTCCCTCTGGCTGATTAGCATGCCTTTTCCATTTAGCTGCAGGGTAGATAGTAAAACGTTGTGGACAGCCTAAGATGTTGGTTGAAGTTCTGATAGATGGGAACCTATTAGAAGTAAAAATAGGGGTGCTACAGCAACAATTAAGTGTTAACATGTTTTATCCACTTTTCCATGCCACTTAAATGAGTGAAGAATTCTGGCCGTAGGCGAAATTGCTTTTACTTTTGTTTTGAGAAAATTGAGAATAAATAATTTGCTAAACCTGTCCAGTATGGTAGCTATTAGCCACTAGTGGCTGTTGAGCACTTGAAGTGTGGCTGCTTCGAATTGAGTTTGATAGAATTGTACACACTGGATTTTGAAGACTTGGTATGAAGAAAAGGAATGTAAAATATCTCATTATTTTGTATTGGTTATTTGCAACAGTTTTAGGATATATTGAGTTAAATAAAATACATTATTAAATTTCAGTGGTTTCATTTTACTTTAATAAGGCTAGTCAAAAATTAAAAATTAGCGTATGCACCTCCCATTGTTTCTCTTTTGGACAGTGTTGCTCTGGACTATAACTGGCTTCACAAGTAATTTAATCATCTTTTATTTTTGTTTAGATATCATGACATGCCAGATGTTATTGACTTTCTTGTATTGCGTCAATTTTACGATGAAGCAAGACAGAGGAATTGGCAGTCTTGTAAGTCTGTTTTTATTGAGTTTTATGTACCCTTAGAAATTAATCTTTTGGGGCTGGCCCAGTGGCGCAGAGGTTAAGTGCGCGTGTTCCTCTCTGGTGGCCCGGGGTTCCCAGGTTCGGATCCCAGGTGCGGACATGGCACTGCTTGGCCAGCCATGCTGTGGTAGGCATCCCACATATAAAGTAGAGGAAGATGGGCACGGATGTGAGCTCAGGGCCAGTCTTCCTCAGCAAAAAGAGTACTACTGGTGGTAGTTAGCTCAGGGCTAATCTTCCTCAAAAAAAAAAGAAAAATTAATCTCTCATTTTATTGGTCTAAGTTTTTGGTTGTGGTGCTGCTTATTATGGTGAATGCAAACATGTAAATTCTGGAAAGACATATAAGTGAGTGATAAGTATGTTTTGCTTAGGGCTTGGTACTTACTGCTCCTTAGACTTTTTAGCCAAGCAACATTTCTTCTGTTCTTAGGGTATGTGACATTCAGAAAGGATTCTTTCTTAGTCATTGACTATAGGCTAGAGTAGACCTTTTATTTCCTTCAGACTTCCCCACACTGCATTATCTCTCATTATCTTTAATGTGACACTGGTGGAATTCACAAAATTATCCTATGATGTAAAATAATCAGGAAGTTGAAAAATAATGCAGGTTTCACACTGGTGATATTCTGGCATACCAGAATATTTTACCTTTGCTGTCATATCAACGCAAACTTAAACAGGTTGACTTGAGGAAACCATTCCTTTAAAAAAAATAAAAAAATTATGTAACACTTATGCTTTATAACCATGAAATGTATGGCGGACAGAAAAAATAAAATCACTTCAATGTAGGCACTAACTCACTTGAATGTTGTGTTCATGGTGCCCATGTAAGGTGGGCTGCTGGGCTCCCTTGCTTGGACTTGTGTAGAGCACTAATCTCAAGACGACATTGTGTCAGTTAGCAACTGTAGCATCTGCTTCATAGATTACTCACTATATAAAAATATATGAAAAGTGTCATATATTGCTTGTCAGTATGTAATGCTATCTGGGGAGCTCATGTGTTGAGTTTGACTTTAGTCACTTAGGATAGCTTATTTGGCTTTTATCTTTTATTAGAAATATTAAGTTTTACTCAGGCTGTGTCATCTCTTGCACACATTCATAAATGATGTTAAGCCCTCATTAATTTTCCTGGTTACTGCTGCCTTTTTCTACAGGTGCTACACATAGGTAAATTTTAGATAAATTCCCTGAGCCATCTCTGTTGGAAACAAAAGATTGTCAGAAAGTGTGGTTGCTCTTAGTTGACTCTTTTTAAAGTTAGTGTTCTCACAAGTAATCAAGGTTATTTTGGGACCAGAGGTAAAGGAAAGTTTTCTTGAAGAAAAACATTTAGCCACAAAAAAATAAAGATGAGACAGCTGGAATATGTGGGAGTTAACAAGTCATGTAGTCAAGACTCAAAGAACTTTAAAGTTTCCCGTCTGTTATGTTTTTTCAACCCCCATGATCTGTAAGTTAGAAGCTCTCATTTTGTTCTGCCAACATGTTCATACAGAATTCTTTTTAAACTTAAATCTGTACAGCAAAACTCTAAAGAGGGATTCCCAGTTGCCTCTTGTATTTTAGTAGTTTTTGTTTTATTTTGTGGTAGATAAATTTTTGTACCAGATCTTCTTTACTAATTAATTCATTTTTGCTCCTCCATAAAATCTTACTTATTTTCCTAAAGTTTGAGCAGTGCTGTTAGAGGAAGTTTCTTGTTTCTATTTTTACTATGTTGAGAACTTTACGCAGCAGCTGTTTATCCTACTCTTGAATAGTCAAAATAGGTTTATTTGAAAATTCTTAATGTAATAGGAGGGCCAGTTTACCATGAGAAAAGTAGTTTTTTAGGGCTCCTTTTAATTTAAAGTCTTAGTTTTACACTGAAGAAACTTTTGTCTAAACTGAAAGTATCTTCTAGTATTAGATGAATAGGGAAGAAAAACAATATAAAGTGAGTTCTTGTTATCAGAGAACTGACTCTCTTATAACCATATGTTTTTATATTAGGCTTCTCAAATTGAAGCTGCTGGATTTATTATTATTACAAGAATATTGTAAAAAATATTGTAATTGACATTTGTGCTAAATTAGGTTGTTTACATGACAGAAAACATGGTATTATATCAAAGTTTTAGTATATGCTTTTCATGAAAAAAATGAACTTAGATTTCTTTCTGCAGTTGAAGTGTTGTTTTAGGATATCTGTATTAATGAAATACTATCAAAAGTAGAATCTTATCAATGGTAGAGAGATGGGTATCGGGATGAGAGGCTTATGGGTTTCTAGTGATTTTTAAGGAAAGTGTATACAAAAGTCTTGTTTACATGAATTTGAAAATATGTTAAGAACCTTCAAACATGTAGCTCTGATAGTTCTGATATTGCTATTGTTTTTTCAGTTTTGTGGAGAATTCACTGTAAGCATACTTTATTAATGAAGACTATTTGTGGTATTTTGTTATGTAAATATTCTCATTCTTAGGGGCGAAATATTGTTTCGGTAAAACTTTCCTTGAAGAAAGAATTGTTAATCTACCAAAGAATTTTTAATGCTGGATAAGTGACTTTTTTTTTTCCCTTATTGATTTTGTTTTGAAAACAGTGGGATGGATGGGAAAGAAGAGAGAGGGTTCTTATGGCACTCTGTTTCTTTTGTAATATATGTAAAAGATCAAATGCAGTTCATTTCTCTAGAAGTGCTATTGTTGTAGAATACATAGAAATGTGTATAATCTAAAATCACTGAACTCAGTTGAAATATTAGTTTTAGTTATTTTGGTTTGTATAGGAGCCCTCCTAAGATCATATTGCTTGTGTTTCTCTTATGCCAAGATGATGGAATACGTAGATGTTTAATTCTTTTAAATAATAAATAAGCATTTTTGAGGGTACATTTAGACCTGATTTTTATTATGAGATCTTAAGAATTAGAGCACTGTTTATGTGGAGATATTTATATAGGAAGAACTTTAGAATAATCATGGGTTAAATTCTAATCATAGTTACTTTTATAATTTGTGTTATTCCTTAGGAAATGTTATATTTCATAAGTGTATATTTAATTATTAAACAAGTATTTATTGATAGTATACATTATTGTAAAAGGTTTTTGAGTTTTGTTGAACTTTGTTCTTGTTTCATGTTGTAAAATGTGGTATAACTTATTTTGGAGTGGGTGTTTGCATTCACTAAGCAACGGAACCTAGTCATAAACCCTTTTAATCTATATGTGATATGGTTATATACTCTACAATAAATTGCTGAGTGTAACGTTTCTTTTTTTACATCTATTTTATCACTGAAGATTCTGGGAAGTGGGGAAGGATGGCTAATTTCAAGATAAAAATATACTTTGATTTCTGTTTTTATCTGTATCATACGGTTTTTATAAATTAAAAATGTTAATGTTAGCAAATTAATGTCTTAGACTCCGTCATCTCTCTCATAGGTGACAGGTTCCGTTCTATCATTGATGATGCTTGGTGGTTTGGAACGGTGCTAAGTCAAGAGCCTTATCAGCGACAGTACCCTGATAGTCATTTCCAGTGTTACATTGTTAGGTCTGTATGCAGATGAAAATAAATCATCTACAAACGTTTGTTCATTGTGGCATATTGAATGAATAACTAATATGTTTCAGGTTAAAAAATGACTATTTACTTTGTCATTAAGTCATGTCAGTTTCACCTCTGCAGTGTCTCTCTAGCATGCCCCTGTTATTTGCTTTTCACTAGTGCCCCCCTTGGAGCAGGTTCTGCTAATTTGCCTGGGACCATTTCTGTAGCCACCTGTTTCCTCAACCTAAGAGTGCATCATTTTTCAGGAGCATATATTACATAGTTTCCCTTGTTCAAAAAAATCTGTGCTGGGGCTGGCTCCTTGGCCGAGTGGTTAAGTTCGCGTGCTCTGCTGTGGTGGCCCAGGGTTCAGATCCTGGGCGCGGACATGGCACCGCTCGTCAGGCCACGTTGAGGCGGCATCCCACATCCCACAACTAGAAGGACCTGCAACTAAGATATACAACTATGTAAGGGTGAGGGGGTTGGGAAGATACAGCACAGATTTTTTTTTTTTTCTGCTTTATTTCCATTGGCTGTGGAATGAAGTCCACGTTCTGAAGCATGGCATTCAAGGCCTTCACACTGTCTTTGAGTTTTTCTTCACTTACTCTGGCTGTAGGCCATGCAGTATTTCTGGTTTTGTCCTTGAACCCACCATTACAGGTTTACACTTCTTTCCTATAGTGTAGCCTTCTAAAAATATTTTACTGTTAATATTTAAACTTTCATTGCAACAATGAGGTTAATTTTCACATTTCGTTTACTGTTGTAGTGGATATCTAGTTATTAGCCACCAGTTGTCTTGATGAAAGCCTAACCAGACTTTTTTTTTTTCTTTTTTTTTGGTTTTAACAGGTGGGACAATACTGAAATTGAAAAACTTAGCCCATGGGACATGGAACCGATTCCTGATAATGGTATGTAATTGTTAAATAATGAAAATATTTTACCTTTATGTTTTCAATTTTTTATCTTACTAATGTACTTAGAGTGCATTTGTATTTTTTGAGAAATGTTTTCAAATTATTATGGTAACAGTGAGCTTTACTAAAAGAAATTAGTAGAATTATGTGTTTCTGGTTCATTGATTCTTATCCTAAGTTTCGAGCTGGATGCTGGCTGTATCTTTGTAGCCCGTGTCATTTCTTATGTGACCCTTCTTTAAACTTCCTGATTTCCTTCACATAGCCTCCATTTCCTTCTCCTCATCCTTACTCTGTTACCCTTGTTCTTCCTTCAAAGAAAAACTAACTTGACTTCCATCTCTCTTCTGCTTTACCTCAACTGGTCTGTCTTACTCAGGCTTGTCCGTTCCTTTCCTGTGAGAGGGAGATGTCTCTGTTCCAGATCCAGCCCCTTCCTCCCGTGCTTGCCATCCCACTGCTTTTAACTTCTGTTGGACTTGGTGGTACTTAGACCTAATTTATTCCCTTCAACAATGTTAGTTTTCTCCTTTCTGCATTCAAGTTTGAACTTGTCTCTTGTACCTTAAAATATCTTTCCGTTGGCTTTATTGAACAATTTAGCTACTGAATTAGTTCCCTCTTGCTAAACTTTTTTTTTTTTAAGATTTTTAAAATTTTTCCTTTTTCTCCCAAAGCCCTTTGATACATAGTTGTGTATTTTTAGTTGTGGGTCCTTCTAGTTGTGGCATGGGGGATGCTACCTCAGCATGGTTTGACGAGCGGTGCCATGTCCGTGTCCAAGATTCAAACCGGCGAAACCCTGTACCGCCAAAGCAGAGAGCATGAACTTAACCACTTGGCCATGGGGCCAGCCCCACCTCTTGCTAAACTTTTTGAAGGGGTGCTCTGTATTTCTTGCTTCCATTTCTTCACTATCAAGCTTTCTTTTATATTAATGTTTATTCAACATAAAAACATGCAAAAACTTTTTTTTAAATGAGGAAGATTGATCCTGAGCTAACATCTGTTGCCAATCTGCTTCTTTTTTGCTTGAGGAAGATCGTCCCTGAGCTAACATCTTTGTCATTCTTCCTCTATTTTGTATGTAGGATGCCGCCGCAGCATGGCTTGATGATTGGTGTGTACGTCCTTGCGTGGGATGCGAACCCCAGGCCACCGATGTGGAGTTTGTGAACTTAACCACTGTGCCACTGTGCCAGCCCCATAAAACATGAAAAAACTTTTGTCCTTTACCCTCACCATTTTTTTTTTTAATTTTTGTTGAGTTAATGATAGGTTACAATATTGTGAAATTCCAGTTGTATATTGTTTGTCAGTTGTGTTGTAGGTGCACCCCTTCACCCTTTGTGTTCACTCCCCACCCCACCTTTCCCTGCTAACCACTAATCTGTTCTCTTTGTCTACATTTTGAATTCCTCATATGAGTGGAGTCATACAGAGATTGTTCTTCTCTGTCTGGTTTATTTCACTTAACCTCATTCCCTCAAGTTCCATCCATGTTGTTGCAAATGGGATGATTTTGTTCTTTTTTATGGCTGAGTAGTATTCCATTGTATATATACACCACATCTTCTTTATCCAGTCATCAGTCGATGGGCACTTAGGTTGCTTCCATGTCTTGGCTATTGTGAATAATGCTGCAGTGAACATTGGGGTGCATGGGACTTTTGGAATTACTGACTTGAAGCTCTTTGGATAGATCCCCCTAGTGGGATAGCTGGGTTGTATGGTAGTTCTATTTTTAATTTTTTGAGGAATCTCCATGCTGTTTTCCATAGTGGCTGCACCAGTTTGCATTCCCACCAGCAGTGTATGAGGGTTTCTTTTTCTCCACAACCTCTCCAACATTTGTTACTATTAGTTTTAGTTATTTTTGTCATTCTAATGGGTGTAAGGTTATATCTTAGTGTAGTTTTGATTTGCATTTCCCTGATGATCAGCGATGTTGAGCATCTTTTCATGTGCCTGTTGGCCATACGTATATCTCCTTTGCAGAAATATCTGTTCATGTCTCCTGCCCATTGTTTGATTGGGCTGTTTGATTTTTTGTTGTTGAGTTGTGTGAGTTCTTTATATATTATGGAGATTAACCCTTTGTCGGATGTATGACTTGCAAATATTTCTTCCCACTTAGTGGGTTTTTTGTTTCAGTCTTGTTTTCATTTGCGTTGAAGAAGCTCTTTAGTCTGAAGTCCCATTTGTTTATTCTTTCTATGTTTCCCTTGTCTGAGAAGACATGGTGTCTGAAAAGATCCTTTTAATAGTGATGTCAAAGAGTGTACTGCCTACATTTTCTTCTAGAAGCCTTATGATTTCAGGTCTCAGCTTTAGGTCTTTGATCCATTTTGAGTTTATTTTGGTGAATGGTGAAAAAGAATGGTCAATTTTCATTCTTTTACATGTGGCTGTCCAGTTTTCCCAGCACCATTTGTTGAAAAGACTTTCTTTTCTCCATTGTATGCCCTCAGCTCTTTTGTCAAAGATTAGCTGTCCAAAGATGTGTGGTTTTATTTCTGGGCTTTCAGTTCTGTTCCATTGATCTGTGCACCTTTTTTTGTATCAGTACCATGCTGTTTTGATTAGTGTAGCTTTGTAGTATGTTTTGAAGTCAAGGATTGTGATGCCTCCACCTTTGTTCTTTTTTCTCAGGATTGCTTTAGCAATTTGGCATCTTTTGCTGCCCCATTTGAATTTTAGGATTGTTTGTTCTGTTTCTGTAAAGAATGTCATTGGGATTCTGATTGAGATTGTGTTGAATCTGTAGATTGCTTTAGGTAGTATGGACATTTTAACTATGTTTATTCTTCCAATCTATATGTGTGGAATGTCTTTCCATCTCTTAAAGTCATCATCCATTTTCTTTCAGGAAAGTCCTGTAGTTTTCGTTGTGTAGGTCTTTCACTTCCTTAGTTAAATTCACCCCAAGGCATTTTATTCTTTTTGTTGGGATTGTGAATGGTGTTGTGTTCTTGAGTTCTTTTTCTGTTAGTTCGTTATTAGAGTATAGAAATGCTACTGATTTATGTAAGTTGATTTTATACCCTGCAACTTTGCTGTAGTTGTTGATTATTTCTAAAAGTTTTCCAAAGGATTATTTGGGGTTTTCTTTATATAAGATCATGTTGTCTGCAAACAGCGAGAGTTTCACTTCTTCCCTCCCTATTTGGATTCCTTTTATTCCTTTCTCTTGCCTAATTGCTCTGGCCAAAACCTCCAGTACTGTGTTGAATAAGAGTGGTGATAGAGGGCATCCTTGTCTCGTTCCTGTTTTCAGAGGGCTGGTGCTCAGTTTTTGGCTGTGGGTTTGTCGTATATGGCCTTTATTATGTTGAGGTAATTTCCTTCTATCCCCATTTGGTTCTGAGTTTTTATCATAAGTGGCTGTTGGATCTTGTCAAATGCTTTCTCTGCATCTATTGACATGATCGTGTGGTTTTTATTCCTCAGTTTGTTGATGTGGTGTATCACGTTGATTGATTTGCAGATGTTGAACCATCCCTGTGTCCCTGCTATGAATCCCACTTGATCATGGTATATGATCCTTTTGATGTATTGCTGAATTCGAGCTGCCAAAATTTTGTTGAGAGTTTTTGCATCTATGTTCATCAGTGATATTGGCCTGTAGTTCTCCTTTCTTGTGTTGTCCTTGTCAGGCTTTGGTTTCAGCGTGATGTTGGCCTCGTAGAATGTGTTAGGAAGTGTTCCATCCCCCCTAATTTTTTGGAATAGCTTGAAAAGGATAGGTATTAAATCCTCTCTGAAAGTTTGGTACAATTCCCCAGGAAAGGTGTCTGGTCCTGGGAGTTTATTCTTCAGGATGCTTTTGATTGCTGCTTCAATCTCTTTCCTTGTGATTTGTCTTTTCAGATTGTCTGCTTTTTCTTGACTTAGCTTTGGGAAATTGTAAGAGTCTAACAGTTTATCCATTTCCTCTAGGTTATCCATTTTGTTGGCATATAGTTTTTCATAGTATTCTCTTATAATCCATTGTGTTTCTGTGGAGTCTGTTGTTACTTGTCTTCTTTCATTTCTGATTTTGTTTATTTGAGCTTTCTCTCTTCCTTTCTTTGTAAGTCTGGCTAGGGGTTTATCAATTTTATCTATCTTCTCAAAGAACTAGCTCTTTGTTTCATTGATCCTTTCTATGCCTTTTTTGTTTCGATAGCATTTATTTCTGTGATTTTTATTGTTTCTCTCCTGCTGACTTTCAGCTACGTTTGTTCTTCTTTCTCTAATTCAGTTAGGTGTAATTTGAGATTGCTTATTTTGGGATTTTTCTTGTTTGTTAAGGTGTGCCTGTATTGCGATGAATTTCCCTCTTAATACAGCTTTTACTGTATCCCATATGAGTTGGTATGGCGTGTTATCATTTTCATTTATCCAGATATTTTTTATTTCTTCTTTAATTTCTTCAATGATCCATTGCTTCTTCAGTAGCATATTGCTTAGTCTCCACATCTTTGTCCCTTTCTCACCTTTTTTCTTGTAATTTCTAGCTTTATAGCATTATGATCGGAGAAGATGCTTGTTGTTGTTTCAATTTTTTTGAATTTATAGATGCTTGCTTTGTTTCCCAACATATGGTGTATCCTTGGGAATGTTCCATGAGTACTTGAGAAGAATGTGTATTCTGCAGTTTTTAGATGAAGTGTTCTATGTATGTCTATTAAGTCTAACTGTTCTAGCTTTTCGTTTAATTCCACTGTTTCCTTGTTGATTATCTGTCTGGATGATCTGTCCAATGATGTGAGTGGGGTGTTGAGGTCCCCTACTATTATTCTGTTATTTTTGATATCTTCTTTTAGGTTTGTTAATAGTTGCTTTATGAACTTTGGTGCTCCTGTGTTGGGTGCATAGATATTTATAAGCATTGTTTCTTGATAAAGCGTCCCTTTGATCATTATATACTGACCCTCTTTGTCTCTGTTTACCTGCCTTATCTTGAAATCTACTTTGTCTTATATAAGTATTGTGACACTTGCTTTCTTTTGTTTGCCATTAGCTTGGAGTATCGTCTTCTACCCCTTCACTCTGAGCATGTATTTGTCATTGGAGCTGAGGTGCGTTTCCTGGAGACAACGAATTGTTGGATCTTGTTCTGTAATCCATCTTGACCTTCTGTGTCTTTTTATTGGAGAGTTCACTGCATTTACATTGAGGGTGATTATTGATGTATGAGGGCCTAATGTTGTCATTCTGTCACTCGTTTTCTGGTTTTCCTGCATTTCCTTTGTTTCTTGTCCTGTGTGGTTTGGTCTACCCATTTGGCTTCTGCAGTTTCTTATGCTGTGTTTCTTAGTTTTTTTCCGTATTTACTTTTTGTGTCTGTGTTCTGCTTTTCAGTTTAGTGGCTACCCTGAAGTTTGTATTGAGAATGTCGTGCATAACATAGTCCATTTTCTGATGGCCTCTTACTTCCTTAGCCTAAACTGAATCAGTCCCTTTCCTCCTCTCCTCCTAAGTTATTATTTTCATATCTTATTCCAACTTGTGTTGTGAGTTTGTGGTTATAGTGACAAGACTGTCTTTTTTTTGGTGTTTTCCTTCCCTTTATCCTAATGCTATAGTTGAGTATTTGCTATCCTATTCTGATTCTATCTGTCTCCTTCCTCTGTGTTTTGCCACCCCTTTCTCCCTTTTTTCCTTTTGTTAGGTGTGAGGGCCTTCTTGAGGATTTCGTGTTGTGGGGGAGGTCTCAGGGCTACGAAGTCCCTTAGCTTTTGTTTGGGAAAGATTTAATTTCTGCCTCACATCTGAAGGATATTTTTGCTGGATAGAGTATTCTTGGCTGAAGATTTTTATCTTTTATAGTTCTGAATATGTCATTCCATTCTCTCCTAGCTTGTAAGGTTTCTGCAGAGAAGTCTGCTGAAAGTCTGATAGGGGTTCCTTTGTAGGTCATTTTCTTCTGCCTTGCTGCCGTGAGTATTCTTTCTTTGTCATTGATTTTTGCCAGTTTTGCTACTATATGCCTTGCAGTAGGTCTTTTTACATTGAGAAATCTAGGAGATCTGAAAGCTTCCTCCACACACATTTCTCTCTCATTCCCTAGATTTGGGAACTTCTCTGCTCTTATTTCTTTGAGCATGCTTTGTGCTCCATTCTGCTTCTCTTCACCTTCTTGGGTACCTATAATTCTTATGTTGCATTTCCTCATTGAGTTGGCTATTTCTTGGAGATTTTCGTCATTTCTGTTTTAGTCTTAGTTCTCTGTCCTCCTCTGTCTGGAGCCATTCTACATGTCTATCTTCGATTATGCTGATTTGCCCCTCTATGGTGTCCACATGAGCATTCAGGGAATCTGTATTTTGTTTTCTCTCTTCCTTTTTTTTTCATCTCTACTATTTCTGATTGATTCTTCTTTATGGTTTCAATCTCTTCTGTGAAGTATCTCCAGAACTTGTTGAATTGTTTTTCTGTGTTTTCTTTCACCTCATTGAGTTTTCTGACAATAGCTATTCTGAATTCATTGTCGTTTAGTTTACTTATTTCTGGGTCTTCAGGACATAATTCTAGGTATTTATTTTCTCTCTGGTCTGGAGATTTAATGAATTGCCTGATGCTGGAAGTAACGATTTTTTCTCATTGTGATATTATTCAGTTGCAGTTACAGCCTATCACCACTAGATGGGGGCTGAGAGCCCCGTATTTTGGGCCCTCTGCCTTCAGCCGAGATGGCGTGGCACAGCGCTGGCTGGGGTGGAGAGTGCTTTCTCTTTCCTGCAGACCTGGTTTCCCAATCAGTTCTCGCACTCTGGTCTCCTGGAGTCTTGGCTTGATGAGGTCACCCCATGTGAAAACTGTCTCTCCATTAGAGGGCTTCGCTCTAGGCTACAAGGGCTCTAGGGAGTCCTGGGTGATCCTGCCATGCGCAACCCCTCTCCTAGTCCTTCTGTCACGGAACCTCCCACGGCAGCGACCACAGTCTTCAGGGAAGGGAGCAAAGTTCTCTCTCTCCCAGTTCAAGCTTCTCCTCTGAGGGGGGGCTCCAGCCTCTCTGCCCTATGTCCTATGACTGCTGTGAATCTCCAAGGATTCCTGTGCTATTGGGATATTTTTTGTTGGAATATGGTTGCTCCTTTTTGTTGTATGTTGGAGGGGAGAGACTCTCGGGCAAGGTCACTCCACCATGATGCTGATGTGACCAGTATTTCCTCTATTTTGCAGGTAAAGATTCACCCTAAGCTAACGTCTGTTGCCAGTCTTCATCTGTTTTTCTTCCTTTTTCTCCCCAAAGCTCCAGTACATAGTTGTGTATATGTACAAAACTTCTGGTTCTTCTATGTGAGCTGCTGTTACACCATTGCTACTGGCAGACAAGTGGTGTGTCTCTGCGCCCAGGAACCAAACCTGTGCTGCTGAAGTGTAGCACACTGAACTTTAACTGCTGGGCCATTGTGGCTCTGGGGGGTGTCAACTTTAATCATTGGATTTAGGTGGTGTCTGTCAGATTTATCTGCTGTATAGTAACTGCTTTGTCTTTACAATTAGTGTCTTGTTGATGAACTTTGACAATTGAATTTAAGTATTGTGTACGTTTGTTTTTCAATTGATTTTTTTTCTTTTTCTTTTTTTGGTGGAATTCATAGTTGATCCCCCTGAAGAATTAGGAGCTAGTATTTCCGTCACTTCAGATGAGCTAGAGAAATTGCTGTACAAACCAGAAGATGGTGAATGGGGTCAGAAATCAAGAGACGAAGAATGTGAACGAATTATTAGTGGTATAGATCAACTTTTGAATCTCGGTAAGTTTTTTTAGGGTGAAAAGTTTCATGCTCAAGTTTTCTTTTCCATAAAAGTGTTTTAAAATAGTACCATAATTTTGGTTATGTTCTTTACTGCAATTTCTATTTGTTACCTTTTAGTTATCCCTGCAGTGTTAAATGTAACTCTATTTTATGAATGATTTGTAGAGAAATATCACTCAGAGGTAATGGATTTATTGATAAAAATTCTTCTGTCTGCCCTCACAGATATAGCAGCAGCTTTTGCAGGTCCAGTTGACCTATGTACGTATCCGAAGTACTGTACTGTGGTAGCTTATCCAACTGATCTTTACACAATTCGAATGAGACTTGTTAATCGATTTTACAGGTTGGTAGAAACCTACTTCAAAAATAGTTTGAAAAGATATTTGGCCATACCAACTAGAGTATACAGAGGTAGTGTTGGTTGATAGTGACATTGGTGGAGAGGGGGCTGATTAACATTATTTTCTATTTCATTCTCTTCTTTCATAATAGTGATTTCTTGGTCCTCTGTGTAAGACATTGTGCTAGATGCGTGTGGGTAGGTAGGGCAAGATCCTGGTGGGTAAGAAAACATACGATGTATGATGTTTCATTCCTAAATCTTTAGTAGTCTGTCTTAGAAATTGTGTTAAGTAGTTAGAAATTGTATTTGTTTATTAATGTATGTTAACATTCCTCTTTTGAGCTGCTCCATTTAAGAATGAAATTTAGTTAATTGAACTTTGGCCTTTGAAAGATTAATTCTACAGCATTATGAACTTTTTACCTCTGGCTTCTAGAGCACTGCTAACTGTAAAATTTCCTATTCCAAATGGTTTTTTTTTTTTTTCAATTGATGGTATTTTATTTTTTGTAATTTAACTACTTCAAGAAATTACCATTACTAAAACCTTTTTCTTGAGTCCGCCTTGTTGGTATAATTTTATATGTAGTTGGACATTGGATTGTGCATTTGATCAAAAACCACTTTGCCAGTTTACGGTGACATTGACTCTCTTAGGATGGTATTTAACACATTTTCTTCATTAAGTCTCAACAGCTTCAAATGTATCTATAGGCATTGTGAAAATGAAAGGTTACTCTTTTGGTTTTCTGGATGTGATGATGTCATCTGTTAAGATTTTTGGTCCTTAAATTTGTTCTCTGCAGTTCAGCATCCAGTATAATTGCTTATGACCATGATCAAGATGAGAGCAATGCAAGGTTATTAGTTGTAACTTTGCATTTATGGTTTAATTAATATGTCATGCTGGCTTAATATGTTGGATTTTTAAATGTGGTTTCTTTTCTGTCTTTTCATTTTCTAAGCCCTAAATTGCCTACTTTTTGTTTTGAAGGAGGCTATCTGCATTAATTTGGGAAGTGAGATATATAGAACATAATGCCAGAACATTTAATGAACCTGAGAGTGTAATTGCAAGATCAGCTAAGAAGATAACTGACCAACTTTTAAAATTTATCAAGTAAGTGACCTCATATAGTTCTTATGAAAAAGTGTATTTGCATATTATGCTCTTGTAGCCATCCTTTCTTAATTTTTTTGGTCTGAATTATACCCTTTTAATGTGTTACTTTGAATGACATTTTACTCCTTACTGTGATTATGATTTCAGTAAATGAATGACAGTTTAATCTGTTTTGGATTATATCCTGTGAGAGTGCATATTCCACGTATTTTCTTGCATTGGGAACTAATTAGTGGGGTGAAAACTGACCTGGAAATTGAGATCCAAGTTATAACGTAGTCTCTTCTAGTGAACATTCTGGGTGACTTTGGACAGATTACTCTGCCTGTTTCCTTTAAAATTAATGAGTTTTGCTGTATGATTTATATGCATTTTCCCATAGCTATAAAAATTCTTTGAAAGAATCATATGTCAGAGAGGATAATTTATAAGCTGTGCCATGATTTTCACTATCCAGCTACAAACTATGAAATTACTAACTCCAGTCTGTCTCACTTTCCTGGGTTGAATCTGTCGCATGTCTGGAGGACTTACTACCTTTTGCCCAGAACTCTCTTCTGTTCTCTTTCAGGAAGATCACATACGCATTCTCATGTCCTTCATGCCTAGATATATCCATACTTTAGCATACTTTCTTCTTCTGTATGTATAGTGAGCTTAAGATATAATATGCTTTAATTTCTACTTCCTCTTTCTTTCTATTCCCCTTTTTCTCAAATCAACCATTTTCTTGGCTCACTGCATAAATATTACTCGTGAGATACTTAGAAAAAAATCATTGTTGTATTCATCCAGTTGAGGCCATACATATGTTATTTGTGGATTACCAGCTTAATTTCCATATATACTTAACTGGAAAAAAACCCCCAAATTTAGTTTCAATATTGTAAGGGGGTTAGTTCTTTCCAGAGAGGGTAGAGTGAAAACCTGGTAGTCCTCTGCTTGAGATTGGGCATGCGTAGTTGGGGACTATTTTATCTTAACCTGTAGTTTGAATCTTTAGCAACAGTAACTAAGTCTGCATGCTGTTAAAAAAGTGAAAAATTGTTTTTTAGGAATCAAGACTGTACAAATATCTCTGAACTTTCTAACACTTCTGAAAATGATGAACAAAATGCCGAGGATTTGGTATGAAGTTTGTCAATTTTATAATCATTTTTGTAAATTTTAAATGGTAACTTAAAAATAATGAGTGAAGTAGAAAATGCTGGTTATCTATGTCAATTCTTGCTATATGCCAATAAATTATGAAAATAGGGCTCTTGATAAAGGTAGTATTTTTTATCTAGCTGGTCAATGAGGTAATTTGTGTTAGCCAGTAATTGATATCAAATAAACAAAATATATCTAAGTGAATAACACGTGCAGAATACGTTCTCTTTCCAAATTTTAGCTAGAGAAAGGTGTATTATAAGGTACTTCTGAAATAGTTTTGGTAAAACCAGTATCTGGAAGTTGAATTTAATTGTAATTAACAATTAATGAACTTTACTCACAGTCCCCTAAAGTCCTTCACTCAAGATGGTATTGAAGTGTAAGTAAGGCAGATGATCAGTGATGTGTAATTTCACTTCATATGGAATCAAGCTTTGTAGGAAGGATATTCTTAAAAACAGTGTCACTTTCTACACAAACTCTTATGTAGTTCACTGATTTTCATGCTAATTTATATTGGAATAAAAATGGATATACTAGTAAGTGATTTAGAGAATAAGAAAATATATAAAGTATGAAATCCAGGAACTGTAGGAGACTCTTTCTAGGGTTTTCTGGATAGACATAAAATACAAATTTAAAGCTGCTTTAAATGTACTATTTAAGACATGCACGAAGCAACTTTTTATAGCTATGTTTAGGAATTACTACATGTTCTTAGGGAATGTAAAGGGTTATTAAGAATGATTGGTTTGTTGGAGTCTGTGTGCCACAAAGATCCTGTGATAGAGTCTGTCTTTTGAGATTTTGCTAAGTTATAACCTCCTGAGACCTATTAAGATTATTACATTTCTAATGAGAATTTTAACAGGTAATGTGCTCTGATTTTATTCCTAGGATGATAGTGATCTTCCTAAAACATCTTCTAGAAGAAGGAGAGTAAGTTAATCTGCCTGATTGACCTTTCTTGTTTACTTACTCTTTGTTTTAAAATCAATGTAAGATTTTAGATGTTGTCTTTGGAAAGTTATGTTGATACAGATATTGAATACTATATAAGAGAAAGGGGAGAAACCACTGAAAGGTGGATAGTTAGGTAAGGTTTCGTAAAGAGTTTTGATTTGAACTGTGTTCTCTGAATGAGATGGAGTAAGAAGAGGACATTCAAAAAGCTGGGGATATTATGATCCAAGCCAAAAAAGTAGGAATGTGTGGCATGTCGCTGGACTGGTGAGGGCACTGGCCTGACTAGGGTAGAGGTTGAATCTTAGAACTAGTGACCAAAGTGGCTGTGTTTGGCTGTTGTGTTGGGAGCAGATTATGGTGATACTGATAACCAAGGATTTCTTTTAAACTTAAAGTAGAGAATCAATTGCACAGCCAAAAGATAAATAGATTTTGAGGGATAAGAGGAGAGGCATTAAAGGAAGTTAGTTAGGAGTTCATTGGAAGAATCTAGGAGTAAAGGATGAGCACCTAGTCAATGATAGTGTTTGCTTGGAATGGAGAGGAAGGGAAGAAGATGAGACCTTTTAAGGGGAAAATTAACTAGCATTTGGTAGCAACCTTTTTCCATAATGAGGATTTGTTAGAAGAGTTTAAGCAGAAGGTTGTATGGAAATAAGTTTTTCATATTGGATAGTTAGAATTGTGGTGTCACCAGCAGCTCTTGAAGTTCTAATGTAGTCGCTTAATTAAAAGTAAAGGTTATTAATCTGACAATGCTTAAAAATGTTAACGTTTTATGTTTTATCCAAATGCTGCTTAAATTTAAGCTTTTTATCACGTTAATTTTCATAATGTGCTTGCCCCAAATAACATTGAAAATTTAGATTTAAATTATTAGCATCTGATTGTCATTTTCTTATAATTTCATTTCTAAACAGATTCTCAGATGTTTAGTATCTGTTTAATATTTGTTTGCCATGGCTGCTGTAGCAAATTACAAATCTAGTGGTTTAAACAATAAAAGTATTATTTTACAGTTCTGTGGATTAGAAGTTTGATATGGGTCTCACTGTGCTAAAATCAAAGTGTTGGCATGGCTCTGTTCCTTTCTGGAAATTTTAGGGTTGGTTCTGTTTCTTTGCATTTTCCAGCTTCTGGAAGCTCATGGTACCCTTCTTCCATCGTCAAGTCAGCAGTGTATCATCTTCCAGTCTCTGACTAACCCTCTTCCTCCCTCTTATAAGGACCCTTGTGATGACATTAGGCAGGCCCTGATAATCCAGGACCGTCTCCTTATCTCAAGATTGTACCTTTAGTCACATCTCCATAGTCCGTTTTGCCACGTAAAGTGACATATTCACAGGTTCTTGAGATTAGGATGTAGACATCTTTGGGGGCCATTATTCTCCCTACCACATTATCCAGTGTGATACTTCACATTCTGTGAAAATGTTTTCTAAATTTGGGAGATAACTGCTGGAATGAAAAATATTTTTAGAGTAACAGATGTGACGTTGTTGATTTTTTACAAAAAAGTGGATTTTTTCTAAGTGCATGGAAGATCAAAGTAGCCACATTCTTATAGCATAATATGGAAGACAACAGCTCAGATGCGTTTTTACCACCATACTGTACCATACCAGAGTGTGATTTTACAAGACTGAAAAATGTTTTAATGTTGTGAATATATTTTTAGGTCCATGATTGGAAAAAAAGTATCAAAGCAGTCAACTATGTTGAAAGCAACTGGAAGAAACAGTGTAAGGAATTAGTGAACTTAATTTTTCAGTGTGAAGATTCTGAACCTTTTAGACAACCTGTTGATTTGGTTGAATATCCAGTAAGTTACCATTATTTGAATGTTTGGGGCTTTTCTTGTTTTGTATAGTGGAGATTGGGGTAGAGGTATTTGAATTAAATTTTAAAGAATAAGATGTCTATGCTTTATGTTAACTTCTTTTACCACTAAGTCAGCTGTAGAAGAGTTTTATACGCAATTTTCTTGAATTTATGGACACCTCTGTGACTCACGTTAAGACTTAGTTAACCAGAGCCAGCCCTGATGGCCTGGTGGTTAAAGTTTGGCTCTCACTGCTTTGGCGGCCTGGGTTCATTTTCTGGTCCTGGAACCACACCTCCTGTCTGTCAGTTGCCATGCTGTGGTGGCAGCTCACATAGATGAACTACAAGTACTCACAACTAGGATATACAACCATGTGCTGGGGCTTTGGGGAGGGGGAAGAAAAGGAAAATTGGCAACAGGTGTTAACTCAGGGCGACTCCTTCCCTGCCAAAAAAAAAAAGACTTAGTTAACCAGTGTTACATAATAATGAGAGCATTCTACGTGGTTATTTATTATCTAAGTAGGCCCAGCCCCGGTAAAACTGTAAGTTGATTAGAAGTGTTTATCTTCGGTCCTCCAGCAGTGGAATGGAAAATGATTGTAAAAACCAAAAGTCAGATTATAAAGCACAAATTTACTGTAGGAAGCTTGGAAATTACAGAAAAGTGTAAGAAGGAAATAAAAACCATTCCATATCTTGCTACCAAGTATAACATTTTGGTACATTTCTTGTCTGTATGTCTGGACCTCTTTTTAAAAATTACTGATTCTTAATATCCTTCTAACCTTTTTCTCTTCTGTCATTTTGAATATTTTAGAGATCTGATGCATTTATATTTCTAAAAGTAGGAATCAAATCTTAGAACTAATTATTATTTTTAAAACCTAGGACTACCGAGATATTATAGATACTCCAATGGATTTTGGAACAGTAAGGGAAACTTTAGAAGCGGGAAATTATGACAGCCCTTTGGAATTCTGCAAAGACATCCGGTTGATATTTAGCAATGCAAAAGCATATACACCGAACAAAAGATCAAAGGTAATTTTTAAAGTGGTGTATAAATAACAAAGTATACATGATCTGTGTAGATGCTAATTTTCTACTTCCTTGTAAAGGTTGGAATACTAAAGATAAGTGAGTAGAGCAAGTTTGCTGTTGAGAATAGAGCTTTTGCCACTGCTCAGATATGTGCTGTTGTTACCTTACAACTAGTAATGTTTATCTTTCCTAAAGTTTTATGAATAAATGAGGGTTGATGGGCGTGAGGGCACCAGTGTAGTGAACAAATTTGGATTTGTTATATAGGATGAGAAAAATCTATGTTTTCATATATATGGGAATTTTGAAAAGTGGTGGGAAACTTACTGATAAAGTCTAGAACAATATTAAAAGTAAGAAAAGGGAAATCTGAAGTGAGGGTTTGACTTCTGACAACATACTCATATTTTGGATCTGAAGGAGAAGTGCATGAGCTATTTTATTTAGGAACACAAGTAGTGAATACACTCCTCAATTTTTGTGAAAATGTTATATATTGGATAACTTTTCAAAACTTGTTGAAGTATAATAAATATACAAAAGTGCTCATGTACTCTCGGTGAATTTTCAAAAACGCACCCATTATAGCCAGTGTGCTGGGTAATTAAAAATAAACAAGAGTAATGAGAAGTAAGATTTTAAAAGTAAAGCACTTGCTTGATATTATAGCACTTTCTCTATCATCAGTGAATTATTGCTGCTAATTAACCATTTTGCCTTAATTTCACTTTCCCCTCATTACTTATTACCCCACCTCCTGCTTTATTAATTCTTGTCTCAATTTGGGAACTCTTTCGTTGCACTCAATATTTGAATTGCTTTTGGATCAGTTTAACATTAAAATCTAACATTTTTTCCAAGCTTCTGTTATTGTCAATATTCACCATTTATGAGACTGTTTATTTCTAGAGAGAATAATTAAAAGTTTTTCCCCCCTTTTGTTTAAAATACATGTTTGAGGATACATTGTACAACTCACCCGTTTAAAGTGTACAGTTTAATGGTTTTTGGTATATTATTCAAATTTTCAAAATTGTGGTTAAATATATATAACATAAAATTTATCATGTTAGCAGTTTTTAAGTGTACAATTTAGTGGCATTACTTATATTCACAAAGTTATTCAGCTATCACTGCTATCTATTTCCAAAGCTGTTTCATCACTCCAAACAGAAACTTTGTAACCATAAAGCAATAACTAAATTCTGCCCTTCCCTCAGCCCTTGGTAAGCTCTAATCTACTTTGTATCTCAATGAATTTGCCTTTTCTAGATATGTAATATAAGTTGAATCATACAATGTTGGTCCTTTTGTGTCTGGCTTATTTTACTCAGCAAAATGTCTTAAAGGTTCATCCATGTTGTAGCATCTGTCTACATTATTCATTTTTATGGTTGAATCATATTGCATTGTGTGGATGTGACATTTTGTTTTATCCATTCATCCCTTGATTGCCACTTGAGTTATTCCTACTTTTTAGCTATTGTGATTAATTCTGCCATGAATGTTGGAATACAAGGTGTCTGTAAGAGTTCTTTCTCTCAGTTTCCTTGGGTATATACCTAAGGGTGGAATTGCTGTTTCATAGGGTAATTTTGTTTTTAGTGTTTTCAGGAATATGTTACAGAACTGTATTCCATAAGGGCTGCTCCATTTTACATTCCCACTGGCAATATATGAGGATTCCAATTTCTTCACATCCTTGCCAACTTCTTTTTTTTTTTTTTAAATTGTAGCCATCCTAATGAGTATGAAGTATTACATCATTGTGGTTTTGATTTGCATTTCTCTTATGACTTAAAAATTGTACCTGGTTTTACAAATTTCACTTATATTCACTTTACATATGTATGTGTATATATGAATTATATAGGAAATTCATGTATCTCACATACTTTTTTTTTTTAAGTTCTCTAGTGTTATAGTTTCCACCACCCTCCTCCGCTATGCATTAGAGTGATTGATATTTTATTTTATTTTATTTTATTGATATTGATACTTTTACACTTATTTTTAGGGATGATTGTAGATGAGTAAAGAGTACATCCGGTAAATACATAGTTAGACCTGAAGTAATTTTTAGTGGCACTGAAGATCACGTTGCTGTTCTTTTAAAGATTTGATGTTATTTAATTATAAAAATTGTTAAAAACACAACTTTTGACATATATTTAAGTTCTAGGTTATATTTTTTTCTTCTACTGGATGCAAGGTATCCTTTTGTCTGTAATTCATATTTAGATCTAAGTAGCACCAAAGGCAGTCAAATTACAAGTACAGACTGGTGTAAAAGTGCTTTTGTTCTGTTGCCCAAGGAGACACTGTTCTTTTGCTGCCTAAATAGCAGTCTTCAAACCAGCCAACTTCCCACCTTAACTTTAGGAGAAGGGGAGATGATGGGGGTTTGTATATGTACATGTGAAAAAGGGAAAAGCCAATTGAGAACCACTGACATAGACATAAGCCCTCAATTCTAGAGAGTTGCTTGATTTAAAACTACATTCTTTTCATCTGAGAGGTATATGTTTGACACTGCCTGTTTCTTGCAGATATCACTGAAGAGAAGGAGTGGGACATAGGTAAAATAAGTAACAGCCATTATCTGTAACAGTGATATAATAGATTGCAAGTAGCTTCAGTAATTATACAATTTGTTTTATAAAAATATTTTCTAAGATATTTTGTAGTTCTAGTTTTGCTCTCACATTCTTGCAGATTTACAGTATGACTTTGAGATTGTCAGCCTTATTTGAAGAAAAAATGAAGAAAATCTCCTCTGATTTTAAACTTGGTCAGAAATTCAATGAAAAACTTCGAAGAAGCCAGAGGTTCAAGAGACGGCGAAAATGTAATCGTGTCAGTCAGGCTAACAGAAGTATCAGGTGAATTGGTTATTGTAGGCTTTGTGTGCAATTTTTAAAATTTCAGGTGCTATTTCTTTGGTTTTATTATGCTAAAAATTGTTAATGATTTTAGTGTACAGCATATTCAGAAAAGACTAGCCATTTTTTTTATGGCTTTAAAGCATTCTGTCTATGTAGAGCTGTTGCATTGATTTGCCATTACATAAATTTGTAAGTTTGATGAAAAGCATCAGTTTTTAAAATCTTAATTATTTAAAGTGTCATTTACCTTTTTCATAAGAAACTTTTTTTTTAATGCAGAGAGTACAATGATTACTGTGTATGGCAATTGAACATTTGATTATGTAAGGGAAAATGTCAATTAGATATAATGCACCCTATTTTTACAAGAGGATTAGTTGTAAAGAAGAAATATAAAATGCAAGGTTTAGTCTGTTCATCAGTAATTTAATATTTATATTCTGTCTTCTTTGTGTAGCTTACGTTAACATCAAATTTACAGGTATTTTGAAGTGTGGAAATGCGAAAATGAAGTCATTCAATGTTCACTTTGTTTCCATGTACAGTTTGACTGTGCACGGTGCCCTTGATGGGCTTCTTCATGGTTGTTCTGGGGATTACATTGTGCATCTCAATTCAGAACAATCTACTTAGATTAATACTATTTAGTTCCCATAGTTATAAAAATTTTGTTCTAGTTTAGCTCCCTTTTCCCCATTATTTGTGCTATTATTGTCAAACAGATTGCAGCTTTGTTATGTTTTATGCAGTTGTCTTTTAAATCAGTTAATAAAGAATAAAAAATTATTTATACTGTTATTTATATTTTCCTGCGTAAATTGCCGTTCCCCAGTGGTCTTTATTTTTGTGGATTTCAGTTAACATCTGCTGTCATTTCTTTTTAGCCTGAAGTCTTTTAGTACTTCTTGTAAGGCAGATGTGCTAGCAGTAAATTCTGTTAGTCTTTGTTTATCTGGGAATGTCTTGATTCCACTTTCTTTCTTTAAGACTAGTTGTGTTGGATACAGAATTCTTACTTGATGGTGTTTTTCATTTGACATTTTGAGCATTTCATCCCACTGCCCTCCCTTGTTTCTGATGAGAAGTCAGCTGTTAATCTTATTGAGGTTCCCTCCCTTGTACATACTGCATAAAGTGTTTTTCTCTTGCTGCTTTCAAGATTTTCCCTTTGTCTTTATCTTGCAACTAATTGTGAGCCGTGCAGGTGTGGATTTTTCCTTCTTGGAATTTGTCCAGTTTTGTGGATGTGTAGAGGAAAGTTTTTCATCAAATTTGGGTTATTTCCAGCCATTATTTCTTTGAGGTTTTTTTCCTGTGCCTTTCTTTTTGGGGCTCTCTGAGGCTCTCTTCATTTACTTGTTTTTCTTTCTGTTCTTCATACTAGATAATCTGTATTGACAGTTTTCAAGGTCACTGGTTCTTGTACCAGCTCAGATCTGCTGTTGGGCCCATTTTGTGAATATTTATTTCAGTTACTGTATTTTAAACTGCAGAAATTTTAGTTGGTTATTTTTTATAATTTCTACCTCTTTATCAATATTATTTGTCATAATTTCCTTTAATTCTGTAAACATGATTTCATTTAGTTCTTCAAACATGTTTATAATTGATTTAAAAGTCTTGAGTCCAACATTTGGGTCCCGGGCCAGCCTGGTGGCACAGTGGTTAAGTGCGCACATTTCACTTTGGTGGCCCGGGGTTTGCTGGTTATGGATCCTGGATGCAGATGTGGCACCACTTGGCAAGCCGTGCTGTGGTAGGCATCCCACATATACAGTAGAGGAGGATGGGCATGGATGTTAGCTCAGGGCCAGTCTTCCTCAGCAAAAAGAGGAGGATTGGCAGCAGATGTTAGCTCAGGGCTAATCTTCCTCAAGAAAAAAAAAAAAAGAGTCTCAAGGACAGCCAACGGTCAGTAGATAACTGGATTCTCTCCAGTCTTTCTTGAATTTGTGTGGAATCTTCCACTTTCCCAGGAAGATGTTGGAGCTTTTCAAAGACTCCTATGAGTGTCTCATTTCCTAGATCTCTCCTTTAAATTTCTGGTTTAACTCTTACTCTAACCAGTATGACAGCCTTAGGCAGCCATGCTGTTGGCCTTACTGGAGTGCTGGCAATGTTTGTAGTGCTCTTGGGCATGCAGCTTTTCTGGGGAGTTCCCAGATCAGGCCAGCTTCCTCCACCTGCTAATTCTGGTCTTCAAGGCTTTGGTGTCACAAGAATTGGGAGGTGTGTATGACTGGGAGCAGCCTCAAGTTAAAAATGCCAAAGGCTCCGCTGTTTTTACTTAGCTTCAGAAGTTTATCTTGAATAAACACTTTTTAATTTGTTACATGCCTTTGATTACTTTCTAGACTTCTGAAATGGTTGTTTTGGATTATTTTCCAGCTTTTTTTTTGCTTTTTGGGTGAGAGGATTTATTGAAGTTGTCCTCATGGCATTCCTGCCCTCTATATTAGAATAGCAGAGCCTTGTTGAAACAGATAAACATACTCATTAGGTAAATGATTTACTCCTGTGCAGCTGTTTTGTGACCTGTAATTCAAGTACATACGTTACAATGTACTATGTGAGTCCTCCCCCACCTCTTTTTTAAAACTTTTCATTTTGAAATAATTTCAGAATTCTAGGAAAGTTGAAGAGTAATTTCAAAGGACTGCTGCATACTTTTTACTTGGATTCACCAGTTGCTCACATGATGTCACATTTGCTTTATTGTTACTTTATCAATAGCTTTTTCTTTTAAATCATTGAAAAGGATATTTCTGACATCATGCTCCTTTCTTTACCCCTAAATACTTAGTATGGATTTGCTAGGAACAAGGTTTGTGTCACACCTTGTTTGTATTTCTACAGTTGACCCAATAATGTCCTTAGGACAGTTTTTTTCCCTAATCCAGATCCAATTAAGATCATGCATTGCATTTAGTTGCTTTGTCTCTTTAGTCTCTTTTAATCTGGAATTTTATTTTCCACCTTTGTCTTCTTGATTGACATTTCTGAAGGGTATGGGTCATTTATGTTATAAATGACCCTCAGTTTGGGTTTGTCTTACTGTATAAATTTTTAACTTTTTTTGTTTACTTTTAAAAACTACTTTTTCTTTGAACTAGGGAAGAGTCTAACAATTCAGAAAGACATAGGATAAAAAGGGAAAGTTTTCACTCTTGAGGTATTACTGTCTTGTCTACTGTTAAAAATCAAGTTTATGATAAGTATAAGTATGTAATTATTCTCTTTTGTATTTTATGGGTCTGCCCTCCAGATGATGGCAGTTACAATTTTGACATAACAAGCTTGAATTTTCTTATGATAAACAATTAGTGCTTTAAGAATTGTGGTTATCTTTAAGCTCAGATGCCTTAGATAGTCGAAAAGCTCCTTTATCCTTTTGTCTTAAAGAAAAATAGGATTATCTCCATCTTTCTGTTACCCAGATGTGTAACTTAAAACTACAGACTATCTTGTCAGTAAACATCCATTCCTTTCCCTGTAATCCATGGCTCAGGGGCCAGCCATGGTGAACTGCTACTTGGATGTAAACAGATTTGTTTTAGGAAAAAACAACTTGTTCTGATCTCTTTTTAGCCTGTCTGTTTTCTGTTTAGGTTTTGTTGATTCCTTCTGTTAATTTTCTGCTGTCTTTAGGAAGATACAGGAGATGAGAGACAAAGTCATGTCGTATTAAGACTCAAATTTGTAATATGAATGAATGCCTGTATTACATAAATGTTGGTTCCCCTCTACATTTAATCCAAAGAACCTAAAGTATTCAGCATGATTGTCTGTAACTCTGTTACTTGGATCATTTGTTCATTACTCCAGTTTGGAATAAAACGATGTCAAATTTAGAGTAAGAGAATTTTCCATGCCAGAGTAAATTGTTAGTAATGAATATTTTAATGTCCTTATCATAAATTATTCTCAGATTAGGTAATAATACACTTTTATTTAGACATTCTCTGTTGTATTAAATATTGTTTCTTTTGTTTATATCTTTGACCAGAAATATCAAGCAGAAGCGGTCAAAATCTCAGACGAAAGTAATTCCTGAGTTGATAGGTTCTCCTACCCAGTCTACCTCAAGTAGGGCTGCTTATTCTGCAAGCCACAAGATGAGTGCTAGTCTCTCTTCGGGTGTTACATCTGGTAACTCTTCAGATTCAGCAGGATCATCAGAAAGAATGAGAAGAAATAGACCTGTCACTCTAACAAATGGCTCTACATTATCTGGTGAGAAGTGGAATGTTATGTTGACATTGCAAGTGTTGAGCACTCAAGTGGGTAACACTGCTAGTTACTATGGGTTTAGATGAAAGAACAAATAAAGAAGACACGGCCTTGGCATTCAAGAATTTACAATTCTGGGGCCAGCCTCATGGCGGAGTGGTTAAGTTTGTGCTCTGCTTTGCTGGCCCAGGGTTTCATGGGTTTGGATCCTGGAGGCAGACCTAGCACCGCTTATCAGGCCATGCTGAGACAGTGTACCACAAAGCACAACTAGAAGGACCTGCAACTAGAATATACAGCTGTGTACGGGGGGACTTTGGGGAGGAGAAGAAGGAGGAGGAGGCGAAAAATTTAAAAAAAGATTGATAACAGATGTTAGGTCAGGTGCTGATCTTCAAAAAAAAACCCCAGAATTTGCAATTCAACGGAAGAGGCAAAAGTAACAAATAGGGACAATTAGAATATGTTTCAGCAAGTACTGTTCTTTACAAATGGTGCAACCACGTTTTATGCAAATTTAAATCTTCCAAATTTTAAATAATGTAGTATGAATATCCCAGATTGTAAAATTTGACATTTTTGTATTTCTTTAAGTTAAAAAAGGGCATGGTAATCTTCTAAGTTTAAAGCCAATGACCTAGTAAATTCTAAACTGTTTATGTTATTGCTGTTTGGTGGTATAACTGATCCCTTTATTAGCATTGTGTGAATGAAGCTTTGGTGTGTTTGTGCTTCTGTATGATTTGGGTGACTCATGATGATAGTATAATTATTGTTGTAATTTAAAATAATAGCATCAAATAGGTAGAATGCAGTCATGTTTTAGAGGTCTGGCACGCCTTACAGAAGAGTTTGGATTACTTAATTGGGTCCCTCATTGAGTAAGGGAATCGAAGGATGATTTCTGTTCCAGGAAGATTAATCATTTTGGTAATAATAATGCAGGGAAGGGGAGGAGTCAGGAAACGGCGTCCAAGTGCTGGGGAGTGGAATAAAGTTAAAACAGTCAAAGTAGCCAAACAGCAGAGCAATTTCAAAGGAAGAAACACAATTTGGTGACTGATGATATTCTCCTAACACAGCCACTTTCTTCTCTAACATAGAGCTGAGTGGGGTTATGGAGCAAAATTTTGTCTTTTAACAATACATTCCTCCTCATTTTGATGAAGTTTTCATTCTGTGCTAGACATGTTAAGAACTGAATCTGGATGAAGGAACAGGAAATCTGAGTTTCCTGTCTTGTGTTCACACTGGGCTAAGCACTCGTTAAGTGGAATAGTGAAGGAAAATGACCTGTACTATTTACATTACTTATCTCACTTTTTATACTTTTTTTTTTGTGGAACATGTAGAAATGACCTTTCTTGAGCTGAAAGCATGTACGGTACAACTCTGCTGTTAGGAAGGGCTACTGGAGAATTGTTAAGTATGTCTACTGATATGCTGGACTTGAAATGACTGTCTCATATAACAGAAGGAAGTGGATAGTGGGGCTAATGAAATTTTTAAACGGAAGGTTTTATTTTTAAAGTATATAAACTGTATTTTCTGAATGCAAACCAGGATTAATATGTTCCTTTCAGAAATAAGAGGAGACTCTTGATTTGGAATGCTGATTATGTACCTTTTATTACCAAAATTTTATCAGGTGTTCTTTGAAACAATTTTTAAAAACATATTCTCTTCTAAGTATTTTAAGAATCTCCTTTTTAGTCTGTTATGAAATATCTGTTGTGTGTGTAGTAAACATAGGAGAATATTTAATGAACTGTTGATGCTTTATTTTTCTTAGAAAGCGAAATGGAAGATTCGTTAGGTACCTCTTCATCATCTTCAGCTTCACATAGTTCAGAGGAAAGCAAAGAGAGTTTAAGAGCTCGTGAACCCTCTTTACGTAGTGGGCTGGCCAGAAACAGCAATCTCAGGGTGACCAGAACCAGAGCAGCTCAAAGGAAAACTGGTAAGAGACTCAGTGGTACTTCACAGGAACATATATCAAGAGGATCCAAAAGCTCAACATTGAATGGCGTATTGATTTAATATGTCTACATATGATTAAATGTCCTTTAGGCTTTTTGTTTTTTTTTAAATTGAGCTATAATTGACATATAACATTGTTAGTTGCAAGTGTACAACAAAATGATTCAATATTTGTATACATTGCAAAATGATCACCTCAATAAGTCTAGTTACCATCTGTCACTCTACATAGTTACCAAAAATATTTCTTTCTTGTGATGAGGACTTTTAAGAATTATTCTGTTAGCAACTTTCAAATATGCAGCACAGTATTATTAACTGTAGTCATTGTGCTGTACGTTACATCCCCATGACTTATTTATTTAATTTTTTTTGTGAGGAAGATTGGCCCTGAACTAACATCTGTTGCCAATCTTCCTCTTTTTGCTTGAGGAAGATTGTCCCTGAGCTAACATCTCTGCCAGTCTTCCTCTGTTTAGTATGTGGGATGCTTCCATAGCATGGCCTAATGAGCGGTGTGTAGGCCTGTGCCTTGGATCTGAATCCACAAACGTGGGCCGAAGTGGAGCATGCGAACTTAACCACTACCCACTGGGCTGGCCCCTCTGTGACTTATTTATTTTATAAGTGGAATTTTGTACCTTTTGACCTCCTTTACCCATTTCACCCCCGCCCTCCAGTCTGTTCTCTATATTTAAGAGCTTGGGTTTTTTTTTTTAGACTTCCATTTATAAGTGAGATCATATGGTATTTGTCTTTCTCTGACTTATTTCACGTAGCATAATGCCCTCAAGGTCCATCCATGTCGTTCGAATGGCAAGATTCCATTCTTTTTTTATGACTGAACAGTATTACTTTGTGTAGCTATACCACCTCTTCTTTATCCATTCATCCATCGATGGACACTTAGGTGTCCTTATCTTGGCTATATGAATAATGCTGCAGTGAACATGGGAGGGCATATATCTTTCTGAGTTAGTTTTTGTTTCTTTGGCTAAATATCCAGAAGTGGAATTTCTGGATCATATGCTAGTTCTATTTTTAATTTTTTGGGTGAACCTCCACACTATTTTCCATAGTGGCTGCAGCAGTTTACATTGCCACCAACAGTGCACAAAGGTTCCCCTTTTTCTGCATTCTCACCAACACTTGTTATTTCTTGTCTTTTTGATAATAGCCATTCTAAAAGGGTTTAGGTGATATCTCATTGTAGTTTTGATTTGCCTTTCCCTGATGATTAGTGATATTGAGCATCTTTTCATGTGCCTCTTGGCCATCTGTATGTCTTCTTTGACTTACAGATATTTTTTCCCATTTGGTAGGTTGCGTTTTCATTTTGTTGATGATTTCCTTTGCTGTGCAGAGCTTTTTAAATTTGATGTAGTCTTACTTGTTTATTTTGCTTTTGTTGCCTTTGCTTTTGGAGTCAGTTCCAAAACCTCATCACCAAGACCGATGTCAAGGAGCTCATTGCCTGTGCTTCCTTCTAGGAGTTTCATGGTTTGAGGTCTCACATTCAAGTCTTAATCCATTTTGAGTTAATTTTTATGTATAGTGTAAGACAGTAGTCTAGTTTCATTCTTTTGCATGTGGCTGTCCAATTTTTCCAGCACCATTTATTGAAGAGACTGTCCTTTCCCCATTGTATATTCTTGCCTCCTTTGTCATGAATTAAATGACCATATACATGGGTTTATTTCTGGGTTCTCTGTTTCATCCTTTAGGCTTTTTGGATTTAGAAAGGAAATCTAGTTCAGCATTAAAAAACAAGGAACATCAGTACTAAAATAATCAAGTCATTAGGAAATGTTGAAATGAGGATCTTTTTAATCTTACTGTTACTTTATTTCTAGGTCCTGTTTCTTTAGAAAATGGATGTGGCCGAAAAGCCACTCGAAAGAGAGTCTATTTAAGTGACTCTGATAACAATTCAGTGGAGACTGCTGAAAGTTTAAAAGCCAGAGCTAGAAATAACCGGAAAGTTCTACGAAAGTGTGCTGCTGTGGCTGCCAATAAGATAAAGTTAATGAGTGACGTAGAGGAGAATTCTAGCTCTGAGAGTGTCTGTTCTGGCCGCAAGCTGCCTCACCGCAATGCTTCTGCCGTAGCTAGAAAAAAGTTACTACATAATTCTGAAGATGATCAGAGCTTAAAGTCAGAAATTGAAGAAGAGGAGCTAAAAAATCAAAATCACGCATCACCATTGTCCACTTCTCATGCTGCCCAGAGTACTGGCAGTGAATCTGAAGACGGCGATTCAGAGTCAGAAAGTGATCTACGGGTAGCCCGGAAAAATTGGCATGCTAATGGTTACAAGTCCTATACTCCAGCAACTTCTAAAACAAAATTTCTTAAAATAGAGTCTTCTGAGGAAGACTCTAAAAGTCATGATTCAGATAATGGACATGATAGAACTGCTGGCCCATCAACGTCTGGGCAGAAACTTAAGGCAGAACGCATCTCAGAAGAAGAGGAGGAAGCAGATTCTGAACCAAGAAAATACATTGGTAGGAAATACAACGCAAGTCGCAAGAACGCTACTTTCCTTAAAAAAGCAAAGATCTTCAGTGATTCAGAGGACTCTGAATCTGAAGAACAAGATAGAGAAGATGGCACATGTCACAAAATGGAAACAAACCAGATTTCAGGGAATTTGAAGTGTGAATCTATTGCTGGGTCCCAGTGTTTCTCAGATCATGTATCTGAAACTGATGTGGATTCAGACGATGACAAGACAAAACAAAAATCAAGCAGTTCTACGAAAGGTAATTCAAAACATTTAACCCTGGTTCACTGATTATTCTCACTGTCCTTTCCTTACAGCAAACAATGCTTTTTCTTTTCTATGAAACATCTCTTTGCCAGCTGTTTTCTCTACCCCACACATTCTCCATGAGTCTTTTCTGTGCATCTCTATATTCCTGTTTGCATGCCTACCTATTTGTCGGGCACGTTAAGTTTTATTCACGTAACAGGAAGTCTTGGCCTTAATGACTATTTCTACTAAAGATTTCACTTCCTTGTATTGGTGATGGGAATATTGTATTGGCTATGGGTTTAAGAAGAGCAGAGGCAAGCACATTTGTAAGCTGTGGTGATAACAGATTGAGAAGAGGAAAGAAAAGGGTAGGACTGGTTGAAAAGAATGTGGTAAGTAATAATAGCAGCTAACAGAACAGTTACCAAGCTGTGTCTACGTATCAGGAAGTCTTTTTAAATGATTTACATTTATTAATCAGTTTAGTTTTCATATCTTTTATGAGATAGGAACTATTATTATTGGCCATTTTACTGATGATACTGGACCATGGAGAGATGAAATAACTTGCTGAATTAAGATTGTACTCCTGGTAAATGGGAATTGAAGAAAAATATTAAAGAGCAGGAGGCAACTAAAGCTAAGATTTAAAAGTAGTTGGTGTGATTGGAATTTGTGAAGTTAAGAAACATTTCAGGGAGGCTGAGAGTAAGTGATTAGTTGGGATACCTTAGTGCAGTGGGAACGAGAGTTTAGTCTGTATTCATGTAAATAAAATACTCGAGTGTCAAGTGTTTTGTGTTCGTAGATAGAAAGGCATGGGGTATTATTGATGAGAATATGTTATACTGGTGAGTGACACCGAGGCTGAAATCACTGCTCTAAAGTATTAAGAACCCACCCCATTCACTGCCATCCTCCTTCCAGGTGAATAAGAATTCTGGACTTAGTTGTTTAAAATGTTGAACATTTAATTCCTTTAGACTTACTCTTCTATTAAAGATTAAAGGAATACTTTTAATTTTTAGATTCTACATCACAAGACCATGGACAAAGCAGAAAAGTTTCCAGAAAAAGGGTCTGTTCCAGTGACTCAGACAGCAATTCAAAAGTGGTTAAGAAATCACCAAAAGCCAAAACAGGTCTCCAAAGGATTCCTCGAAGATGTGCAACCACCGCTGCCAGTAAGATTAAGCTCATGAGTGATGTGGAAGATGTTAGTTTAGAAAATGTGTGTACTAGAAGCAGAAATGGAAGGAAAAGGCTCCATTTTGCATCTATGACAGCTAAGAAGATAGTGAGTGATTCTGAGGGAGATGGAAACTGTGAAGTGCCAAATGAACAGTATGCCTGTGAAAGGAAGCCACCAGAAGCTGACTCAGAAGGTAGTACAAAAAGTATTCACCAGTCTTTAAATGGAGACTCGGACTCCGAAGGTATTTTAAATTCAGAACACAAGAACAGGCACACCAGTCGTCACAAAACAAATGTTGCACCTTCTAAAACAAAGAATTCTATGATTGGGTCTTCAGAGGAAGATTCAAAAAGCCATATTCCAGGGGGTGAGATTGGTAGAAAATTTTCTTCTGAGTCAACTTTGGTGCAAAAAACTACTGCAGAGAATAACTTTGAAGAGGAACTGAATTACGGGCTGCGCAGGTGGAATGGCAGAAGACTCAGGACCTATGGGAAGGCTCCTTTCAGTAAGACAGAAGTTATTCGTGATTCTCAGGAAGCAGCCGAGACGGAAATAAAAAGGAAAAGACTGCATCCTGAATTGGAAAATGTGAAAATTTCTGAAACAACAGGGAGTTCAAAGTGTGGACCTGACACTAGTCCCAAATCTGATTCAGATTTGGGATCTGTAACTGAATCAGATGTTGACTGTACTGATGATACAAAAACCAAAAAGAGGAAAATGAGAGGAAAAGCAAAAGTAGTTAGAAAAGGTAAAACTTTTACAGCTAACATATCTAAAACTGTGAGACGACAAAGACAAAGCAAACGTCCTAGGTTAAATTTGGATGATAATGACTGGGAGGATTTGGACTATGCAAAATCTAAGAGAGTTCTCCGACGTTCAAAAATAAAAACGAGAAATCAGGGTAGAAGGACCGTGAGATACCATGATGGGGATGATGATAGAAGCTTAGAAAATGTGTTAGATTTTGATGATTGCACCTTATGACCTTGAGGGAAAACCAGTTCATTTAGAGGAAATGGACTGGAATTTATGGTGAAAGTTGGCTGTTGAAATTATTTGTGTCCTACAATTCAGGGAATATATTTATATTTTTCTATGAAAAGTTATGAATGTGACTAAATCATGACTGTTATTTTTATTTGCACTTGCTTGCCTTTGTAGCAGCTTTCAGCACAGGTGCCAAAATATGCTTCATTTTGGGGGCAGATCTACTTTGACAGTATTTAACTACATATAGCAAGATTTTGAAATATGTTAAACACTAAATATCCTGGTTATCAAAACCAATGAGCATTACTTTCTTGGTAGCAAGTGTCACACAGTTATTTTCTGAATTCATCAAGAGGTGGTAGTTTCTAACCCCAGCTCTATTGTAGTGTAACAATTTTATGTGACCTATGTTTACAGATTCTCCATGAATATTATGTGCATAATTACAATCATGGGAGGTGTAACCATGATTAGTAGGCAAGGTACCTACCACTTTTTTTTTTTCTTTCCCTGGCTACTTGAGTAGAATGCATTATACCAGATTTAGTAATCTTCATTGAAATGGTTTCCAGTTTTCTTTCCAAATGCTGTTGAGTCTTTCTCTCTCTTTATTTTTAAGGAAAATATCACTTTTATTTTATAAACTTGAATTTATAAAGTGCTGGTAAATTATTTTTTTTTAATATTTTTGATTGTATATTTTAAACCGCTAAGGCCAGACCATAGTCCTAGCATTTTCTTTTTAAATTGTGCACTAACAAAATGCTATATAATTTGTCTTTCCAAGATCTCCTGGTTTCCATATAAGGGATTTAACCAAAATCTTGGTCTTCCATAGTCTTACTCTGTGAAATAGAGGAGTTTGTGTGCCTTAGATTTAGGAAAAGTGTGTTCTTTAATAGAGTGTACGGGGCTAAAAGAGTATTTAAATTATATGTAGTTTTCCCCAATTTCTATTGAAATTGTAGAGTTGAGTTTTGTTAAAAGTGCAATCACAAATCTCATCTATATAGGAAAATAGTTCAATGTCATTCTTCATCTCTTCGTTTTAGCTTACTGCTGCCATGTGCAATCCCAAGCATTCTTTGCTGGGGCAACTAAGTGTATCTTTCTTAGTGACCTCTAGTTTAAATCTAAGAAACTGTCAAGTGTTGTGGGAAAATAATTTTGGAATCCCTTTAAAGTGAAACTTGTGTCACATCATCAAATACCATAGTACACTTATTTTTGAGCCAAATATTTTTACTTGATAGGTTGTGCTACTCCAAACAGTATAGGTGCCCGTTTCTAGCTTGATTGTGCCTGAAGATGGACTTGATTCAAATGGTTTACATGTTTTGTAGCTAAGGAGTATGTTACAGTACTCCCACCTTGTTATTTATTGGCCCTAACTGTTTGGTTTCAGACAAAATTAACCCTTTTCTCCTCTGTATCCTTCAGGTGGCAGATAAGGAAAAGCATCAGATTCTGATATCAGTGTTAGAGAATGTTCCTAAGCGTTGTTACTTTTTAGTTATCTGTTCCACTTGACATGGTAGAAGGTACTTTCTCTTTCTATTCTGATGTAAGAGAAAGGATGTTTTTGGACATTACCAACTTAGATAAGCAGGATACCTACCTCTCCTTTGGTTGTTTAGAGAGCTATCACCACTTCAAAGCTATGATGCTCTTCTTCTCAAAGCTCACGTTAAGTGTATAGTAGACAGATTGATTTAGGATAATTGTCCTTAACTATTGACCTGAAAAAATTAATGGCATACTCTTTACTTCCCTAATTTTAAGAAATGGTAATAGATGTCCATTAATTTATTTAGATGCTTCTTAAGCTTCTCTGTTTTATATCTATTCTCAGGGTTATAACTCCGTGTTTACCATCATCTGCAAAAAGGTACCAAAAAAATCCATAAATAAATATGGAATACATTCATAAATACCTAAATTCTTTTGGTAAAATGATATTTTGACCGTTTAGGCTTCGTCAATAGAACTATTCTTATCTTTTGGACTGAATTAACTGGTCGTTGATTGGCTGGTCAACCAATTACTGTTTTCATTTTGTACAAAATGGTTAGACCCTGGTGTATAGAAGCAGTATTTTGGTTTCATCTGAAAAAAACAAGAATTGACCTGGTGACTTTGAAAGCATGGTTGACAGTGGTAGCTTCTCAAGTTCTGAAGTAAAACTAAGGAATTAGAGACTCATTTTTATGGGTTTTTTTGGTCATGGTGCTATTCCTAAGGTTAATTTTGAATATGTGACACACACTCCTAAGTACCTTTAAGGAAAATTAATAAATAATTAATAGTTCAAAATGTTTACATTGAGCACTAGAACATGTTTGACTTCTTTTCTACTTTATGCGAAACGTGCAGGGATTTAATGCACAGGTGTACTTTAGTATGTTTGGGATCGGTGTGTATCTTGTGAAAAAAGACAAAAGATTACACATTGAATGTGGACTGATCCACAAGTAAGTGCTACAGCTTTCCATTGCACTTGAAGTAACTTAATGGTGTCTGTGAAAAAAGACTACTGTGGTTATGTGTGTCCAAAGTCCTATGATTTTATTCATTTATGGTTAACAAAGGTTTGAGGTGTTTAGATTTGAGTTTTGATTCCTTTGAAAGAATAATTTTATCAAGCATATTAGAAAAAAACGATTTCAAACATTTAAAAAGGTGAAGTTTAAAAAGCATATTTTTCATAACCTACTTATTATAAAAGGGTATACTGACAATGTGTAGTAACTTCTGAATAAAAGGAAAAGTTTATCCCATTTTCAGATAATTCCTAGGTTGATCATTCTCCCTTTTTTGCTTTAGGGGAAACTCTCTGATTAAATCCTCTCTCAATTTAGTAATCCTTGGAAAGAGTGATAAAGCACTTACAGCTCTTAAGTTACAACACAAAAGCTTTTTTCTGAATAGTGGAGAGTTGTACCTAAAAAGGAAATTACTTTTATAATAAGAAAATAGGGAGAAAGAACTTAGTTTTAGGAAAAGGCACTTCAAAACCCAGAAGTGCACATGGAAAAAGGAGACATAAAACAAACCAATAAAAATATTGTTTGAAGGTACTACTATCCAAAAGTAAAAATAAGACACGTCACTAAATCCTTCGCATTCCACTGGTTAATTACTCTTAAGTAAAAATTATTATTTAGAATAACACTGGGTCCATACCACATTCCCTGTCCCTCTTCTGTCCTCCTTTAATAATCAGAACAAAGAATTTATTAACTTCACTGTATGGTATTAAAAACTAAATTGAAAGGATTTTAACCTCTTCTGTTAGTACAAATTGAATTTGATTGTGCCACCTGAAAAAAAGAGAGGTTTATGTATCAGAATGCAAGAACATTGTTAAAGGTGTGTGCAGTAATGTTGGTTTTCCTTTTTACTCAGTTGTGTTGATTCTTTTGAGTAACTTCTACAAGGCTAGAAAAGGTCTTTTTGCCTTGCACTTTTATAGCTGAAATACCAGTGCCGTTCTTTTCGTTGATATTAAGTCAGTATATTTACTTTATCAGGTATCTTGTAGTGGTCCCTAAATAGTTTTCTTATATTGTATGGAAATTATATTCAGTTATTCTAGTATGATGGAGTGCAACAGAGCACCTGCATTGTAGAACTTTCTGTTGATTATTATTTAAGTTATACCTCTCAACTTCTGCTGTGGATATCAGGGAATAATAAAGCAGAAACCCTAAGAATTTTCAACTGAACAGTTTAAAAGACTGTCTCCTATTCTAGTATTTGGGAACATACAGACCAAACCAAATAAATTGGTCAAAGGTAAGGAGAAGATGGAGCATTGTGGAAAAATCTAGTACAACTAGATTAGTAAGTGCTAATCCTTTTAGCTCAAAATGGAATTAATGGAAAGGATTGAAGTGTAAAGAGTATAATGGTGAGGGCTGTGTTGTCTTTTCTCACATTTTAAAGAAAGTTTTTATAGGTGTCTTCTTAAATTATAGATGTTGCATAAGGATACATGGGAATTCTCAAAGTTAAGAGATTTTTACCAGCCCCTCATAATCTGCCAAGCTTGTTCTGAATATATTGTTAATTTGGTAGGAAAATATCAAGACTCTTACTTGGCATCTCCTCAAGGATTGCTTTTATGGATTTGATGGAAGGGGGGAGATATGGGTAGGGGGACCAGTCACAACATTTGGGTCCTACAAATCTCCAGGCTCTATCTTTGGCAGCACGTAAGTTAACTATAGACTCTGTATTTATTTGTCAAGACTGATAGTTTCATTGAATTTAATTACCAGTGCTACAGCATATTTTGTGGTCATACTTTAGTTTTAAAGTTAACCTTAAGGTAAGTTTTATCATTTATTAAAACCTTTAATGGCATTTGGACTGTGAAAGAGAAAGAGGCATTCTGACTGACCTAACTGAAATGAGAGGCCCAATTACAGACTGTTCCGATTGCCGTAGCCAGCCCTGCCCACCGTGCTTCCACGGGGAAAGGATCCACCCATGATGAGTTTGTACAGTATCGAATGCTAAGGGAATCTTTAATTTTTAATATATCGAAGGTAATTTTTTGTATTGCTCTATACTTAGTCCTTGCACTGTATGTACACATTGAGTTCACCTGTAAAAGTCTAACTGGAGCCTGTCAAAAGGAAGTTTTCCACTCCCACATAAGATCTCTACTTTAATTTTCTAAATTAACTCATTACCACATCTGAGTCTTAGCATTGCCATCTAGGAGCCCGTTTTTTAGTCCATTACTACCTAAAGTAGTAATAATTTATTACTACTTAATATATAGTAATAATTTATTACTACTTTATTATAAATTTAATATAGTCATTCTAATGACAAAAGGCTTTTTTTAAAACTACTTAAGCCCAAGTAAAAAGCTAAAGCTGGTTAATTCTGTAAGGTCTGCAGTATGCAATCAATTTCTCATGCAACTCATCTTTACCTCTTGTCTTAAGCTGCCCCCTAACCTTTATCTATTTGTGATTTCTTCTCATGCAGGCAGAGTGCAGGGCCACACATTGTTGTATGAATTGGGAAACTGAAGGGAGTCATGAGGTGTGCATGAAAAGGGGTGTCACTGGATTGTCTGTGATCGTGCTGCTTTTCATTAGTAAAGTAATAAAGTAGATTGAAAACCTGTTATTTACTTCTTGTACCTTATCCTGCCTAGGATAGTTTGAGATGCTTTGAAATATCTCTTAAAAAGTTCATTAAGTAGGGGCTGGCCCCGTGGCCGAGTGGTTAAGTTCGCGCGCTCCGCTGCAGGCAGCCCAGTGTTTCGTTGGTTCGAATCCTGGGCGCGGACATGGCACTGCTCATCAGACCACGCTGAGGCAGCGTCCCACATGCCACAACTAGAAGGACCCACAACGAAATATACAACTATGTACTGGGGGGCTTTGGGGAGAAAAAGGAGAAAAATAAAATCTTTAAAAAAATAAAAGTTCATTAAGTAGATAAGTATGAGATCCCTGAATTCATACTTCATAGAGCTTTTATCAGATTTTTAGAAGAAAATTGCAAGAGCCATCACAAATCTTGTGAGAATCCTAAGAATGACTGTAACAGATTAACTGTCTCCTAGAGATGAGAGAAAACTGTGTAGTGATGAGCTAGATTAGCTGCAGCTGCAAAACAAAGCGGTCGAAGGCTCTGGGGCCCACCACTGAGTGTGCTGGAGACTTAATAGATGGACTGAACCAGAGCAGTGAGGAAACGGGCAAAGAGCAGCTCTGGAGTATGCAGTTATTTCTGACAGTCTCTCGAGCTGACAGTGCCATACTGTAGAAGTTGACTTGTTAGTGTAACTAGCTCCCCCTAGAAAAGAATAGAAAAATGTTAAACCCAGCAAGTTACAGAAAACACCTGATCCTACCACAGTCATTCTCTAAAGAGACTTCAGTTGATGGGATCCTTTTGGAAACGTAGGCTTTAGGAAGGATCAGTATCAGTGATAAATGCTGTTTGCTGCCTGAGTTTTGGTCTTTTCATTGCTCATCAGTGAAGGGCAGACAATGAAGAAAGACATCTCAGACTAGCTCTGAAAAAGGCTTTTTTGAGAGAGGTTATGATTTGCAACTAAAAGGTTTTCCCTCTGTGTGGATTTGATTTCTCCACCAACCACGGCAAGCAATAATGCCAGTACTTAAAAAGTATACGAAATAGGCTAGCATATTGTTTTCATTTCGATTGACATTCTTTCATCTCATTTTCCATTCTCAAATTTGTTTTTAATACTCCAGTTAAAATGCTGATGACATTAAAATTTTTTATGCCTCTTCTAGCATTGATGTGAAGTTTACTTTGGATTTTGGAAAACAGTTTTGTATAATGAAGTATCATAATTGGAATATGAATAATCCCTAAAATATAGAAGCTAGAGATTACTGCTTTGAATCAAAACTGCAATGTCTATATCCAAGTTTCTGTTCACCACAGACCATCTTAGAATACAGTGATTTGTGAGTTAAAGTGGTCATCTAGGTAAACTATGATGGAGTACTATTAAAGATAGAGGTTTTCACTCTACTAATGAGGTCTTCCGCCATACCCAGATAGGGAATCATTTACAGGAAAGCAACAATGCCTCAAGCACTCAGTGACAGTTGTAACACACGACTGACCCAAGACCATCTGGGACGGTAGGACTTGTGGAATTGTACTGACTTGTTAGTATTACGTGACACTATTCACAAATGTATTGTTAGACCAGTATCCTCCAAGATTTTTAACCTTGTACCCTAACACATAAATTGGACTTCTAACTCTGAATTATCCTGTATATATTTCTAAAAACTGTTTGTAGTTTTCTCAAGGAGAATAAAGCACTTTATAATTTACCAAGTTCTCAGTAATAAAATTAACACTGACTTACATGTATGTATTTTTTTTTTAAATTCCCTACATTATCACTTGTCTATCTGCCTCAGATTCTGTTTTTATCTTTATTCTATGAAATTCCCATTTTATGGTCTAAGACTTTACAGATACAACTTTATCAAATTGGAGTTGATACACACAATATAATCTATTCCCATTTCTCCTCCCTCTGGACATAGTTATTTCTTTGAAGTTCAAATTTCCTTAAAGCATTTTTAAAAGCCTAATTATAGTTTCTTCTGTAGAACCTTAACTATTTTCCCTTATTTTGGATTACAAATAAGCATTTATTAAAATGTCTTAGAGTTAGTACTTACTAGGTTCCTAAATGGTCAGTATAGGTACTTCCATCGCTACATCAAAAAGGAATTAATTGCTGCAACTTAAATCATTTTGCCCAACAAATAGTTGTAATAGGACTTTATCTATACTAACTGGCTGTGTTGTTGGGAATGAACCAGTTGTTTAATGTTTTTCAGCATGCAAATGGATGGTTAGTTGAGTGTGATACTAGTGTATCTTCATCCTACCATAAAGTACAAATGTAATGTACTAAAAAAGTTCATGTTTTTAAAAACTATTTTCATTTATCTGTTGTAGCATATTAAATCATATTCTAGCATTCGCCTAACATTGATTTAATGTGCTAAAGATTCACTTTGGATCTACGGGTGGTTTGCAGAGCCATTAGTTCATAATTTAAAAATTCCTAAGAAAACTTTCTATGACGTGGTAAAAACCCTGCACTTTACATCACTCCCCCAACTTCGTGTGCATGTGACTTCACAGAGCCCAAGTAGGAGGGGGTAAGGCTCTGCTGCATGGGGCGCAGCCATGGTGATCAGCTCAGCCTGCTAAGATGCCATTTTTGCAATGCCTGGTGACTTAGATTGAACAAAACATATCTTTAGAAACAATTTCACTGGAAAAGCATGTGAATCACATAATTGGCAAAAGGGACTGATGTATTTTGGAGGGGTTGCTTCTAGTACACTAGTTCCTGACATATTTTGATAGAACTCTTATAGTCTTAGCGAAAGCACAAGCACACCTTTGAAGTGAGTTTCATAGACTAAAATCTCAAGGGCTTTCCTTTGAGGGTGGAAGGCTTTCCTTATAATTCTTGCTATGTTGTTAACAAACACATGTTAATCCACAGAAGCCATTTTCATGTACTCATTTGCCCTTGGTGACAGGAGGGCAAACATCTCCATTCACAAAAGGAAAAGCTACTAAGATTGGTGGTTGGTAGTTTCACTGCCACAGAATTAGAGCATTACTTGACAGCCGACAAAACCCCTTATTTTCTAATCCGTAGTGAAAAGGATATCATGGGAGTGAGTGTTCAGATGTCAGGTGTGGTTATTTCAGTGATCTACAGACTGTCCTTACATCTGCTACATGTCTGGAAACTTGAGGCAGGGTCCTAAAAATTCACCCCCAAGCAAGATGTGTGTACCGTTAAGACAGTTTTAGATCGACTCTTAATGACTGTAAGACTAGATTGCCAACAGATCAGGCCTGCCTAACATTCAGTGGCTGATAGACTTCAGGTGCATTTTTATCGAGAAGTACTTATGTCCTAGAAGAGTACTAATTATTCTTGTATTTGAAATTTGAAAATCTGGCTTTGAGACGTAAAAATGATTTGAGTCCACTTAAGCTGGTAAAAGTGGGGTTGTAGGCCCAGCATCACACAGCTCTTCAGCACAACTCCAGTGTGATCCATGGCAAGCCACGGTGGAAAATTGCCTGAGTCTTCGTGAAGGACTTGCCTCTCCAGGTGCTTTCTGTCCTATGGTGGATCCCTTCAGTTTCCAGCTCTCTGCTACCATAGCACTTCCTCAAAGGAAGCCTTCCTTGCCCTTAGGCTAGGTTCAGTTCCTAGAATCTGTTCTCATGGCACCTGAACCTTACAGCAACTATGCTTACACGTGCAGAATTAGTTTTTGTGTGCTCTGCACATACTTGGCTCAAAAAATACCTGAAAAATAATGAAACTAGGATTTAGTAATTCCAGTTATATAAAATGCTCAAATATTTGAAAAAAAGGAATATAGGCTTAAAACCACATTTTAGTTATATAAAACTAATATACAATTCCATTTTATCTATTAGCAATTTAATGGGTTTGTTTTTGACTAAAGGAAATACTGGTGTTGGAATTAAAATCTTAAGGATCTTGAAGCAGAGCTGATGCTGTGTCGTCATAGTCATGGTGGCATTTCCTTGTTCAGGTTCTAGGAAAACTTTCAGAACTCCTATTGAATATTCTAAAGTAGTTCAACATAGAGTATTAGAAATGATAGCAAAAATTTAAAATTTATATATGGTTCTGTTTTTAAAACTCAGATTTTTAAAAGTGCTTTTAGAGTAGTGGCTTTATGATACTTAAGGTACTTAAGCCCATTCTTACAAGTCTGCTACTATTTTTAAGTGATTTATCCCTACAGATTATAAAATATGCCAGGTGGGAGGGGCCTTAGCTTCTACCTAAGACTTCCTTTTGTAGATAAAGGAAATGGAAGGTTATATCAATGTCAAAAACGTGTAGTATCATTGATGATGATCACTTAATGTTCTTTAGCAATGTAAGTAGTTTTAAAATTTACTGTTTAGGAATGTACTGCTGAGGAATGTTAGTAGTAAAATCTTGTGTTACAAGATTTTTGCATTTACATGAACTTTCACTCATTTTTCAGAATCTGTTCCTAGAGACAGAGAACCCAATACAAATATGAGAACATGTATGCATAATCAGAAGGATGCAGTGCAAATGCCTAGTGACACTCTGAAAGCAAAAATGGTACCTGAGAAAGTTCCCCGCAGATGTGCTACTGTTGCTGCAAATAAAATAAAGATAATGAGTAATCTAAAGGAAACGATTTCAGGACCAGAAAATGTCTGGATTAGGAAGAGTAGCAGAAAACTGCCCCATCGAAATGCTTCTGCTGCGGCTAAGAAAAAATTACTGAATGTTTATAAAGAGGATGATACAACCATAAATTCTGAAAGTGAAAAAGAGCTAGAAGATATTCATAGCAAGATGTTTTTTTTTAGGCGGTTCAGATCCTGGAAAGAAAAAGCACAGTAGTGACTATGAAAATGTAGAAGTGGAACTGAAAACAGTCAGGGGCCACAAGTCAACTGGCAGTTGCATTCTGCTCCTAGCTGTAAAGTTAATCCCTTGTTGGCACCTTTTGAGGAATTTTCTAAAAGCCATAATCCAGTGGGTCAAAGTGGGAGGATGGCTTCCTCCCAGTCAGCTGTGGTACAGACACACACCACAGAGAATTCTGAGGAGGAAATAGATCATGAAGCCTGTAGGTGGAGAGGCGGGAAGAAAAGACAAATGGCCTGTCCTAAGATTATTCCTTTTCAGAAAGGAAGGGCCTTGAAGAAATCTCTTGGTTCCATAGAGGAAGAAAATACTGAGAAGTGCACAGGGTCTGTAGCAAAAACTTCAAGGACTGAAAAAATTTCAAAATCTCAAACTATTGTTAATTTTAAGGGTTCTGCATTAGAGTATAAAAATTTGGACCACCATGACTATGGTATCATTACTGAAATGAGAAAAAGACATTAGGTACATTGTAAGAGTAAGTGCCACTGAGCTTATCTCACTTTCGACTGAAGCAGATATTTTTAACAAGATCCAGTCCCTATAACAGGTCAAAAACAACTAGAAGGACCCAGGGATTCAGTGATGGGATGTTGATAATCGATTTGTGAGGCAGAATGTTGGAATGAGCAATATAGAGAAAACCTATCAATGTCTTATTTTGTTTTAATATTGGAATTCATACTGAATGATGACCACTTGATATGACTTATTCAGGGAATATATATTTTTCTATGAAAGCTATGAATGTGACTATCACAACTTCTTTTCCTCATTTTTACTTTCATGTAGCAGCATTTACAGAGATGCCAAAATGTGCCTCATTATGAGGCAGGTCTTAGTTTTAATCATTTAGGATAAAAGTATAAATTAAGATCAAAACAATCATATTTTTAGATGATACAGTGACATCCTCTTATGTTTCTCTACAGCACCTTAAAAGTTAGAACTTTATGAACACTTTGAGCAAATTTATTACAATCTCATCACAACAAACTTGAATGGCAGCATGTCTGGGCTGTTTCATTGTGGCCTTCACTAGGCTTAGAAAATCTGGTCTTGATACTATTAAAGAATTTCTTTGCAATGAAGTTTAATTCGTTGTTAATAGGTATTTGTTGAAATTAAAACCACCAGATTAAATGAACGCACTGTCAAACCTTTTTAATATAGTAACATGCTATTGGAAAAATGAATTGTTAGAACAAGTTGCTTTCCCATTTAAAAATATCTGTGAATATTAATATATGATTTGCATGTGTAAATCTGAAAAAGTAAAATAGAGAAACCTGAGGGTTTCTATTTTTCATTAAAAGATTAATGTAATGCATATTTTTTGGTTATACAGATTGACCGAGTGTCTAGATTACTTAAGAAATTTGTGGTTGCATGTCTGCTTAAAAAAAGGCTTTTTGTTGTCTTTTTCTTTTTCTTAGTATAAGCCAGAATATTTCTAACCTACAGAGGCTGTGTCCTTTGCTCTGTGTATAGCATACTCCATTTGAAACACTGATACCAGTATCCTGTTACTAGTATAGATGAGAAAGGGAAGAATTCCTAATAAACGGCTAGTATTTTTAGGTGCACGGGGTTTGATTTTTGATCTCTACTGAAATGTGTAAACTTATTTCCAGTCCCCATATTTACACTTAATTTCATAGAAATTTCTTACTGGGTATATTATATCCTCAACAAATACCATAAAATGAAAATATTTGTCTCAAGACTACTGTATGCAAAATTTGACTATTTCAGTTTAATGAGAGGATTTCAATTCTGAATTTAAAATTTACTGTGGTGGGGTTAATTTCTGTCAGCACTTGAGATTGTAGCATCAACCTTTTATAATGGAATCCCTTTTCCGGTTTAGTATTTAATTTGAATATTTATGCCTTTTTTTAAGTGCTCGGCCTAAATTTGTTGTAACCGCATGAAATTACCATTTGTTTAAAACTTAACATTCTTGTAAAACTCTCGCTCTGAAATGTATGCAGAATTTAAACCACAGCCAAATGTATTATCATTACCCTATTTATAATTTTAATCAGCTTTCCAGAAATGATTTATTCATAATGTACTTGTGAAACGGAGGATCTTGATAAAAATTACATTTTATTCAACAAAAGGACTAAGACAAAGTGATACCCAAACAACCTTTTTATTCTGCAATTCAGTCATTCTATAAAACCAATTAACGCAGGAGTCTTACGCAGTTTTAAAATATCACATTGGTAATCTTGTATATTCTAGCTCACAAACCCTACCCAAAGTTTCCTAAGCTCTTACTCGATGGCAATTTGCTATTATTGTTTGTATGTAAATGTTCACATTTTGCTTCAAAACCCAATCTTTTATTTTGCAGTAGTGTGTAAAATTGCTAAATACTAATTTTATGTAAATGATTTTGATCGTTTCTCCACATCTTAAAACAAGATGTTTCTACCAATTTTGAGATTTTTTTAGATTATCTCAAGAGGCTCTTCCTGACCCGAAATTAGTCCTTAACTTTGTGACTATTTATTGAAAGGGTTCCAGAATGTAAGCCATGCCATCTCTTTTCAGCTCAACTAAATCTAGGTAAATGGATTTTTATTTTTCATTGCAATACTGGATGTTTTCATTTTCATTTAAACTGTCGTATAATTTTTCCTTTTTTCTCCTGCTTAGAACAGTGCTCTGTGAACTTTGTCTTCCAGCACATTTTAAAGAGAACCAATTCAAAAACAATTATATACTTTGCTTACTAATGAAAGGCTATTTAAAGCGAAAGCGAATTTTGTATTTAAATTGCCAAGTTTTAAAAAACAACTATTTTTGCATTCTCATAAAGTCTTTTAGATCAGCTTGACAATCATCAGCTTTTGAAATGTGAATTCCTATTGCCAGAGTAAAGGTCTCACTTTTATAACACCACGAAGCACTGTATTTCTTGCTGCCCGTCCATCCGTCCTCTGTCCTCGTCCCGAGGACGCGCCGGGCCCGGGCCGGCACCTACCTGGGGGCGGTCGCGGTGTGGAGCCGGTGCTCAATAAACCAAGCTCACCCTGTCACCCCTACCGGACAAGGGAAGCAGGCACGCAGAGAAGGAAGGAAAGGCGGCGGGGTGGCCTCGTTCCGGAGCGCTACAGACTGCGGCAGCGGCGGCCGAGCCCCTACTCCCGGGTCCGTTACCTGTCCGGACCCGAGGCCCCGCGGCCCCCTCGCGGGCCCGGCCCTCAGCTCGCCTCTTGCCTCTCTAGCCCGCAGTCATCCCGCCTCGGTCTCCCTGCCGAGCTCACGCCTGGGAAGAAAGCGCCCCGGGTTTGTGCGGCCTTACGGGCCGAGGGCGCATGCGCCGGGGTGGTGCAGGGGGCGTGGCGGTGCTCAGCGGCGAGGCACGAGGGGCGGGGTGTGTGGGGACGCTCAGGGGCTCGGGGGCGGGGCAGGGGGCGTGGCGGTGCTCAGGGGCGGGGCGGGGGGGGCGGGGTGTGTGTGGGTGGGGACGCGCAGAGGCGCGGGGGCGGTGCTCAGAGGCGGGGCGTGAGGGGCGTGGGGAGTGTAGGGACGCTCAGAGGCGCGGGGGCGGTGCAGGGGGCGTGGTGCCCGGGCGCGCGTGCGCGGGGGCGGTGCAGGGGGCGTGGCGGGGCCCAGAGGCGGAGCCTGAGGTGCGTGGGCTGTGTGGGGACGCTCAGGGGCTCGGGGGCGGGGCGGTGCCTAGACGCGCGTGCGCGGGGGCGGGGCAGGGGGCGTGACAGTGCACGGGGCGCGTGCGCCGTCCTGTGGCGCCGCGGTTGGGCCGGGAAGGAGGCCATGGCAGCCACTTTCTTCGGGGAGGTGGTGAAGGCACCGTGCCGAGCCGGGACGGAGGAGGAGGAGGAGGACGAAGAGGAGAGGAGGGAGACTCCCGAGGACAGGGAGGCGCGGCGGCAGCTGGCGCGGAAGAGGTAAGGTGCTGGGCGCGGGCCCCGGCGGCGCGCTCCGGCCTGCGGCTGCGGTGGCTGCCCGGGCCCCGCCGAGCGGAGCAGCGGGCGGTCACGGGCCCGGCGTGGCCCTCGTGCGCGCCCCGCTCTCCCCGGGCCTCGGCCCGCTGCGGTTTCGGTGGAAGCGTGGGCTCCGATAGGTTCTTTGAAGGATCGCCTCCCGGCTTCCTTCGGGTTGACTGCGGTGCTGTCTGCGGACTGTGACTTCTCCAGGGCTGTCTTCCTGCCCCACGTGTGTCAGGTGTTCGGGTCACGGACTTGAGACAACTCGCTTAAAACTTGTTTGATTCTCCGCCCCACGCTTCAATTAGCGTTGTGTGTCAGGAGCAGATGGATAACATATGTCCTTTGTAAGGAGCCTTATTCCCAGACGCACAGAAATTGGAGAAAATAGTAAAATGACCCGTCACCGCCACCCAGTCGTGTAAAGTCAACAATTACGAAGGTTTGGCCACAGTTCTTTTCTCTCCCGCTACCCCTAAGCGAGTCCCTGTCACCGTGGCCTTTCACCTCTACATTTTTCAGAATGCATCTCAAGCGATGTAGCCGTTTTCTTACGTATGCTCTTCTCACCGCCAACAAAATTATTGATAATTTTTGGACGCTATTTAATAGCCAGTCCATGATCAAATTTATCCAGTTGTCTCAAACTTGACGTTTTAGAGTGCGTTTGTGTAAATCAGAATCCTGACAAGGCCCACACTGCATTCAGACGTCTTGTCTCTTGAGCTTCCTATATCGCTTGGAGCAGCCCCTCTCCTTGCCACCCTGTGGGGAGACTGGTTGTCCTGCAGGGTATCCCACACTCTGGATTTGTCTCCTTGTTTCCTCCTGTTGTCATTTAACGTGTGTCCATCGCCCGCCTTTCCTCTGGATGGAAGCTCCTTCTAGAGGATTGGTGAGATTCAGGTTCAGTGTTTGGCAGGTGAGAATGCCTTGAAGGTGGTGCTTGCTGTTTCTTGTTGCACACTCTGCCCAGCTGTTGCACTTTTAGGGATGCTGACAGCCTGATCTCTGTTGTAGAGTCTCCGTGAGCTTTGTATCCGGTGGTTTCATCCGTTAGTTATCATTGTCTGAATCCGTTGTTTTCTTAGGATTATAATTATGTTCTTTACAAAATTAAAGTGTGCATTTAACTTGTTACAAAATCATGCTTATAATATTGTTTTTATCATAATATGGTACCAATTATGTTTAAGTTGCTTTAGTTTCGTCTTTTGTTTCTCGTGTTAGGGAGGTGCGGCTCTTTCGAAGACAGACAAAAACATCTCTGGAAGTTGCTCTGCTAGAAAAATATCCTTGCTCCAAGTTTATAATTGCTATAGGAAACAATGCAGTAGGTAAGTGGAAATGCTGATGACCAGGCATTTTGTTGAAAAGAGCAAAATCTGAAGTTACTTATGTCTTTTTCGTTGTACAAGATTTCAAATGTCTGTTACTTTGTTAGGAAAAGTTGTAGCAGAGTAACTTTGTATCTGAGTAAAATCTGTCCTTGCTCCTGGGTCTGTCTTTTTGATAAACTTAAAAAGTAAGCTTAGGGGGCCTGCCCTGTGGCCTAGTGGTTAGGTTTGGCTTGTTCTGCTTAGGCGGCCCAGGCTTGGTTCCTGGGTGTGGACCTACACCACTTGTTGGTGGCCATGCTGTGGCAGCGACCCACATGCAAAATAGAGGGAGACTGGCAGAGATCTTAGCTCAGGGTGAACGTTCCTAGCGAAAAACAAAGGTAAGATTTAAAGGAAATGTTCTTGGCTTCAGGAACTTACAAACCTGAGGAACTGTTTCTAGTGTGTTGAGGTATCCAGCTTTCCTTAGGCTCCTGGGCTTGTTTTGGCCAGACTTGGAGGGGCAGAGGTGGAGGCTGTAGACCACCCCCCGGCTTGTAGCAGTGGTTCTTAAATGTTTTTGATTTGACAGACTCCTTTTGAGAACCTAAGGAGAACTCTAAAAATAATGGTAATAGTTGCTAACATTTTTGAGCACTTAAGTTCTAAGATCTTTATGTATATGAATCCATTTGACAACTTAAAGTTAGAACAGAGTAGAGTTCAGCTAGACCAATGTACACGTGCAAGGACGCCCCCAAACCTGTCTAATTTTAGGGGGTTCGCAGGCTCTGAGGGGGGCATTCGGGACCTCCAGTTAGGGTTCCTTGCCCTCTCAGGTACCCCTGGTGCTTGTAGAACATAGAAAGAACATGGTGAATGACTACTGACTCATTTGTATAAAGTTCTGCTAACTTAGAATTTTCAGAAGTGTGTTATACTGTGAGAGTATGGTGAAGTTTGTCAGTAAACCTGTCTTCTCAATTCCTGGCTCCAATACCAGCTGTACTTGGTGTGGCCTTTAACTTCTTGAGGGCCTTACTTTCCTTTTCTGCACAATGGCTCTTTTAGCTCTAAAATTCGAGACTAACTTGGACTTGTTTTTTATTGAATAGCAATTGCAAGTTGCAGAACCAAACACTAACATGTGAATTGTTTTTCACAGCATTTTTGTCATCGTTTGTCATGAATTCAGGGGTCTGGGAAGAAGTTGGTTGTGCTAAGCTCTGGAATGAATGGTGTAGAACAACGGACACCACTCATCTGTCCCCCGCAGAGGCGTTTTGTGTGTTTTATCATCTAAAATCAAATCCCTCGGTACGTGGGTCTTACCTTGCATGTTTAAGAAGTAGTTATTTAGGCGTCATTTATATAGTCGCCATCTGAATTCCGCGTTCCTTAGTAGCTACTTTGGGCCTGAGGAATTCTGTCTGCAGGTACCACTTCTTTGTTTATATAAATATTAATGCGGCATATACAATGTGTGGGTAAAGTTCTTAGGAAATTCTGGAGTGACTTTGTTAGAAACAAACCATGAACCTTACATGTTTAAACCTTGCCCTCATCCAACCAGTTATTTCAGCTGGCAGCTCTAAACGGGCACCAGTGTTCACTCCACGGAGCAGGGAGTCCTCTTTGTTGCTGTATGCCAGTAGTTAGCCAAGGCCTGGTACCTGCTGGAAGCTCAGTCAGTGTTTGTTGAACAAATGAGTGCTGTATGCGTTCTAAACACAATTCTGTTGACATCCAGCGTTCATCTAACCTGGTTTGTCCTGGTTTTTTAAGTCACAAAAGACATTCTGTAGCTGATGCGGAGTGATTTCACTGGATTCGTTTGTCCTAATCCTAATCTTGGGTCCATTCAGAGAACACAGTGTCCTGAGCAACTTGGGAGACAAGTCAGGCAGATGAGGTGTCAAGCAGGTGAGGTGAGTCTCCGCATCTGCTCGTGTGACGGAGTACTGTTCCATGGCTGCCGACCGCTTGAGCCAAGGCCCGGGGCAGGGTTTCAAACAATGGAAGAAGTCAGTAGTTCTATAATATTGTAGTGTTGCTTGCTTCAAAAGGCAAGGACCAAATGTTAGCCGAGCAAACGGTGAAATTTGATTTTGCCATACTTACAGTTTGTTTCTCTAACATGTAATCCCACGTTATTTAAGTTTACATAAGGATTTTTATAAACATCCACTATTTATAGGAAATAAACAATAAAGAAACTAAGCATGTTCTTTATCTGTTCCTTAGTGGAAAGGTTTCACTTTAAACTAGGTTGTGAAGGTCAAGTAGAAGTTTCTTTTACTGTATCTCGTTGTACCATTTATTGGTTAGATATCTCTTGGTTGTTCAGGACCTATGTGTGTAGCTAATTATATATCCAGTCTTATTCTTCTGTCCTGTCCTTGGGCCCCTGTTTTCCCGTGTGTGCTTCCTTGGTGTAATTAACTGTTAGCGATTCTGGCAGTATTTAAGAGAAGACCTTGTTGACTTCTACAGATAATCTCATTTCGTGAGCATTAATAATCAGGAATCTCATCCTTTTATGGCATGTGGCATCGCACGTTATTTCACTTCGAGCATGTGGAACTTGGTTTCTGAGACGGTATCATCTTCGCCTGTTGTAGGATACCACTGGGCTGAGATGCTGTCAGGCTTCTATCGTTTCCTCTGATAGCACCTCGTGTTTATCTAATGCTTACGTTTTACAGAGTGCGTATTTTGAGTTTGTCTTCACCATCTGTGACCCCCAGAAGGGTAGCAGGACTGGTGTCATCCCTGTTTTATAAAGGGGATCCTGGTAGTCTTTACTGGGAGTGGACCTCAGTATCTCACATGCCAGCTCTCCCAGTTTCTCTGTCTTTGTGCACTGTATTCTGATAGTAACCACCAATAGTGGCTTGATTCTTAAATTTTATATTTTAAAGGAAAATAAGCTGATAGCAAATTCAAGAAATCAGGTGTTTTCTAAGTGTCCTATTAGGCTTCACATGCCATGTATATGGTGACAGTTTGGGGTGTGTGTAAAATTTATTTGACCTGACAGCGGACTTGGAATGTGATTTTCAGGTTTTCCTCTGTCAGTGCACTTGCTACGTTGCTGAAGATCAGCAGTATCAGTGGCTGGAAAAGGTAAGAGAGACATGAAGACCAGACATTGTTAGGGCCACGAGTGGCCATTTTTAAAGGGGTCAGTGTCTTTATTAAACCTATGTAGTCAAATATTGAAGCGGGGGAAGTATTCACTTTTTCTTAAAAATATTGTAGGAATTCATTACAGAATATAAAGAATAAACTCATTTAGCAAATGTAATCAGCAATGTGCTAAAGTTTGTAGGTCCTGGAAGCATAAAAACGTAGTTGGATTCTTCCATTCACCTTCTTATTTTTTTTGGAAGAAAAACAAGCTACCCGCATGGAAGAGAACAAGGTCAGAGCTGAGGATGAGAAATGGCCGTGCTGATGCTACAGGCTGGAAAAGCGTGGGGTGCGAGGCAGGAGCAGGGGTGAACTGGAGTCAGACGCTTGGCACTCAGCTGCCACGCACTCCAGACGCCAAATACTGTATCCATTTTCTTAGCGTTAGGATGAATCAATTTAGGCCTCATTTTGTGAGAAAATTGTGCACATAGTATGTGCCCAATAAAACAAATTTTTCAGTGAAGAATTTAACTCAACTGGGAATTTTAGAGAATAATCATAATTTCGGCAGTTGTGTTATTTTTAAATGAAGTAGGCCTTTTATATACATCTTAGCAACATTTCAGCTTAAACCTCGGTATATTTTTATATAGGTATTACCATTAAATTCATTAGAAATAAATTTTGGGGCCGGCCCCGTGGCCAAGTGGTTAAGTTCAGGTGCTCTGCTTCAGTGGCCCAGGGTTTTGCCAGTTTGGATCCTGGGCGTGGACATGGCACCGCTCATCAGGCCATGTTGAGACGGTTTTCCCACGTGCCACGACCAGAGGGACCTACAACTAGAATATACAACTGTGTACTGGGGGGCTTTAGGGAGAAGATGAAAAAAAGAAGATTGCTAACAGATGTTAGCTCAGGTGCCAATCTTTAAAAAAAAAAAAAGAAAGAAATTTTGTGTATACCTGTTTTAAACCAGATTGGCATACTTAGAAATATTTATTGAAAGTTATTAAATGCATTTTATTAAATTAGCAGTTGTTTAAGAAGGTCTGTGACCCTTCTGATAATTGTATACTTGATTTTATATTGTGTACCCATGTGCGTTTTTCTGGGGAGAGAGTCCATAGCTTTCATCAGATCTTGTTTGTATTTGTTTTTTTAATTTATGTGGGATGACTGTTACATCAAAAATATTGTATTATTTTTGTACTGTGGAACAACTTTCTCTTCTAGGCTTGAGAAAATATACAATTATGTATTTCCAAAACACAGTTTTTTAATCAACGTTTTTTCCCTGGGAGCACTCTTTGGGTCTCTCTGCTGTTTGGTTCATGTCAGCCACGTAATCCTGTTAATCACACGCAGTCTAGCAGAGTTGTCAAGTGTTGTGGATTCAGACTATAAGTATTATAGGGAGGATAATGTTGTAGCTCTTAAATGGTATGTACCTGCTCACAAACATATATGGTGTTAACTTTTCCCTGTTTATTTACAAAGCTGGGATATAATGAAATTAGTTTTACAAATCATTTATGGCACATAATATAAAATCTTCAGTTCTGTTGTTATTTGAAGTAGTCATTCTCTTCATAAAATATTTTCAAACAGTGTGCAGTGGCCTAAAATCTACTTTTTTCTTTAAAAAATATCTGCTTTCTTTGTTTACATCACTATAGATTTTAAAAGCTGGAAGGGTCCTTGGAAATCCATGAAATACAAACTTGGGGCATTGAAGTCTAGCGTGATTGAAACTTGCCTACAATCAAAGTAACTTAAAAGTGAACTTAAGAATCATTTGCACTGATATAACACTGTTGTGAATGCAGCTTGCAAGTAGCCTTCTTCGAAACATCTGTATTAAAGTGTTCTTGAACGCATCAATACGTGCATTAGAGAAAGAGGGTCACTTCCATTTGCCAATAGAACTCTTGTCTGAATGCAGCTTGCAAGTAGCATTCTTAGAAATAGCTGTATTAGAAGAGATGTTAATCACTTCGCTATATCCATTAAAGAATGGGTGTCACTTCCATTCATTAATATAACACTGTTCTCAACACTGCTTGCAAGTGGCGTCTGAGAAACATCTTTCTAACAAGTGTTTGTAAACACTTCACCACATGCGTTACAGAACAGGAATTATCTTCCTTGACTGATGTAACACTGTTCTCAGCACAGCTTGTGAGTAGCGCTTACAGAAACACACAGAAATCATTTGCAGACATCATCGGCAGGTGGGAGGGGGAGGGAACGCGACGTCTGACAGGGGCTCATAGTGGAGCCACTCGTTTGCTGTGGATGCCATTGCTGGCTGCTACAACAGCTGCTCTGGCCGTCTTTGTTCCTGACTGCATTGACTCCAGATCGCAGCTGCCTTAGGTAGGTGGTGCTCTCCTTGGTTCCTGACTTAGAGAAGGTCACCCAACCAGAAGGGAGCAGATCCAAGATCGAATTAGGTAAGGGGACAGGAAAGCGTGTGTTCTGTTTTTCCAGGGACACTCCCACCCCTGCAAGGTATGATCTTACTGTGAGTGGTGTTAGATAAACAACTAGAGGAACGTTTCTAGTCTGTAACAAAATCATATATATATTTTTTAATTTGAAATCAATTTTGTTAGGTTTTTGGCTCTTGTCCAAGGAAGAACATGCAAGTAACTATTCTCACATGTCGACATGTTACCGACTATAAAACTTCAGAATCCACTAGCAGCCTTCATTCTCCTTTCCTGAAAGCCCTGAAAACACAGAATTTCAAAGAGCCTCCGTGCTGTTCGCTGCTAGAACAGCCGAATATCGCGCACGACCTTCCTGCAGCAGGTGGGGTTACAGTTCGTGGCGTTTACGTTGTACCTTGTTAGTGCCTATTGACAGTTGTTACCTGACTGTTAGAGAGCTTTTTGAGGTAGTTTGTTGATGATGATTCCAGTGTATTGCCGTTAATCCTCAGTATCTGTAGTTGCTAGTGCATTATATTTGGTTTGAGTTTTAAAATTGTCCAGACACAGTTATGTGAGAGCAGCTCAGAGTTCTTGGCGGCTGTGCCTCGCAGTTGCTCTCTTTCTTTTTGGTCTTTGATAACCCGTCGTGCAACCCAGTGTTAGATGTAAATTGTTGGTGTATGAAAGGTTGGTAAAGTATGTTTTAATTGTCAAAATAGAAGTTTCAGATATTGAATCTTGGTAGTTGCTTTAATATTTTTATTTATGTTACTAATTATACCCTAGCACTAAATCAAAATCAGATTGTCATTTACCTTCCAGTAATGTTATAACATATAATTAATTATTGTTTGTTAATAAGTAAAAGGTTTTTTTTCCCTTAAATGTTAAGTTTACTAGAATTATGGCTAAATATTTTACATTATGCATTATATATTTATTATTTACATTTAATTTGCTTTGTTTATTATAGTCAGCAACATTTTAATCTTGGAGCTACTTAAGATGTATCTCAGCAGTATGTTCAGGAAATGCATGTAATGCACAGGAAAGTAAACATAATTTTTGCAAATCAAGAAATTACTTAGGAGAATAAACTGGCTTTGATAGAAAATATGCATTATAAATGGTTCAAAATGGCAGTAAATACTTTGATTAAAAGAGGCAACAGAGGTGACTGCTTTTATAAGTAGCCTTTGTTATTTCGAGGTGTTTAACAGTCATTTAGTAGGAACCTTAAATGCTCTTTCCTGTCCGTTCCTAGTTCTCAGTTACTGTCAGGTGTGGGGAATCCCCGCAGTGCTGTACTTGTGTTACACCGACGTGATGAAGTTGGACCTAGTTACGGTTGAAGCGTTTAAGCCTATACTTTCTTCCAGAAGCTGGAAAGGTTTGGTTAAGGTAAGGGTTTAACTCGTTGACTTCCTAGCCGAGTTATTATAATGAGCTTAATGACAAACATAAATGTGTGGTAGCAATTTAAAACCCAGGCGACACTGAGAGATCCTTTTTTCTCAAAATAAAGCTCCCTAGTCTGGCAGTGTGAACTTGACTGTCACCCTCCCTTCTAGATGTGCTTCTGTAACTTGAGCAATGTTTTGTTCACGATAGATCAGGGCCGTGCATCTAAATCCCAGATGTCTATGTAGAAAGTGTTTTCCTGTTGAAGAAGTTGCTGTATCTAATTAATTTGGAAGGTGGTAATTTTGGGGAAGGCATTTTTGAGCACAGTATGGATCGGATTATCGTAACGTGTGTTCACTTGATTTTACATGGGACTAGATGAAGGTGTCTGTTAGTTGAGATACCACGTGAGGACGAGCTAAGTCCGTTCCCCACTCAGTTCGTGTGTGTCTGTGGCTGTTTCCCCAGAAGTACACACGTGGGAACATGTCCGCAGACGGTCCTGCCTGTGCTTGCAGGTGCGTTAGGAAGCGCTCCTTTCCCTAGGGATTTGCTGAAAGTCTGGGACTCCCAGTTTGAGAACGTCTTCCTTAAAGGGGAGAGGTTGTAATGACCTTGTTCCACAGCCCTCTGTTGTTCTAGAATGACCATTAGTGTTAAGACGGCTTTTCTGATAAGTTCTGTTAGAGTTAGCTCATTGCACAAGTCTCATAAATTTGCTTGTTAGATTGTCAGCTCTGTGGGAACGCACTGCGTTTTTCCATTTTGATGTCCCCAGTTCATCACGTACCTGGCATGCGGAAGATCTGCAGCCATTTGTTGAATTAATGAGTAAAACCGTAAAACTAATATAGTATAATTCAAGTACGTCTTTCAAGTTAGCTAGAGTCATGGATAGTCTTTCCGACAAGTTGAGTTGCTTTGCATTCCTTGTTTGCTTCTGTAGCTGGCTGACCGGCTGTTCCCGCCTCATCGAGAGCAGGCAGGGCTGTTTTGCACATGGGGTAGTATGGCCAGAAGTGCACAGGCGCTCCAAAGACACTGGGACTTGTTCTGAGAATTGTACATCATCTGTCCGAGTTTATCAACTTTCAGCTTTTAAGAATCTTCTTTGAAGGGGAAGTTTGAAGTAATGTTTTTTAGTCTTTTCATTCCTTGCTTTAAACAGTGAGCTGTGGGAGGGTGAAGTGGCTGTTTGAGGAGTGCAGTTTTTTTAGTGACCAGATATCATCCTCCTCAGTTAGTTTATAGTTTCAGTCTATCTAAAAGTGGTATTTGGGCAACAAAATGGAATTCTCTTGAGTGCCCGCTGTGTGGACCCTCTGGAGCCATGTTAGCGCCACAACCTGCGGGTGGTGCAGGGGACTGGCCTGCCCGGCCGCCCGAGAAGAGCACAGTTGTGTGCCAGCCAAGCGGGGAGAGCTTAGTGTGAGGAGAGGCCCCTCGGGGAAAGGGGCTCTTGAGCGGGGTGTGAAAGGTGCATGAACCCTCGTGGGTGGACGTGTGCAGAGCGCAGCAGTGTGACACAGAAGGGGACAAGCTCAGGGTGCATTGCGGAGAACGGTGGTGAGCATGGTGTTGGCGGGGGGACGGGAGAGCTCACGTGGCAGAGAGAGGTCAAGCTGGGGCGGTAGGTCCGTCCGGGGGCTTACACTGCCTTCAGAGGCCGGAGGTGCCTTGGCATTTTGGCGAGGGGGTTTCGCCTGCTGAAAGAGGAGCGGTGAGGCAGGCGTGTGCCAGGCGGTGCCGTGCTTCCCCCTGTCTTGAGAGTGTGGGGTTGGGGTGTGTATGGTGCTTCTACCTGAATTCTTGGTCTCACTGTATTAAGAGCTTTTTTCTCTGCTTCCAGAATATCCCCCAGAGCACAGAGATACTGAAGAGATTGATGACAACGAATGAGATTCAGAGTAACATTTACACATGATTCCAGAAATGGTTTTGTGAAGTGTGTTACCCGTCCGTTCCTTTAAGGGGAGGAGCTGCCCTGTTTTGTAGGGTGCTTTTTTCCAAAGGGGTGTTCTGAGGGTGTTAAGAAGAGAATAAACTTACTTTGAATTCATTGTAGTTTTAGTTCCTTTTTCATGGTGGTACTGTTCACAACTGAAATAAGCTGGGTGTTTTTCTTTATCCACTAGGTGGGAGTGTTGTTCTGTTAGAATGTTTTAAGGTAATATATTTAAAATTTTTAAAAACTACAGATAACAACAGGTTTTATTAACATGGCAAAGTATAGTTACTTTGGGGTAAAAATTCTGTATGATATTTATCACTTGATCTGTTGGTGATTCTTAAAATGTGGAAAGTTTCTATTTTATGAGTTTTTCAGTTTGTTTTGTAGATAAAAATCAATAAGGTGACGAAGTTCGGTATTTGCTCAAAATGAAAGGAAGAGATTTTATATTTCATCTCTTTTCAGTAACATCTGACAGATAGCCTCTCCATCCAGACTTTTCCGAGCTCTTTTGCAAGGTTAGCTGTGTGGATATCACCAGCTCTTCTGTGAAAGAATGTTATCATTGGAGCGTGACTTGAGTCATGACTCGAAGTAGCCGTACGACTTCAGAAAACCTCAAACTAAACTGCGTTAATGAAAATAAATTTTAAAATGCTGGAGTCGAGAAATGCTTCTCATCTCTCCCTTCTTTTTCTTCCTTTTTAGTTATTGAATCATTTATATATTATACATTATAGATTTAGACAGCTTATCCATTTATGTCTTCTAGACTCAGTTTATTTACTGTTCTTGGTTATGGTTGGAGGTGGAGTGGTGGGACACTCTGCTAACTCCTCTTGAGTGAGCTTGGTTTCCTCTGAATGACCAAGTGCTGGAAGCCTGGTGCATGGTGCATGTGATCGTGCCCTGGCGCTGGAAATGGAAGCGTTTTACTCGTTGCAAAAATGTATGCATCCATTCAGAAATGTGTTTGCAGAGCCCTCGGGGCCCTTGGGGTCTGGACCTTGGAGAGTGGTATTTCCACATAGCACACCTGTGTACACACATCCCAAAGATAGAGACTTAGTGGTGCAGCCAGGGAGGAGCGACAGGGCTCTCCTTCCCCATTCCTTCTCAGTACGCCTCACACCAATTCCAAAACCACAATTCTTGGCAATATGATGTGGCCAAGAATGGAATAGTTGGGGAAGAAGTTTTGTATCAGGAGCGATCCTGGAAAACCATAGGTACTTGGGGATGGTGGTTTCTCATTGATTTAGTGAGGAGAGAATTACAGACGGCTTAGCCTGTCCAGGGATAAGCCTCCTGCAAGAAGCAGCAGTTTAAGGAGCCAGGAGAGTGGTCGTCTGCAGTGGAGTCACGGTGAAAACTGGAATACCAGGAACTTGGTTTGGGGTGTGCGTAACCACAGCCCCCACTGTGAGCAGTGGGAGTGTGTGTGGGGCAGATTTAGAGCTCGTGGACTTTGAAGAGAGCGAGGGAGAATCACACACCCTTTTACAGGCAAACTTTAGATCGGGTAGGTTCTCCATTGAAAAGGGAGTAGCAGAAACAGTGGACGTGGGATGACCTTTGAAATGAACTGGCAACATAAAGGATAGAAAACAGCATTAAAAAGACAGTAGAAGAGGGGCTGGCCCGGTGGTGCAGTGGTTAAGTGCGCACATTCTGCTTCAGCAGCCCAGGGTTCGCCGGTTCGGATCCTGGGTGCAGACATGGCACTGCTTGGCAAGCCATGCTGTGGTAGGCGTCCCACATATAAAGTAGAGGAAGATGGGCACAGATCTTAGCTCAGGGCCAGTCTTCCTCAGCAAAAAGAAGAGGGTTGGTGGCAGATGTTAGCTCAGGGCTAATCTTCCTCAAAAAAAAAGAAACGTAGAAGCTCATTCTATTGAAAAATAGAGGAAACAACTATTTTTTAAAAAGCAGGAACTTTTGATTTTTCTAAAAGTATAAATGAGAATGTATGAGATAAACATGCTAGCTGAAATTTTAAGAACTGCAGAAAAAAAGGATTTTTTTGTGTGTGTCTGAGGAAGATTGTCCCTGAGCTAACATCTGAGTCAATCATCCTCTATTTTATGTGTGATGCTGCCACAGCATGGCTTGACCAGTGGTGCCAGGTCTGCGCCTGGGATCTGAACCTGTGAACCCTGGGCCGCCAAAGCAGATTGCGCAAACTTAACCACTGCCACCAGGCTGGCCCCAAAAGAGGATTTTGAAAGAAACAAAGTTTAACTTTAGAATTAAAATTGGCATTGTATAGTAGTAAAGGCAGAACAAATACAGTATGTAATCTAAAGTGTGTATAATACACATATAGTATATAATACAAAGCTGTTATGTAGAGAACCAAAGAGGTGGTGTCCTTAGATGCAGGACAGAAATGGGAAGATAACACAAGGTGGGGCTGGCCCTGTGGCATAGTGGTTAAGTTTGGCATGCTCTGCTTTGGCAGCCCAGGTTTGTGAGTTTAGATCCTGGGCACAGTCCTATACCACTCAGCAGCCATGCTGTGGTGGTGACCCCCATATAAAGTGGAGGAAGATTGGCACAGATGTTAGCTCAGGGCTAATCTTCCTCAGCAAAAAAAAAAAAAAGCACAAGGTGACAAGACAATGTGCACCCAACATGTAGGTAATTGAGTTTCCTGGAGAAGGGACCAGATCAGAAACAGTTATTAATGACAAGGAACGGAGAGTCTTCCTAAATGCAGAAAGTAGATATTTCCACGTATACACACCTGTGTGTGTAAATCATACGCTTGAGAGTATAAATCAAAAGAACCCCATCAGTTGTCAGAATGAGAAGACATAAAAAGCTAGATGTACTGAATTTTAAGGCCAGAGTATCCAGGCAGATAAGGAAAAAATGGTTACAAACTTGTCCATTAGCCTTTACTGCCTAATAACTACGCTTCAACTTGGAGCCTTAAAGCACCCACCACCCATTTCTCATGAATCTGCAGTTGGATGGGTGCCCTTGCCAGTCTGTGCCGTGCATGGCTGGTCTTGGCTCTTTCATCTATGGTCCTGCGTCTGATGTGAGTTGGCTGGGGCCTGGCTGGTCTAGGATGGCCTTGGCTGGCATGATTTGGCTTTCTTCCATGTGTCACTCTTGTTCCCCCTAGCAGGCAAGCCTGGGTATGTTCTCAGACCTGCCCGAGCATTTCTTATGGTGATTGCAGGGGAGCAAGAGAAGGAACATAAACTTGCAAGTGCTTTTTCAAGCTTCTGTACCAAGTTTGCTGTAGCCCCAATGGTCACATCCACAGGCAGTAAGGAAGGGCACCACCAAAAGGCACGGACAGGGGGCATGACAAACTGGGGCCATTAATACAATCAGTCTGCCGGTCTAACGTCTGACCACAATTACTCATGCCCCTCCTACGTGCAAAACATGCGCACCCCAGTCCTAGGACACCCAAAGTCTCATCCAGTTACGATAACAGGCTTGAAGTCCAGGATCTTGTAATCAGGGCTAGATGCATCATCTACAGAAGCCTACAAACTAGAGACAAGTTGTTAGCTCTCTACACACGCGATGCATGATGGTGAGACAGAGACAGGCTATCTGCAAGAAATGTTTCCATTTGCAAAGGTGAAGACGAGGACACAAGAGTGTTACTGGTCTGTACCAATTCTGATACTCCATTGGGCAAATAGCCCCAGACTCCCCTGCCTTGGGAGTGAAAACTGTTCCTTGGTGTGGCCCAGTTTCTGTTCTTTGGCAAAGCGTCTGTAGTCTCGTTTTTGGCCCGTCTCTAAGATGTCCTTTTTTCATCACATGCTTTGCTGACTCCCAAAGGAATGACCTTTGTTAGCAGCTCAGTAGCTTTCTGATCCGTAGAAAGATGAGTGCTTGAAATACAACACCCTTAAAAACACTCAGGGCTTTCTATGTATCTAATTATAGTCCACTCCGTGCTCCAAATGTAGCACTGTGAAGAACTGCGAAGGGTCTGGGCTTTTGCTGACTTGCAAACTTACAGGTAAGCCTGCCACAATTTCATGGATCGTGGTATAAGACATGAGACTTCCAGGTTAGAGACAAAGGACTTTATTACAACATAGTGAGAAGTGAGTGCTTCATGTCTGCGTCAGTTCCACTTGTCCCCCAAGCCCCATGAGGATGATGCAGAACCTGTCCAGGTGGATGCTACGCTTGCAGTAAGTCTGTGTCACAGCTGAGGAACATCGAGCTTAGGGAATCTGAATCTTTTATGGTGGCTGCAAGCAAACCTGCCTTTTTTCTGTAGGAGACATTATTTTAGTGTACATTAAGCACATATGCCCTTTGCTCAGGGAGACCTGATCACTATCTTCCAAGACTGTTTGCTCTACAGTGTTGAAAAGATAGCACCTCCACTTTCAACAAGTGCAGACCCATGAGGGACTGTCTCCCAATAACATTCACCCCTTGTATCTGCACCACCCTCCTGGCCACTCATTAATTTGATCCATAGGATTTGCTAACAGTTTGGATGTTGGTATGAAAGAGTGGAGCCAGGATGAATCCCAGGTCTGTGGTCTGAGCAACTAGAAGAATGGAGTTGCATCCTTTAAGATGAGGGACACTGCAGGCTAGGGAGAGAAACTCAGTGTGATTTTGGATATAAGTTTGAGAGGTCAACTAGACATCCAGGTGGAGATGTTTAGTAGGCAGTTGGACATAGAGCCTGGCGTTTGGGAGACAGATCCCAGCTGGAGGTTAAAGATGGGAGTCATCTGCAAAGGGACTATTTAGTGCCTTGGGCCTGGGTGAGATCACCAGGCATGGGTGCAGACAAGACCAAGGGATGAGCCTCGAGGCCGTGTAGTGTCGGTGGTCAGGGAGACGACAGGAGATGGAGAAGGGCACTCTGTAAGGTGGGATGGAAGCAGGGGCCCATGGTTTCCTGGAAGTCTGTGAAGACAGTGCTTGAAGCAGGAAGAATTGCTGTCTGGGCTTCATGCTGCTGACACATCAAGGAAAGTGAAGACCGATGCCTAACGGTTGGATTTAGCAGTGTGGGGGTTGGTTGAATGAGTTGTATATTCCCTACTTTGCACTGAGATTAATTAAGAGTAGTGGACTGAGCCAGCCCTGATGGCCTGGTGGTTAAAGTTTGGCCCTGCTCTGCTTTGGCGGCCCAGGTTTGGTTCCCAGGCATGGAACCGCACCACTTGTCCATCAGTAGCCATGCTGTGGTAGCAGCTCACATAGAACAACCAGAAGGACCTGCAACTAGAATATACAACTATGTACTGGGGCTTCGGGGAGAGAAAAAAAATAAAGAGGGGAAGATTGGCAACAGATGTTAGCTGAGGGCAAATCTTTCCCAGCAAAAAAAAAAAAAAGTAATGGATTAATAATTTAGAAGTATAGAATTTGTAATTATATTCATGCTGATAAATCACTAATTTGAATAGTGGTGGTTTCTGGAGAAAAGTAAGCTGCAGAATGAACACAAGTGGTTACCTATAATTCTGATTTCTCTTTTTAATGCCAACGGAGACTGATTTCTGGATTGTATTCAAATCTTGCAATTGTAGTTTGGTCTGGGGAGAGGGGCAGAGAGAAGGATGTGCAAGAAAGACAAAAAGAGGGGCCGGCCCGGTGGCGTAGCAGTTAAGTTAGCATGTTCTCCTTCGGTGGCCCGGGATTCGCTGGTTGGGATCCTGGGTGTGGACATGGCACTGCTTGGCAAGCCATGCTGTGGTAGGCATCCCACATACAAAGTAGAGGAAGATGGGCATGGATGTTAGCTCAGGGCCAGTCTTCCTCAGCAAAAAGAGGAGGATTGGCGGCAGATGTTAGCGCAGGGCTAATCTTCCTCAAAAAAAACCCCAGAAAGATGAAAAGAGAAAGAGTTATTGCATTGATGGCTGCCTGGAATTCTGTTCTTTTTTTAGGGAAGACGGATGAGTACATTCAGCATGGATTCCAAATTCGGACGGTCCTGTCAGGTTTCAAGAAAAGCTCAGATAGATTAGGCTTGGTCAAGAGGCTCCAATAACAGGAGGAACTCAGTTTGCATGTCATGCCATCCAATTCTGGGTAGCTTCTTGATTTAATAACCCGACTTTAGACTGTCTCGGGGCTGGTTATCCAATCTTTGGTCCACCCCCTCCCATTAAATTAAATACGGTCCCCACAAGCATTTTCGAATATGAAAAATCTCACCAGCCCCTATCTGGTGACCTATTTAACTAAGAACTATCTGACGCTGCTTAAATAAACCCCATTACGACCACAAATAGGAGCCTTGTCTCAGCATTCTCTGCAAGTTCTGTTTTATCTTTAGTGAAGTCCCATGGCACTGTCACTCTTCATTAGAGCCTTAGAAAAGGGAAGGAGGGGAGAGGAAAGTCAAGCCATTTTGATGATTGGTAACACGTCTCGCAAAGGCGATCCCAAGTTCCCCGCAAATTTATCTGCGCCGTCTTTGGTTTCACTGCGTCAGGTCCATGAGAGAGAGTGGGAGGGCAAGCTTTGCCAGGAAGCCAGGTCAGTGTAGTTACTTGTGTGAAATGATAATTTAAAAATCCTGGAGTGTCAGTTTTACTTATTTAGACAAAGGACAAAGAGTGTGAACTAAACCCCCTCTCCCTTCTCCATCTTCGTCGCCATTTGTAGGTGCGTTTAGATGCGTTCACCTGAATTCCATCCTAAAAAGAAGCTACTGTGATTAACCAGAAGAGGAGGGGACTGTGCTTGTTTAATCCACACAGTGTACTTGACGGTGTCTAGACCGTTTTGTGTCTGTCGTTTCAAATCATTCTTGAAACAGGCTGAGGGACAGCCTGATTTACAAATGAAGACACCATGGCTCGTGGACGTTGAGGAGGACAGAGCTGGCCCCTGGTGCGGAGTGGATTCAAACCCCGCTCTGTGCTGTGCTCTGCTTTTTCTGTAGCCCTGCCCTGCCCTGCCCTGCCCTGAGGCTGGGCATGCGAGGTTCTGGGGCCTCACAGCTGGAACCACCCAGAAGACTAGAAACCCTGTGGCCACCAGAACCTGAGCTCAGCCTTGTAGGGAGGCGAATGGTCCAAAAGAATCTGCTTCTCAAGCTCAACACCTCCACGTCTCAGGTCACGGCTGGCGGACCTGGCGCAGAGCGGCAGCCTTGGGCCAGACCAGACTGACATGCGGCAAGGCTGGCGAGCTGGGATCCCCCCAAGCGTCTGTGGATGCCGTGCTCTTAACTCTGGGCCTGGCCCTCCTGACACTCATCCTCCTTGGCCTGAATTCAAAAGTCTCTGTCAGACTGCTGTGCCCATTTGAAAACCATGGGCAGGAGCCTGGGCAGAGCAAGGGCCCTGGTCCTAGACTCCAGTGATGGCAGAGAGGAAATCAGAGGGCGTGTGGGCTGTGGCTCAGCTATGTGTCAGCTCCAGAGCTCTGCAGGTGTTGAGGGCAGGATACGCTGGAAATCGGAGAACTGGCAGCAGAACTGGGCTCTAGACACAAAACGGTATTTGGAAGCCTGTCTTTTGGGAATGTCAACTCCTCCTGGGCCTGGTGAGGCCCAGCCAGAAGCCGCTGAAGTGCCTGGGCGGCCGTCCCAGGGCATGTCCACCCGCCGTATCGAGTCAGAATCCAGACAGTGTCACCCACTAGGCCTGGCATAAACTGATGGCGAACACTTGGTGCCAGCCCGCTCAGCCAAGACAAACCCTGCCTTCAGGCCTGGTGGTCCAGGCTGGATTCTGGGCTCGCCCCAGAAGAGGTTGGGTTTCTCTCACTGGTTCCAGAATGCCTCCAACTCTAAGAGATACTGGGGCTGGGCAGAGGCCCCAGAATGGGCTGAGGGCCCTGCCCCCCGTCCATGAGGTGCAGGTCCACAGCAGGGTGCACAGGCCAGGCTGGGCTCGGGGCAGCTCCACGGCCTCTCGCCACGGACGTCCAGCTCTGCATGGTGGTCTTGCTCTGCGAGTGCTGCAAACACTGGGTATGTCCATCAGGTCAAATGTGAGCCTTTGATGTTTGTAACAAAACAACCTGCATCCCGGGTTGCCATGTGGCTGCCAGACTGCTGGCGATTACTCAGAAATTCCGCAGCGTGTTCTCAAACGGCTGGAGTACTGGATTCGAACCACATATTAATAACTTGGCTGCCTGCTCTGTCTCTTAATATTAAATGTGAAATTGTTCCTATATTCGTGTCTATAGGTTGTGAAGGCGATATTAAACTGATACCAAAATAGCTCAAGGTGTATTTATTTCAAAGGAAATAGAGCGATTTACATCTGAATCTTCATGACTGCAGTGAATTTTAAAGGTATCCTGAGAAAAGGATGAAAAACCATGCAATTATTACTGCAAGTTCACAGAAATGTTTGGACGTTTAAGAGATGAAGTCCTTTTTATTGAAAAATGTGTAAATGTTATTTATAACCACAAAAGCATTTCTGCTTTTTGGCTCACACTCTGCTTAGATTTTTGACTAAATCTTCCTTCTGTTTCTCTCCCTCGGATTCTAATCTTCCATCAACAAACACGCTGATTTCTCCCCTCTTCTAGAACTCGTCAACCTTCAGATCGGGTGTTCCTTGAAGCTACTGTCCCATCTCTGGTCCTCCTTCCTCTGGCACTTCTGGAACGATAGTGTGTCTGGGGGCGCGATGCAGTCCAGCTACCCCAGCTCACCAGGTCCAGCTCCTCCCAAATACTCGATCGCCTCTTCCCAGATTAGCTCTTCGTAGAGAAGTGGGTCTCAGGTAAGCAGAAGGCTCATTTCATAACCACATGGGTCTTTTCATCAGCTTCGGGGCGTGGCTGTCCCCGCTCACCGTGCCGCCAGAGGACACCCAGCACATCAACTTGGGAGTCCTGCCTGTTGTTAATCAGATAAACTCCAAACATCTGATCCTCATTCAGGCTCCTTCTTGGTCTAGATCGAATTCATCTTTCCCACCTTCCCTCTCCCCTTTCCTCAAAACTGAGCTACAGGCTGCCTGGTCCAAAAGCCAACCCCGCCAGTCACCCGTCTACTCTGCCTCTGGACTTTCACAGAGTGTGCGGCCCGGTCGACTGTCTACCTAGAAACTGAGCGATCTGTGGGCATTGCCGCTACTGAAGGCCTTCAAGGGCAGGGTGATGCTCCATCAGGATTTTGGAGAATCCACTGGGCGGGAGCAAAGATATCTGTAACAGGGAGAGAATTAGAACTTGGCCCTGGAAGACTCCGCCCTGAACGTGCAGCCACAAAAAGATCAGAATTCTCTGCAGGTAAGACTTAGGGCCCTACAGCCAGAAGCCAGCATCGTGCAGAGAACAGGAGAAAAGCCACAGGGGTTCCTACCATTTGGAGGCAGAATTTTAGCCCCAGCAGTTCAGGATCACCATGAGTTTATCGGTGAGGAGGAATTAGAAATATCAGAAGACACTGTGCAGGTGTGGTGCATCTTTGACGAGGAAAAAGGTCGCAGGTATATATGAATGGTGGGGGCACATCTCAGTGCCCAGACCCGAGTGGTTGTGCACGTTCTTTACTTTGCTGTAATTGAGCTTTAGTTTCTCTTTTGGGCCCACATTCCACCAGCGACAGGAACTAAATCTCCATCAATCCAGAGATGGCCCTGTCCCTGGGCTGTGTCTCCATGTCAGGGGCTGACCCAGGGCCAGGGCCTCAGGGAAGTCATCCCACTGGAAGGCTTGTCCCCACCTTTTCTCGCTGGTGTCTCTGGACATGGCCTTCTTCCTGATCCATGTCCTCTGTTCTCTTGGGGCCACCTCAGCCACGTGGGATGCAGTGGAAAGTGCTCTGCTCGCTGGGGCGTCCAGGGATGGTGACGGCTGTTTCACGTGGCTTCCTGACCCTGCAGGGGGCATTTCTTCTGCTCCTACCTTCGGAGGCCCACTCTATTTCTTTTGTGGTTCACTTGTAAACATGTCTGGTACAAACTTTGGGTGTGGACACGTGGCTGGGCCCTACCTGGGGAGGCTCCCTCTGCCCTGCAACCCTGGTGTCCTACCATCTTGGTCCTGACTTCAGAAGTCGGGGACCCCAACAACATCATGCTCTTTGTCTCCCCCTCCTCATCCAGATACCCTGTCATCTCATCTCTGGGGACAGCAAGGACCAGCTCAGACTGACCTTATATTTCCGTCTTCCTCTTTAGGCCAAGACCTTACATTTTGGAGCTTGAAATGCCCACAGTCTGACTCCTGTTCTCTGAGCTCTGTGGTGTCATCCGTTCTCTGAGGCAGGAAGCAGGGGATGCTGGAGGGACCATGGGGTCCAGGGATCTACGAAGAAAACAAGGCTTAGTCAAACTGCAGAAAACCGTGGGCAAAGAACACTGGGGGAATGTTTGCTTAAATTTTAGTGGACTTGTTTTTAGGTGGTGGGGATCTGGTTTTCTTTGTCTTTTACTTAAAAAAAATTTTTTCAACATTGAACATGAATTACTTTTATAATTAGGAGGAAAAAAACCCCCACACCAATGAATTATAAAAAAGACCCACTGTGTTTCATTCTTCAGTGCATCTGGTTTGGACCTGATTGCAGCGTGTGCATTCAGAAATGCCCATCCAATCTTTCGTTTCATCTTCGTAAAGACCCAAGTTGAAGAACTGATTCCAAATCTGATCATTCATCTCCCTCTGGCCACCAGTCAGCGTATACCTACTTCCGGGGACTCGGAATGCAGCAACCGGCAAGGTAAATAGTTTCTGTCCTCGTGGAGTTTGTGGTCTTTGAGGGCCCAACCTGGTGGATGTCTGGATCTGACCACTGGAGTCCCGGTTCTGAACAGGCAAACCTGGGAACAGCCCCATGATGGATGGTATGCTCATGAGGCTAATTTTTCTCCATGCTATTACATGTAACAGTAGCAGAAAAGTACAGTCAATCCTTATTATTTGCGGATTCCATATTTGCCAATTTACCTATTCACTAAAGTTTATTTGTAAGCTCCAAATCAATACTCCCGATAATTTTTTCATCATTTGTGTGGACGTGTGCAGAGTGGCCAAAAATTTGAGTTGCCTGTTGCACACGATTCCAGCTGAGGTTGAGCAAGGCGACACTCTGCCTTCTTGTCTTGGCCTCATACACAGAGGACCGGAGGATGGAGACGGGAGGGGCAGGGCAGTGGAGAGTAAGAAGCTCCAGCTTGGGGGCCAGCTGGATGGGGTTCGAATCCCAACTCTGGCACCTGTTAGTGGGACAGCCTCAGGCAAGTCATTTAACACTTCTGAACCTCGTTTGCTTTTTCTTTTGTAAAATAAAGTAGGATCTGCCTGGATGAGTCGTTTTTAGGATTGAGGATTACAATCGATGCGAGATATGATTATGCTGTGTATATGTTCCCGCCTCCCCTAGGAGCATGGTTCTGTATCCACTCATTCAGCGTTCATGACGACTTTATGGACTCTAACTAATGAGAAGAATGAGAATCGACTCTACTTGGCTTGGAGGTCTCCAGCCAAAGAGGAGCCTGTTGGGTGGACATCTCACAGGGTGACAGTTCTGTCCCCTGAGGACTGGGGGTTGTGTGGGGCAGGAGGAGGAGAAATGCTGAGGAATGTCTTGGTTGGCTCAGGCTGCTCTAACAAAATATCACAGACTGGGCGGCTGAAACAACAGAAATGTGTGTCTTAACATTCTGGAGGCTGCGGAGTCCAAGATCAAGATGCCAGCTGATTCGGTTCCTGGTGAGACTCTTTCTGGCTCGCAGACGGCTGTGTTCCCCTCGTATCCTCATATGATGGAGAGAGAGAGAGGGAGAGGAAGTAAGCTTTCCTGTCTCTTCTTATAAGCCACTAATCCCATCATGAGGGCTCCACCCTCATGACCTAATAACCTCTCAAAGGCCCCATCTCCAAATAGCATCCCAATGGGGAGTGGGCTTCACTATATGAGTTTGGGAGGAATGCAAAGATTCAGTCCATCGCAAGGAGAGAGAACCGTTGCCCTGCAGGCAGTCCTGGATAAGGAGAGAGAGAGAGACATCCGGGGGGTCAGGGAAGCCGATAAGGCGTTCAGCACTTGGGGAGAAATGGGGAGAAGGTGCGGAGAGGGAGATGGAGGCTGCTGAGGACACACGTTTCCATGGCGTGGCGAGCAGCCCTCCAGCTGCCGCACCAACACCGCGTTGCAGGAGCGTAAATTCAGTTATATTTATAACTTCTTCCCTGGGATAAAAATTGAGTTATTTTTTTAGATATGGTTTTATTTTCATTTTCAATTACCATTTTTCCCCCTGACTTATGGATGCTTTGGAGCTTAAAAGAACAGCTCTTGGGATGTGGCCACTGCATCTGCGTCATAGCCGACAACCACTATCTAAATCCTTCATTACCAGGGAGAGATTTATTTTCCCAAGTCTTCAATCTTAGCTGAGTGGAATATTTAATAGAATTGCTGGTTTCTGTGGCTGTCTCTTCCTCTTTTCCCTACCAGGCTGGCCTGGGAGTCCACTGCAAACCGTCGGGGCTGGAGTTCGGTCTCCTTGCTGGCCTTCTGCAGCAATGCTGCCCAGAACTGAGGGGAGCAGGTGGTGGTGCAAAGCCCTGCCCCTTGTCTGGTGTTTTGGACTGAATTGTGTCCCCCTACTACTCCCCGCCCAATTTACATGTTGAAGCTCTAACCTCCAAAGTGACTGTATTTGGAGACTAGGCTTCTAAGGCTGAGTAAGGTTAAATGAGGTCGTAGGGGTGGGGCCCTCATCTACTAAGACTGGTGTCCTTGGAAGAAGAAGAGGAGACGCCAGAGCTTTCTTCCTCTGCACCTGTGCACAGAGCAAAGGCCACGTGGAGACAGGAAGGTGGCCTCCTACAAGACAAGGAGACAGTTCTCACCAGAAAGCCATGCCACTGACATCTCGATGTTGGACTTCAGCCTGCAGAATGGTGAGAAAATAATGTCTGTGGTGTAAGTCACCCCGTCTGTGGTGTTTTGTTATGGCAGCCCGAGCTGACTAATACACCTGGTAATGAGGAGTGGAATCAGGGCCACCCCACTTTGTGTCTTGGAGCAGGCCTTGTGGGTTGCCTCCTCAGCCCCGACTTAGCTGTACCCCCTTTCTCATAGGACCCAGAAATACCCAGTTCTAGGGTTCGGGTGGGGTCACTCCTGATCAGCTGAAGCTAATCTGTACATTGAAATCTTTGGGCCGTGGTGATTGGTTCAGGAGTGAGCATATTGGTCCCATCAGAGGAAAGCCCAGGGTTTTTGTTCAGTGGTTGAGGAGAGAGAAAATCCCTCTCTTTGGATCTAAATGAGGACTCACGGAGCCTGGAGGCTCCTGACAGACAGCTCATGACCATGAGGGCTCGAGACAGATCCAGTGGTGTCCCAGAGAAAGGGAAGTACAGTCCTGAAGACATTATGAATATCCAGCCCTAAAGGCACTGTCCCAGCTCTGGACTTTTCAGTTAGTTGACAACAGATCTCTTCTATTGTTCTAGCTAATTGTGTTGTGTTTCTTGTGACCTGCCTCTAAATGCATCTTACTGGAACTCTCGCCCACCAATTGATTTCCCACACGGCAGTCAGGGTGAACTTTTAAGAATATGAAGCTGGGGCCACCCCGTGGACGAGTGGTTAAGTTCACGCACTCCACTTTCACAGGCCAGGGTTTCGCCGGTTTGGATCCTGGGTGTGGACCTAGCACTGCTCATCAAGCCATGCTGAGGCAGCATCCCACATAGCACAACCAGAAGGACCTGCAACTAGAATATACAACTATGTACTGGGGGGCTTTGGGGAGAAAGAGAAGAGGAAAAAAAAAAGATTGGCAACAGATGTTAGCTCAGGTACCAATCTTTAAAAAAAAAAGAAAAAAATTACAAAGCTAATTCATACCAGTTTGTAGCTTGGGTCCTTTTAGTGGCTTCCTGTCCCGTTTAGGATAAAATCTAGGGACTACTTCTGGTAATCGTGGTGTGAGACAGGCAGGTGATTTCCCTCTGTAGAAAATAAGTGCAAAATTGACAAAATTATTAAGGAGAATCATTTCAGGCCGTTGAGAAGTGACCAGATAGGCAACAACTTGAGAAGAATTTACTCATGAAAACCGCTATGGCCTTGGGTAAGAATGGTGGGTCTGTGGCCTTCTGGCCTGGAGGCATTCCCATCTCACCCAGCATGGGTGGTAAAAACCTGCAGCTGGATGTGACCAATTTGATTCAGGGAGTTGACAGAGCAGCTAGAAATGTAAGAATGAGATTTTGTAAGTGAGAAAGCCGAAGAAGAGCACAGATGATGAACTCTCACACATCCCTGGTTGACTGCTCAAGGACGCAGGCACACAGGAGCCCCAGGGGGTGCAGCAAAAGTGGAAAGTCTGGGAGATGTGTGAATTCACCACACTTTCACAAACGTCCCTCAATCCACACACAGCATAGGCAGCAGAGGGTGGAAGACATACTGGCTTGAAGTGTCTGAGTATAATCTCTGCCCAAATCATTGCCTGACAACAAAACTATACAAGTGAAGGGGAAACCTCTAGGGACCAGACTTAAAACAAAAAAATGAGCAAAGATATCAATGGCTGTGCATCGAAAGTGAGATTTTCAGGTTGAGTCCAGGCAAGTTAGTTGTCTCCTAAAGCCAGCAACACTCAGGATAAAACAGAATCCAGGCTTGCTACAATGTATAACCTACAAGGTCTAGTTTTAAATTAAAAAATTGCTAGACATGCAAAGAAAAAAGTATTTCCCCAGCTCAGGGAGGGGAAGTGGGGGGAAACTAGTCAAAAACTGACTCTGAGGGAGCTCAGAGGTTCTATCTAGCAAAGACTTCAAAGTTGCTATTAAAAATATGTTCAAAGAATTCAAGGAAAATATGTTAACAATGCATAAACAAGTAAGGAAGCTTAACAGAAATGGAAAAAAGCAAATAGAAATTCTAGAGCTTAAAATCACACTAACTGAAAGGAAAAATTCACGGCACGAGCTGAGTTGAGAAGTCAGAAGAGTGACTCATTGAATTTGATAGAAAGACAGAAATTGTGCAATCCAAAGAACAAAAGAAAAGCCCCTGACAGTCAAATTGTCAAAATCCAAAGAGAAAGAAAACGTTTTTAAGGTAACAAAAGAAAAATGTTACCTTGTATACAGGGAACAATGAATGATATGACTTATTGCTAACTTCTCATAGAAACAGTAGAAGCCAAAAGACACTGAAAGCCCAAGAGACTTTGTGCCTTTACTGCACTTTTCACGAAAGAACAGTGATTTCCTGTTTGTTTGTTTTTTTTAGTAGCTTTCTGTTCCATTTAATGACATATGCAAAATGCTGAAAGGGAAAACAAACCTGCCTCCAGTGAAGTTGTCTTTCAAAACTGAAGACAAAAATAAAGCCATTTCTAGATTTACAAAAAAGAGAAAACTGAGAGAATTTGTTGCCAGCAGACCTGTGTTAAAAGAACAGCTAAAGAGAAATAATATCGATAGTAACTTGGATGGTAACTCAGAGACACAAGAAGGACTGAAGAACACCCAAAGTATAAAAAATGTGTAGGTTTTCTGCATATATCTATATCTCAAGCACAAATGGACTAAAGTAAAAGAATGGAAAAATATATATATGATGCAAACACACAAACCATAATCAGAAGGGAGTTGGAGTAATTTTTATTAATGTAAGACAAAATAGACTTTAAGAAAATGAATATTACTGGAAACAAAGAGGGCTATTTCATAATAATAAAAGGGTCAATACAACAGAAAGAAATTAAGTATTATAAATTTATTTGTACCTAATAAGAGAGCTCCAAAATAAATGAAGGAAAAACTGACAGAATTGAAAGAACGGAAAAATCAACAATTATAGCTGAAGATTTCAATACTCTTCTCTCAGTAGTTGATAGAACAAGTAGCCATAAAAATCAGCAAGAATATAGAAAACTTGAAGAGCGCTATCAACTAACTTGACCTAAATGACCTCTATAGAAGACTTCATCCAACAGCCCCAGAACACCTGTTCTTTTCAAATGTACACGGAATGTTCACAAAACAAACCAAGTGCTGGATGAGAAAACAAGTGTCAATATGCTTAAAAAGATTGCTATCACACATGGCATGTTTTTTTGTGTGTGTGTGAGGAAGACTGTCCCTAAGTTAACGTCTGTGCCAATCTTTCTCTATTTTGTATGTGGGATGCCACTACAGTGTGGCTTGATGAGCAATGTATAGGTCTGTGCCCAGGATCTGAACCCGTGAACTCCGGGCTGCTGGAGCAGAGCACACACACTTAACCACTATGCCACCAGGCCGGCCCCCCTAGCAAGCTCTTTGATGACAATGGAAATAACTTAGAAATCTATAACAGGCAAAAGCTGAGAAATCCTAAAACATGGGGATAGTAAACAACACACTTCTAAATAACTCATGAGTCAAAGAAGAAATCACAACAGAAATTAAAAAATGTATCAAACTTAATGAAAATGAGAACATAATATACTCAAATTTGTGGGATGTAGCTAAAGCAGTGGTTTGAACAAAATTTATAGCTTTAAGAACTTATGTTATGAAAGAAGACAGGTCTAAAATCAGTGAACTAAGCTTCCAATTTAGGAAGCAAAAAAGGAAGAGAAAATTAAATGCAAATAAGTCGAAGGAAGGCAATTATAAAGATCAATATGGAAATCACTAAAATACAAGATGGAAAAGCAAAAGAGAGAATGAAGGAAACCAAGTTGGTTCTTTGCAAAGATCAATAAAATTGACAAACCTTTATCTAGATGGAGAGAAAACACAAATCACCAATTAGGAATGAAAGAGGGACCATCATTACAGATCTTACAAACGTTAAGTGGATAGTAAGAAAATATTACTAACAATCTACTCTGAAGCTTAAAACACGTTAGTGAAAGAAATGAAGTTAAATCCTGTATAGAATGGAGGGATATACCATGTTCATCTGTAAGACACAGTATTATTAAGATGAGAGTTACCCCCAGATTTGTCTATAGATTCAACACAATCCCAATAAATATCCCAGCAGGATTTTGTGTAGAAACCATAAGCTGATTCGAAAATTTATAGGAGAAGCAAAGAATAGCCAAAACAATTGTGAAAGAGAAGGACAAAAGTGGAGGACTTAAATGACTCGATTTCAAGATTTACCAAAAACCTGTGGTAATTGAGACAGTATGGGGTCAACATAAGGGTAAAAATGTAGATCAAGGGAACAGAATAGAAAGTCTGAAACTGGGTCCGCACATAGACGTCAACTGATTTTTGACAAAGGTGCCAAGGTAATTCACTGAATTGTATGAAGAACACTTACAATTCAATAATAGTAATAAAAATAATTCAATAAAAAATGGACAAACGATTTGAAGAGATACTTCACAAAAGAAGATATATGAGTGGTCAATAAACACATGAAAGGATGCTCAACATTATTGTTCTTCAGGAAGTGCAGATGAAGACCACAAATGAGAAGCTCCTACAAATCTAGTGGAATAGCTAAAATTAAAATGCCAAGTGTTGGCAGGAATGTGGAGAAATTGGAACCCTCCAACACTGCTGGTGGGAATGCAAAATGGTTGGATAAAGTCTTGTAGTTTCTTACATAGTTAAACATACCGTAAACATTAAGCTTGCCATACAACCCCACAATTCTACTCCTGGGTATCTATCCAAGAGTAGTAAAAACGTATGTCCAAAAAAAAAGACTTGTACATAAATGGTGATAGCAGCTTTATTCAGAATAGCCAAAAAGTGAAAACAACCCAAATGTCCATCAACTGGCGCATGCACAAGTGAGAGGCTGCATATTTATACAATGGAATATTCCTGAGCAATTGGAAGAGAACAAGTTGTTGACCATGCAAGGACATGGATGAGTCTAAAAAATGTTACACTGAGTGAAAGAAGCTGGACATGAAAGGCTACACACTGTATGAATCCATTTTTATTAAATTCTAGAAAAGGCCAAACTATGGAGGCAGAAAGCAGACCACTGGCCTGAGGCAGGGTCGGGATCTGGACTGAATGCAAGGGGGCAGGATGGAAACTCTTAGGGTAGTGGAAGTGTCCTAAAACTTGATTGCGTTGGTGGTTGTATGATGGAGTATAAGCTTATCAAAACTCGACCTATACACTTAACGTGGATAAATTTTTTTTGGTATGTAAATTATACCTCAATAAAGCTGTTAAAAAAAATCTAATCTGGCCTACAAGGGTCTATGTAATAGATCTTGTCTTCTTCTCTCACAGGCCCCCAGCCTGTGGCATTTTGTGATGGAGCCTGCCCCACCCAGTCATTCTCTATCACACCAGCCACTTGATCTTTCATGATAACTCCATCACTACCTTGAATTTATTATCTGTTTGCTTGTTTGTTGCCTCCCCCACTGAAAGTTCATGAAGGGGGAGACCCTGTCTGTGCTGCCCACCATGAGACACTGCCACCTACACCAGTGCCTATGGACGCTCAGCTCCCAATAGGATTTGCTGAATGCATCAGTGACTCAGAGTGATAACCGATTTCTTCTAAAAGCAAATGAAATCTTGTAATTACAGTCATGCATTGCTTGACGACGGGGATGTGTTCTGAGAAATGCATCCTTAGATGCTTCGTTGTTGTACAAACATCACAAAGTATATTTACACAAACCTAGGTGGTGCAGCCTACTACACATCTAGACAATATGGTACTAAGCTTATGGGACCAAAATCCTGTATGTGGCCCTTCCTTGACCGGAACATCATTATGCAGCACATGACTGTGCTCCAGTTCCTGAGAAGCAGACCCTTCCCCACGCCAGTCTTGGAAGGCCTTCCAGGCTCTGGGGTTGAAGAAGGAGGCAAGGCTAACAGACTCACCCCGAATGCTTTCACAAGAAGGGCAGTTCCAGTTTTCAGCAGCTCCAGCTCCCACACTCTGAACAACCTTGGCCACCAGCTGAAGAGCAGATGGTGGAGGCTGGAACATCAAAGTACTGAGTGTGTGAGGTTTTGTGTGTGTGCGTGTGCGTGTGTGCAGGGGGGCATGTGTGATATGAAACAATGAAGAGAGAAACAAAAAATGGTTTAGACATAATTACCCAAGGAATCAAAAACAGACTCCACTGGGGCTTGGGTTTATGTCCGATCAGGACTGCTTGCTTTATAAAAGTGTAAAGATAAATATTCGTCTTAACTCTGCAGTCCCAGCCACAGAATCCAGCATTTCGTGTGGACGTCACCCTGAATGAGCTGCTTAATTTAACTCATGTTGGGCTGCCCTAGCTTGGAATTAGCCCCACCTTCCCAACGAGCCATGTGCGTCCAAGTGGACATTGTGAAGACTGAGCGGTCCGGTGTGGTGGCCACTGGTCACATATGGCTATTTCCATTTAAATTACTTAGAATGAAACTAAAAATTCAGTTCCTCAGTTGCCCTAGCCATGTTTCAAGTGCTCAGTAGCCCCATGTGGCTTTTGGACAATAGAAATGTAGGCCATTTCCAGGATTACAGAAAGTTCCATTAGCTTTGGGATAGAGAGCAGGCAGGGCTGGTAGGTTGGGAGGGGAGTGGTTTTCAGTCTTGAAAGATCCCCAAAAGGGTGTTGGGACTCTCAGAAATGCTGGTTGTTTGTCTGTCTACCCACTTCCTTCGTCATCAGCAAGTAGGAGAAAGATTGCTTTAGTCAAGTTTCTGCTATGAGCCGATCTCTAGGTGTGTCAGGTGTATTTAACACTCATAACAATTCTCTCAGGTAAGCATTTCCTCATTGTTATGACTGAGGAAACTGCAGACCAGAGGAGTAGCTTGCCCATCACCAGCCAGTAAGTGACAGACTCAGGATCTGAACCTGAGTTTAGTTAGTTCTGTGCAGAGAGCTTTTTCTGTAGCATCTTTTTGCCTTCCTGGGTACCTGGGCTCTGGCCGAACTAGAGGAGGAAGAGGGTGGTTGCACTCCCTCTCTGGCCCTACGTTCCCTCCATCAGGGGACCTCAGACCCAAAGACCCCTGGGTCTCCCTCCTAGCAGGTTGAAACCAGTAGGCTCTGAGGTGTCCATGCTGCTTTCCTGAGGGTCCTTGTTGTGAAGTCTGAGCATTTTCATGTGTCTCCAGGCAGGTAGAGACAAAGTCACCTATAATACAAAGAGGCTGATATTGGTATTAGTTAAACACGTTGATATTGGCATTAATTTGACATGTTGGTATTGCAGTTCTAGACAAAGGACCCTGCCCCCTCCACCCGGGACCACATGACTGTTGCTCATGCTCCTGGGGAGCTGACGTGGGGCTGGGGCTTACTGATGAGGCTTTGATGCCAAGGACTTGCAAGGAGAGTTCAGGCCCTGGTTTTTCTGATCTCACTCTTCCTGCTCATGAAATGAGAATAGAACCAAGTCAGGTAGCGGCCCAATCCATAAACTATTTCTGAAGTCATCTTATATTTCAATCACCTTATAAATTCAGTGAGCTAGAACGTTTATGGTATGTATGCCTCTTTAAAAAGATTTTTTTTTAATCAATAGGGATTTTAAGTCTCACCTTATTAGAAAAGTCTACTTCCGACTTCTGGTGCTTTTCTGAGAGTTTATGTACTTCATTACCATATGCACCTGTCACATAAATCCGGAGAGTCTTAATTAGGCAAAGCCAGACAGGCGGTAATCCAAGGCATTTGAGGGGCTCCCAGAGGAGAGCTTTTAGGATCCCAGGCCCTCAGGCCTTAGACACACAGCAGACTCTGCCGTTTCACAGAGCACAAAGTCTGACGTTAAGCTAGAGTCCTCTCTCAGCCATCTTGCGGAGGGAAATGCGACTTGAGGCCGGAGTGGCCGGAGCAGCCCTCCCTTCTGATACACAGACACGTGCACTGACCCTGAACACACTGCCACAAAGTGACCACATTCATGTGACCACCCGGGTCAAAAAAGGATGCCCCAAGGTCGGGTCTCACTGTGATTTTATCTGTCTTTAAAAATGCCTTGGACTAAAATTATATTTTAACTAATATTAATTAGCAACATCAGCTCTCTTTTAGCTAGTATTTGCATAGTATATATCCATTTTTTCTCTTGTGTTTCTTGTAAACAATATGCAATTGGATTTAAAAAATGGCATCTTTACCTTTTAAATGAGGCATTTACTTCATTTGTACTGAATGTAATTACTATATTTGGGTTATTTCTGCCATCTTATTTTGTGCTGTCAATGTTCTGTTTTTTGCCTTTTTTGGGATCTGCTGAGTTCTTCTCTATGTCATTCCATTTTTTTCCATTCACTGGTTTGTAAGTTACACTGTTTTTATTCTTCTAGTGGTTTCCATAGAAATTACAACATGCAAATTAAGTTATCATTGTTTAAAGTTAATTAAAACCTTTACCCTTCTTGACAATACGTGGATCTTAGAAAACATTCATTATTCATTGTGCCCCTGACTTATATAATTATCGACTGGGATTTCAGGTCTATGTGCACAAATTGAAAAACCCAGTGGCCATTATTATCACCCTTTTATATAATGGGTGTTCATTGAAATCTACCCACGCATTCACCACTTCCCCTGTCCTCCACCCCTTGTTGCACTGTTTAGACCTTTTATCTGAAATCACATCCCTCCTATGTGAAGTATGTTCCTAAGAATTCCCTTTCATGAGGATCTCCTAGGGAGTCTGCTTCGTTTCCACCACGACTGGTCTCAGCTTCATGCAGGGAGGGGCTCCTGGGTGACTCCCCACCTCTGCTTCTCTGGGATTATGGCTTTTACACATCCTGTGCTTTCATTTCAATGTCTTCTTGAAAAGGAGAAAAATAAGCGCATCCCTAGTCACCGGTCTTGTTCTTTTACAGAACTTTCTGTATTTATTTCCCCATAAATACCTTGAATGTTATTGTCATAAAGAAATTTACATAGAATAAAGGAAACATTGCTTCAGTTGGCACGAAGCCGCCATTCAATAAAATGCTGTTGAATGAAAAAAGTACGGAAGCAGAGTCTCCTGGACAACCTTCTGGAAACACCTTGCATTGAAAAATTTCCCAAAAAGCCCTTCTAAATTTTAAGAAAAAAATCATTGAGGAATGATGCAGTGTTTGCGTTGCACTATTTTTAGTTAAAATTTATCACACAGCTGTATTTCAAGAATTGTCTGTTTACTTAATTGTCTTTTTTATGGTAAGAAAACACTTTATTGGTGCTTTCTAATTTACAGTCTTTGCACAGACGTCCCCATGTGCTTTCCACAGCAGCCTGGTGAGGCAGGCAACGGTTCTTACTCAATGTACAGGTGACTCGCAGAGCCGGCCATCTGATGCTAGCTCAGAGCCTGTCCATAGCATCGTTCCGTCCTTCGGTCCCCGACCCCTCAGCCCAGTCTGCCATACTGCAGGCGAATCTTGCTGTTTCAAGTGATGCTGGATGGTTGTTCTGGCTGCATCTCTTCTGAGACGTCGTGCTGGTCCTATCTATTTCTTTGTCACAGGGTTCTTGGTCAGGAAAACAAACCTTGCCCATTATGCCTCGGTTCCGGAAAAAAAGGCTGCACAGATCCAGGTGATGATGCGTTTCCAGGAACGCAGCAGTAACACCTGTGAGCCACCTGTACAGCTGCCACCTTAAAAGGGTGAGGACCACAACTTTCAGATATTTGGAAACCAAAGATTCAGAGGAGTGGTTTGAAATGCAGTTTCCGTGGAACGGATGTGGCTCCTCGACTGGCTTTTTTTGGGATAGAATCCAGCCCCGGCTCGAGGCTCTGGGGGTTTGCATGCACCATGACGGTCTGCTCGCTACCCTAGGACATCCCAGCCTTCTTGGAAGCTCAGGTGAGCCTGCTGATTCTGTCCCGCTGGACAGACATCACCTGCCCTCTACTCCGCACACCTGCTATGCTGTGTTCTCTCTCAAAGAGGATGTATGTGGGCTCCCGCAGTGCCCTTACCACGGGCTCAAGATGTTTCCATCAACTAATCACGGAGCTCAGTGAGACTCGATGATAAAGGAGCTCTACTGTCTCCCTTTTGATCCCTTAGAGCAGGGGTTCCCAAACTTTGCTGCCTATCAGAATCGCCCAGGGAGCTTTTCAAATGCTCAGTGCCCAAGCCACACACCACACTACTGAAGCCAGTTTCTGGAGGTGGGACCCAGGTATCTGCATTGTTCACAACTCCCAAATAATGCCAACATGCAGGCAAGTTTGAGAACCAGTGTGGTCCTCAGACCAGCATCACCAGGACTTGTCAGACAGGCCAATTCTCGAGTTCACCTCGGACCCTCCGAGTCAGACACCCTGGGGTGGGGCCCAGCAGTGTGTGTTACCCTGCCCTCCGGACGAGTCTGAGAACCCTTGCTCAGCACCTCAAACCCTAGTGCAAACCAGTGAGGATCTTGTCAAAACGTAGAGTCAGCCCCAGTGGCTCAGGTGGGGCTGCGACGCTGCCTCTCTCGCAAGCTCCCAGGTGATGCTGCTGGTGCTGTGGGAAGACGTCAGCTGAGGAGCGAGGGCCTGGAGCCCCAGCGGTGTGTGGCACACAGTAGATGCTTAGTAAGTCCCTGTCAAATCGGGTCAATATTTGGTGACTTAGGATGAAGGGCAATACGGGATAGTACCAGTGATCACACATCATTAAGAGGGAAAAAATGAACTTCCCTTTACGGAGAGTCTTAAAAGTCACTGGAAATCTTCCAACAGCAGTCTCTTGTTACTGCAAAAAATCCAGCAGGTAAGTTCTATGGGCTGGAAGGGATTTACATCTCACCTCCCTCGGGCATCTGTAGCTCACTTCTTTGTGGGGAGTGTTAAAAAAAATGGGATGGAAGTGAAGCTTTTGTCACCGCACCGTGACCCACATTTTCCCAAGTCCTACTGGGAACCCCATCGTGCATATCTGATGGCAGTGTTCTTAAGGGAAATTTTTCCTCACTTGGAAGGGGTCCCGCCTCTGCACACTTCCTTCAGGAGGGCGGAGAGTTAAAGGGGGTGCAAACTGTGGAGTCGTCATTACTGCAGAGGACACAGTCATGACGGTAGCTTTGCCATTTTGTAGTCAGTTTACAGAAATAGTTTAGTAAAAATTGGGCACAAGGGGGCAGTATTGCCACACATAGATTCTTTGCTGCAGCTGGTGACCCTGGAGTTGAGAACCTGCTCTTTCTAAATATGTCTGTATATCAATAACACTCTTTGTTCCTCTTTCTCCGAGGACCCGTAAGCAATTAAAAACATACCAAAAAAGTCTGTATGCATCAAACCTTTAAAATCTCTATTGACTGTTTTTAAATATATATATATATATATATATTTCTTTTTTATCTTCTTTTTTTGAGGAAGATTAGCCCTGAGCTAACTGCTGCCAATCCTCCTCTTTTTGCTGAGGAAGACTGGCCCTGAGCTAACATCCGTGCCCATCTTCCTCTCCTTTATATGTGGGATGCCTACCACAGCATGGCTTTTGCCAAGCGGTGCTGTGTCTGCACCTAGGATCCAAACCTGCGAACCCCAGGCCACAGAGAAGCAGAACGTGCGAACTTAACCACTGCACCCCCGGACCGGCCCCTAAATATATTTTTAAGAATGTGTTTTTCTCTTGACATGTTAAGCTAGTCATTACAAAGATGAGACAGTGACCCTTTTCTGGAAGATGCTGTTCTTTATCAGCAATGCTGGAACTTTCAGCCCTGGAGACACGGATGTTCTTAAGATTCGGGAGTTTTTGTTGTCTGAGGAGACAGTGATCTGTGGGGAAGCCTATTTTTTAGAAGCTCAATGTTGTGTTATTTTGAACGTCTCAGCTGTTGCCTCAGTTTCTTCTGAGTGGACACGGCCACTAGTTAAAGGGACTGCAGAGCCAAAGGTCCTGCTCTCCTAGAATGCTGCCGCTTCCCTTGTCCACCTCGCCTGTCCGGAATTTAGGCCTTGGCGTTCTGGGCCCTGTCACATCCTCATGGATATTGGTCTGAATGAGTCTCTTATTATCCTGTGACATCTCTTAAAACTGAAAGGGCATGGGTTTCTTCACTGTCCCTTTTTAAGGTGTCTTACCTAAAAATCAGTGGACTGTGAAGTGGTTCACTGGGTCCAGGAGCCCTGGGCCCGCCCGTGCTGTTTCCAGGCCCCATTCACCAGGCTTCCCGCTTTTGCTGATTGCACAGCCCCTCACAGGGCCACGGCTCCAGATGCCCGGCTCCCTCCCCTGATATGGTTTCCATATGTGACCCGCCTCTCCGCGGCCACCTCTGAAGAAGCTGGCCCTCCAGGTGCCCTCCCGGGAGCAATAAATTGTCTGTGTCTACCAGGCTTCCTTCCAGCCAGCTTTTCCACCTCATGCTTGGCCACCTTGCGAGCCATCAAAGACTCTGCTGAGTCAGGAAGCCGAATCCGCATCCCGAATCCGCGTCCCGTACAGAAGGTGACAGGCCCTGCCTTCTCTCTGGTGTTTGCCACATGGCCCGCTGAGAGTGCTCTTCTGTGGGCTGAGGCCATGGCAGGATTTCAACAGGGGCTTCATATGGTTTAAGGAACACTGAGGGAATCCCCACGTGGTGCCAGGCTGAGTGTGGAGCCCTGAGGACCTGCAGGTGGAGACGAGCAGCTCCTGCCTGCCCTCAGGCCCACAGTCCAGGGGTTCCAGTCCCTTAACTAAGGCCAGCACCTCTTGGGCCACCAGTTGCAGGCTGGCCAGTGGATCCTGGTGGTGGGTGGCCCACTTGGCCAGAGAGTTCAGATTTCAGCCGGGAGGTAAGTCCTGGGTCATCTTAGACTCGGGGGCCCTGGGAGACCCTGGGCTGTAGCTTGGGAGCTGTCTGGTCTCTCGGGTCTGCTCTTGTCGGCAGCACATGGCCAACCTGGCTCCCAGCTCTTGTCCACAAAACCCAGGGCCATCCCATCCGTGGCCACGAAGAGGAGTGGGTCAGCCAAAGGAAGCAGCGGGCTCGTGGCCTCAGGCCGGTTGTCTCCCAGACCTGCATGCTGGGAGGGGAATCGGAGGGGCTCTGTGAGTTCACAATGGCGGAGAGAAGGCAGGTGGCCGATCGCACCAGGTGGAAGGGCATTTGTTTGCGAGTATCAGAACACCTGCCTGCAGAGGGGGAAACAACTTGGGAGGAAGAGTCATATATGCATATATTTTAAATGAATAGAGCAGTTTTTAGAGCAGTTTTAGGTTCACAGTGAAATGAGCAGAAGGTACAGAGACTGCCCATATACTCCCTGCCCCTGCTCATGCGTAACTTCCCTCATTATCGACATCCCCCACCAGAGTGTGCGTTTGCTGCAATCAATGAACCTGCGTTGATGCGTCATATCACCCAGCATCCATAGTTTACATTACAGTTCACTCTGGGTGTCGTACATTCTCTGGGTTTGGACAAACGTATAAAGACGTGCATCCAGCCTTGTGGTGTCATACAGAGCAGTTTCACTGCCCCACATGTCCTCTGTGCTCCACCTTTCATCCCTCCGTCCTCCCGAACCCCTGGAGACGCCCAATCTCTTCACTGTCTCCATAGTTTTGCCTTGTCCAGAACGTCGTATAGTTGGAATCGTACAGTATGTAGTCGTTTCAGATTGGCTTCTGTCACTTAGCGATAAACAAGAAGCATGTCTTTCCGTGGCTTGATAGCACGTTTCTTTCTAGTGCTGAATAACTGAATGGTCATAATAGTTGAGAAGCCTGCAGTGGGGCGGTCTCGGGCTGCTGCAGGGGCTCAGCAAAGACCTGGCCCACCAGTCTCTGGGTTCCGCCGTCTCCAGCTGGTCGCCTTACCCCTTGTGGTTGCAGGGGCAGCTGTGCCTCCTGGAAGTTCCTCCCAGGCTAAGGGAGGAGGAAGCGGGAAAGGCAGAGGGGAAGGGCATTGCCAGCCAAGGTTGTGCCCTTTGTGCAGGAAAGCAAAAGCTTTCCTAGGAGGCTCTGCAGGGAGTGTCCACGTATGTCTCATGGGCCAGAACTGGGTCGTGTGGCCACCTCTGGATGGCAAACAGGAAAGAAATTGCCACGACTGATTGAGACCAATCCATGGCTCACTCCAGTGCCGGGTGGGGTCTTACAGAACACACTGGGGGTCTATTAGTGGAGAAGCGCGCGAGTGTATATATATATGTGTGAGTGCGTGTGCGTATGTATCTGAGTGTGTGAGTGTGTGTGTTGAATTGGCATTGAGTAGGTAATGGAAGGTGTTTGTGGGCCAAATGGTCAATAAAAAGACCCTTTTCCTGGCAGGAAATGGAATGAGCTGGTCAGGAAAAGGGGCACTCGCTCCCCTGGAGGCATCTAGGGGTGGAGAAGAGACTCAGAAGTGAGCTTGTGGGGAGGAGGCCTTTGAAGATTAATTGTCACACGAGTGGTACAGATAAACTTTGGAGGCAGAAGGAATCCCTGTTAGTTCAGAAAACTGATGATGGAGGAGATGATAGAACTAAGCATTGAGGATGGATAGAATTAAAAAAATAGATGTTTGATTATATAAGAGCATCAAAGATTGCTAAGTGTCCTTTAATATCCACTTGCCCCATCTTCTACAGTAATAGCAGCCCCAATTTTGGGCTACGTAAGGACCACGCTGTCCAGCCTCTCTTGCAGCGAGGTATGGCCAAGGGGAGGTAAACGGAGGCATTCAATGGAACTTCTGAGTTGTGCCCTCCAAGGGACTGGGCGCCCTTCCTTTTTTTTTTTGAGTCCTTTATATATATATATATACATTGTAGATTTATTTAAATAATTTTTATTTAAAATTCGATAATCATAATATAATTTGTATTTTGTGTTCTAATTTTTAAAATTTTTTATTGAGGTTATGATAGTTTACAACCTTGTGAAATTTCAGTTGTACATTATTATTTGTCAGTCATCTTATAGGACTCCCCCTGGTAGGTTCCCCCTGGTAACCCTAATCTGTTCTCTTTGCCCATGTGTTTGTTTATCTTCCACATATGAGCGGAATCATACAGAGTTTGTCTTTCTCTATCTGGCTTATTTCGCTTAACATAATACCCTCAAGGTCCATTCATGTTGTTGCGAATGGGACGATTTTATCATTTTTTATGGCTGAGTAGTATTCCATTGTGTATATATACCATATCTTCTTTATCCAATCATCAGTTGATGGGCACTTGGGTTGCTTCCACGTCTTGGCTATTGTGAATAATGCTGCAGTGAACATAGGGGTGCATAAGTCTCTTTGAATTGATGACTTAAGTTCTTTGGCTAAATACCCAGTGGTGGGATAGCTGGATCATAAGGTATTTCTATTTTTAATTTTTTGGAGAAATCTCTATACTGTTTTCCACAATGGCTGCACCAGTTTGCATTCCCACCAGCAGTGTACGAGGGTTCCTTTTTCTCAACAACCTCTCCAACATTTGTTATTTTTTGTTTTGATTATTTTAGCCATTCTAACAGGTGTAGGGTGATATCTTAGTGTAGCTTTGATTTGCGTTTCCCTGATGATCAGTGATGTTGAGCATCTTTTCATGTGCCTGTTGGCCATATGTATATCTTCTTTGGAGAAATGTCTGTTCATATCTCCTGCCCACTTTTTGATCGGGTTTTTTGTTTTTTGTTGTTGAGTTGTGTGAGTTCTTTATATATTATGGAGATTAACCCTTTGTTTGATATATGATTTACAAATACTTTTTCCCAGTTGGTGGGTTGTCTTTTTGTTTCCATCCTGTTTTCCCTTGCCTTGTAGAAGCTCTTTAGTCTGATGAAGTCCCACTTGTTTATTCTTTCTATTGTTCCCCTTGTCCGAGGAGACATGGTGTCTGAAAGGATCCTTTTAAGACTGATGTCAAGGAGTGTACTGCCTATATTTTCTTCTGGAAGTATTATGGTTTCAGGTCTTACCTTTAAGTCTTTGATCCATTTTGAGCTTATTTTTGAGAATAGCGTAAGAGAATGGTCTATCTTCATTCTTTTACATGTGGCTGTCCAGTTTTCCCAACACCATTTGTTGAAGAGACCTTCCTTTCTCCGGTGTGTATTCTCAGCTCCTTTGTTGAGGATTAGCTGTCTGTAGATGTGGTTTTATTTCTGGGGCCCCTTCCCTTTTTCCTCTTTCTACTGACTTGCATGCGGACAAGGTGGTGCTGAGCCATTTTGGAAGACATGGCGGAAGCCACCCCCTGGGAGTGGTGAAGCAATGAGACAGAGGGACACCGTCTTGGCCAATGCAGACTCCACATTGGACTGTTGTATGAGAGAGAAGAAAAGGCTCTCTTGTCTAAACCAGTATTAATGTGGTTACTGCTTTGTTAAAGCTATCAGCCTATATTATAAATAAAAGTAATAAGTTTTTAGTGTCTCCTGAAAGCTGCTTTAATCATACTTAACTAAGCCAATGCTTACTTAGCCTTGCGTTGTTAGGGAACAATTTACGGCTTCCTTTGTAAAAAGGGAGTTTTCTGCACCAGACTGGCTGGGGATCCAGCTTGTTTCTTGAGTCTGAATCCCCCGGGGCGTGTCGGTCCGCCTGCCGCGTGCGGTGGGCTGGTATTTGGAGAGAGCAGTTCACGCTTCCCTTTGACCCTCCGACTCTTCACTCAGGTGAGTTTTTGTTGTTCCAGGAAAGGGATGGGACCCCAGAAAGGAGAAACTGGAGTCCGGTCTGGGCTTCTGATATCCAGACAGAGCTCCTGTGCACAGGCCACTGAGTGGGGAGGCAGGCAGGAGAGAGACACACCCAGAGAGAGCCGGGCCCTGGAGGCCCAAGGTGGGGAGAGGGAGGCCCCAGCAGGACTCATGGGCATGCGGCACCTCACGGGGGTGAGCGTGGACAAATGACCTCAGGCTCCTCCCCAACACCCAGGGACCATGCAAGTCCCCTAGGATGCAGCTGCAGCTCGGGAGAGTGGAGGGGACCCGGGTTGGACGGGTGGAAGTCGTGCCTAGCTGTGGAGAAGTGAACAGAGTCACGTTTCTCACACATCTGCATTTATCAGCAGAGACTTGTGTCTACACAAACACGGGCATCGGTTCCGGGCCTGGTGACGTAATGACAACTGCAGATTCAAAAACTGTTGCAGATACAAGGATGCATAGACATGGGTCCCTTCTTTCCATCCTTTCACTCACTGCTCCAGCCACCAGGGCCCTAGTGGCTGTCTTTGAAGGTCTTGATGCTACTTGGTTGTCTGAAGAATTCTGGAATATTATAATATTATCACAAGCGTAGAATCTGTAGAACTAAAATATAGGTTTCCTTAGCTGGTGGTGATGTTGCAAAGTAATTTTTTCTAGCAGCTGTGCACTTAGCACTGGATGCTTTACCCAGAGAAGGGGGTGCACTAAATATTTGCTGAAGGAAAAGAAGGACGCTGTGTTTCTCTGTGATTTCCCAATGACAGCCTCTCGAGAGGCAGGTGACTTTAAGTGAATGAATCCTGTTAACACAATCATCATTTTCTATTTGGAAGTAAACACACAGCAAGAGAGTGACCTCGGAGGGTAAACATCTGAGACCACAAAAAGTTATGCCCTGCAGAAGAAAGGCCGAGAAGAACTGGAATAAACTGTATCATTGGCTACATGTGCACAGTGCTGACTTTGCACCAAAAAAGAGCTTTCCATGAAATTTTATTGCTTAGCTTAGAGCCATACTAAGGACTGTATATTAAAGGGTGAAATAATTTGCTGAAATCCCACTTCTTCCCCTTAAAAAGTCACTGATTAGCAAAATTGTGAACAAATAGCTTTTCAGGCAAGTCAGCAGCAAAATAGTTTATATAAACAAATTACTCCCGTAGTGAAGAAAAATTCCCCTCAAAATGGGATGCTTGGCCATAATGACATGAGTTATCTTAGGAGACAACGTGGATGGAATTTTATATAACCTTGGAGGGGGAAGACCTTCATTAGTCATGACAAAATTCAGAATCTGTAAAAGGAAAATACTGATAAATCTGACTTCACACAAATTGAAGGTTTCTGTATGTCAAGAATACCATAAAGAAATTTAAAGTACCAACCACAAAATAATCAGCAAATTAAAATATGAAGCCAATCTTCAACCTAGCAATTTGCTGCTGCTAAGAAAAATATTTGCAATGTGTTGTGGAGGCTGATAGCTAGTTGTCCTCTGAAATCTATTTTCTTTCTTCCATTGTCGTGGAATTTTGGGAGGCCTAAATAGGGTGCCTACAACCCCTGCCTCCCAATGTTCAAGGCCTTACAGAGTCACCTCCCCTTCAGTGTGGGCAGGACATGTGACTTGCTTCAAACCAATACAATGTGTCAAAGGTAGAAGGACATGCATGATTGTGGTATGTAATTGTGTATATAAGATTATGGCACCCATGTTGCTGGAGTCCTTCTCTTGTTGGCTTTGAGGAAATTCCATATGACAAGGAGCTGAGGGTGGCTTCTAGGAGCTGAGGGAAGCTTCTGACGGATAGCCAGCAAGAAATTCAAGGCATCTTTTCAACAACTGCAAGGAACTGAATTCTGCCAACAACCAGAGTGAGTTTGGAAGCACATCCTTCTTCAGCTGATCCTCAGGCGAGACTGCAGCCCTGGCCAATGCCTTAATTGCAGCCTTGCAAAGGGCTCAGTTGAGCCGTGCCCAAGCTCCTGACCTGCAGAAACTGTGAGATAAGAAACGTTCAGTTTTAAGATGCTAAGTTAGTGGGAAGATTGTTAGGCAGGATAGATAGCTAATGCATAGTCTAACTACGCCGCGTCTCCCGGCCTTCCTTGTCGTCAGATGTTGCCATATGACTAAGTTCGAATCCGCAGAATGTGAACAGAAGATGTGCAAATGGCCAATAAGCACATGAAAAGATGCTCAACATCACTAATCATTAGGGAAATGCGGCTCAAAACCACAACAAGGTACCAACTCATACCCATAAAGACAGTTACTGTGAAAAAATAACAAGTGTTGGGGAGCATGTGGAGAAATTGGGACCCTCGTGCACTGTTGGTGGGAATGTAAATTGGTGCAGCTGCTGTGAAAACAGCATGGAGGTTCCTCAAAAAATTAAAAATAGAACTGTAATATGATCCAGCTATTCCACTTCTGAGTATACACCTGAAAGAATTGAAAGAAGGGTCTCGAAGAGATATCTATAAACTCATGTTCATAGCAGCATTGTTCACAATAGCTAATAGGTGGAAAGCAACTCAAGTGTCCACTGACGGATGGACAGATAAGCAAATTGTGGTATATGTGCAATAGAATATTATTCAGCTTCAAAAAGGAAGGAAGGAAATCCTGACACATGGATAATATGGATGAGCCTTGAGGACATAATGCTAAGTGAAATAAGCCAGTCACAAAAAAGAATACATCAGGTATCTAAAATAATCAAATTCATAGGGACAGAAAGTAGAATGGCGGCTGCCAGGGGCTGGGGGAGGAGCAATAAGTTGTTTAACAGGGACAGAGTTTCAGTGTCACAAGAGGAAAAGAGCTCTGGACATGGATGGTGGTGACGGCTGCACAACAATGTGAATATACTTGATGCCACCGAACTCTATGCTTAAAAATGGTTAAGATGGTAAATTTTATGTTACGTGTATTTTACCACAATAAAAAAATTGAGAAAAAAGCAACTTGAAAAAACAATGTGTATATAGCACAATCCCAATTTATAAAAATGCATGTGTTTGTTTGCTGTGTGCATAAGGAACTTCTGAAAGAATACACAAAAACACTGTTGACCACGGGGCGATTGGGAAAGCAGACGAGAGGGAGACCTGCGTTTTCATTGTAAACCTTCTGGTGCTGTTTGGGATTTTAGTTTACGATGTACATGTCTTACTTTTTAAATTGAAAGCAAATTATTGACGAGTGGGTCAGGTTTCCTCCCACACTGATTCCCTAAGTGACTCTGGGGGCAGCCACCGAGCATCGTACTGGCTCCACACGTTGGTTTCTGCTGAGATGTTTTGAGCTGTTGGGTTTTGGTTTCTTCTATAAAACTCTGTTTTCCAGAGGATACTACTTAATTCTTCAAAAGCAGAACAGCCAGAGTAAGTTTTGAAATTTAGTTGGATTGTGTTTGAATGATGTGGATTAATAACAAACCAGTTTGTCAACAGAACTTCAGTGTTTCTGAAACGCCCGAATAGAGCCACAATCAAGAAAGCGTTTGGCAAAAAATGGATACATAGAATTCCTCATTTGTAGAGATGTGGTACTTCTTTGTGATCCCATGGCATCCAGCAAATTCTAGGCAATATTAAGTAAATGTTTAATAAATCCATGGCAGGTAGAAACAATTTTCATGGCTAATGTTGACGGTAATAGATCATATGACTAGTTCATTTTGACTATGTTGGCCATTTAATCATCAATCTCAGAGTTAAAAATAATTAAATTACCCAATTAGGCAAAAGGAATGTTGAATAAGACATTACCCTTAGGGGAGAAAAGAATACGTAGAACTCTATTTTCACCTCCTTGAACGGTTCCACATAAAAACATTTGGATGTGGGTGTGCTCCCAAGTCCAAGGTGACGGAGCCGTGTCAGCTGGAGAACAGAGCGACTCCACCGCCGGTAAAGGAAGTTTTCAAAGATGCATTTAAGCCCTGGAAAACATGTGATTTCCTTCCTTCACATTTTCAGGCACCTTTGTTCTTTTCAATACAGGCTGAATGCATTTACATCATAACAAAGTTCTCCTTTACTTAATTTTTGATTCTCAATTTTTAGCTAAAACGTCCATTTATTTAAAAGCTAATAATTTACACCACTGCTCCACAGTCGAGCATTTAAGGCGGGCTTTCTCAACACCATGCTATTGACATTTTGGTCCAATAATCCTTCCTTTGGGGGCTGCCCTGCGCAATGTAGGATGCTGAGCAGCACCCTGGCCTCCACCCACTAGATGCCAGTAGCACCTTTTCCCCAGTTGCACACACCAAAGACATCTCCAGACATTGCCAGATGTCCCCTGGGGGCCAAATTGTCCCTGGTTGAGAACTGCTGCTTAGAGGATGCTGTTGGAGAAAGCACAGGGTAGAGGGGCCCATCCACACCCGCCATACATGCCACTGCACCTGGGAGCAGCCCTGGCTCCGTGACCTACCTCCCACCCTGCCCACGTGCCGTAACTGTCCCCGCAAGCGTGAAGGGCTCAGCGGAGGGGCGGGGGGCCTTGGGCCCTTATTTCACTCCCCTGGTCGGGCAGGGTCTTGGTGTCCACGGATGTGTTGAGTGTATACCAGAGGGAACTGCAGTGCAGAGGGCTTTAGTGCCAAATAGTTTTCCCAAGTGACTGACCCACTCACGTCCCTCCGAGTGGGCTGGAGGGTTCCCGTCACTCCACGGTCTCGGCAACCCTCGGTATTGCTCATAAGAACATCTTGGTGGGTGTGTATGATCTTAGGTTGCATTTTCTGATGACTAATGATGTTTAGCATCTTTTCAAATGCTTTACCAGTAGGCAAAAATTAAATCTATGTGCATAAATGTTTGTGTGTGTGTAGGTGCATGTAAAGGATGTGTTGTGCGAGTAGGGTGGAGTAGCTAAATTACAGGCGGCCGGGCACTTCCACTGTCTTGGTGGCCCGGCCAGCACCTCGAATGGGCAGCCCCAGCCCCTAAGTCCTAATAGGAAGTGTGGGCGCCTTCCTTGTACATCACAGGTCCCCACCCCCTCTCCCCCAACCCCCTTCACGATGCCAACCGCTGGGCCTTCCCTTTTTACTCAGAACTGAGAAACAGTGCCACAGAGGGGCCTGGAGGTGGCACTGGATCCTGGAGGTTTAGAGGGCATGGCCGTTCCAGACCAAACAGGCATTATGCAGGCATCGTGACCCAACTCTGACCTGCTCGGCTGGGAGCCCAGCCCTGCACCTGGGTTCAGAAATGCTGTGGAGGTGTCCTGAGAGGCAGGGGTGGGGGTGGGGTGAAAGAGGCCTCCTTGACAAACGCACGCATATGTGTGCATGTGCATGTATGATGTGTGTATGTGTGGGGTGTGTGTGTTATACGTGGTGTATGTGTATTGTATGTGGTGTGTGAGGTATGTACTGAGCGTGTGTGAGGTGTGTATATGTGTTGTATATGGTATGTGTGAGGAGTGTGGGGGGTGTTGGATATGTGTGTTGTGTGGTATGTGTGAAGTGTGTGTATGCAGTTGTGTGTGTGTGTTGTGTGTGGTATGTGGTGTGTGTGTGTTGGGGGTGGGCGGGGAGGGGAGGGTGTGGTATGACCCTGAAGGAGAGTGGGTTTTTGCTGGAGATTAAGAAGTTCTGCCAAAATTGCTTAGGAGTCAACAGCTCACCCTCAGGACACACACATTAATGTTTTCAAGTACAAAAGGCACAAAGAGACACACAGTGTAAAGCAAGTGTCCGTTCCATTCTCTCCCCAGCCTCTACTGTCCCTTTCCTGCAGGGGAAATGGTTTAAACACAGTGAAATGGAACATATATGATTGTGTGTGTGTGTGTGTGTGTGCGCGCGCATGGTGCTGGGAGAGGGTCTTCCCTGGGCCCCGGGGCAGCTCTTCCCACCTGAGCCCCTGGTGGTCTGCAGGCCCCTCACACCATAGATGGGTTCTGGCTGCCATAACAGGGACGGGGGAAGTTCTGGAAGGCTAAGGCTCCCCCTCCCCCCACCACATGCACACTTGCACACACACCCACACTCACACACAGGCACACACACTGGGTTCCTCTGGCGTTTATTCTGTGGTTGGCGATTCATGGGTTTATTTGGGCGGAGTCCCTCCAAAACGGACCCTTGGAGATGGAAAGGTTGGTTCTTAGCACTGTTTCCTTTTCCTTTGTTGATGCTTTTGCAAATGGAAAAATATCATAAATATACTCAGAGAAAGAATTAGCATGTACTTTTGCCCCCAAATTATTTGAGGAACCTAAGGTGGGCTTTCTTTAATTAGAGTTTCCATTTTGGCATTTTCCACGCCAGTCGTCACCCAGCGGGGCAGGTGCTGGCAGGCATGGCCCCCACCCAGCTCCGTGCACACTGGACACGCTCTCCTGGGAACACAGATCTGCTGCCTGTGTGCACCTGAGTGCGTGTGTTTTAAAAGGTCTGTTACGATTTGGGGGAAAGAATTCAGGGGAGAGCAGTCATTGCCAGCGAGGGTGGGAAAGAAGCCCCCCGCCTTGGTTGACCGTGAGCCAGGAGTGATGCTGTCTGAGCCCTTCGTGCGTTTTTTGGATCACACTACAACGTCTTTTGGCTGTAAGTTGGGGCGAGTCTTCTGTTTCTCCAATGTCTTTACTTCTGACAGATCGGCTGACGGGGGTGCATGAAGAAGTGTCTACATGGGCTCAAGTTGCCAGAAACAAGTTAGTTCCATTTTCTTACAATGAAACACATAAGAGACTTTGAAGACAGTTGTCTCTTGGCATCCACACCTCGACCCGCTGCCAGGAGGGCTACCCCCCAGCCCTGCTCCAGCGCCACGTCATGGTGCAACTTTTGAGGGCGGTGTTGCTTGTAAGGTATCTGGGGGGGGGTCTCACAAGCCTCTGGAACCCAGTGCTGGCCTCAAAGCAAGGGGGAACTGCTTCTGTGGGAGAGTGGTCATCTCATGCCCCCAGAGCTGGGAGAGGATCTTGGCTCTGAGCTGCTCCGCTCAAAAGCCTGTAACCTTGAGTAACTCACTGAACAGCCCTGAGCCTCAGACCTCATCTTTAACAGGGGGCTGATGGTGACCCTCCACATTATCATGGCCACCTCTTTGTAACTGCTCGTTCCTGCCCGCTCTGCTAGCGTGCGAAGGTAAGTGGCAGGACCCAGAGACATGGCCAGTGCCAGCAGCTGCACACCCTCAGCTCCGTTCTTCTCCCGGATTGACTGGGGAACCCCAACAGGCTTCCATGGAAATCCATGCTGTGTTCCCAGATGACCCGCTCGGGAGAGCCAGGCATATCTGAGTCACGAGGCTGCTTCCCCTGCCAGCTACTGAATCATTTTTAGCGAGCCCTTCTGACTGGCAAAGTCTCATCATCATCCAATATTTCATCTAAGTCTGCAAGTACAGTAGTGCCAGCCTGGAGGGGAGGCACGTGCGCCGAGGGAGGCACGATCCTTGCAGAAGAATTGCTGAGTTAGGATCCTGACCCCATGCCTGAGGGCCAGCCCTGTGAGGATGTGCTCAACGGAGAAGAAAAGAAAGACCACAGAGAAGTTGCTGGCGAGTCGGCCTTCCAGCACTAGTCAGAGTGCCGGCCTGGCTTTGGATCTTTAAAAGGTGGTCGTCATAAACTTGACCAACTTTGTAAGACTCAACCAACAAGCTGACAAACACTGAACTCTATTCACCACTCTAGCTTCAGAATCTCCTCCAGCCTCGGTTTAGATTTTCTCCTTGAATCCCGCTTTATTGACTTATATGTCAGCGCTATCTTGTTTTTCACACAGCAGCACAATCCACTTCGATGGTCCTTTTTTGTGCGATATGGTGCAATGGAGAAAGCTATGGACTTGGAGCCAGGCTCCTGGTGCGAGCCCCTTGAGGCTTCGGGGACCAGCACGGGACCCTCCTCCCATTCTCCACTGGAGCCTTTTGCCTCCTTTGGGAGTGAGGGCTGATAACCCCACCTTCCTCAGGGGCTTCGAGTCTCAAATAAAATCAGTATGTATGAGGTTAGGAAAAAACCATGTCGTGCCTTCTGCAAAGCTAACATTACCATTCCATCTTAGTGGGTCCCGCATCATTTGTCTAGCATTAGGTTAAGTTGTTTCCAACTGGTAATGCTTATAAACAATGCTGTAGCTTAAAAATTAAAAAAAAATTATCAATGGACTTTATTTTTTAGACCAGTTTTAGGTTTACAGAAAAATGAGCAGAAAGTGCAGAGTTCCCGTATGCCCCTTCACTGGCTCCCCCCACAGCTCCTCCTGTTGTTAGCATCTTGCATTCCTGTGCTACGTGTGTTGCAGTCGATGAGCCCATACTGATACATTAGTATTAACTAAAGTCTATAGTTTACATTAGGGTCACTCTTTGCCTTGTACTTTCTATGGGTTTTGATAAATGCGCGATGACATGTATCCGCCATCACAGTATCACACAGAATAGTTACACTACCCTCCAAATCCACTGCTGGAGCATCTTCGCACAACCTCTCTCTCCTTTATTCCATTATTTCATTGGAGTCGGAGCAAATGGTATGGATGCCTTTATAATTTTCCTTACACATTGCCACCATGCTTGACATGCACGTTACATATGTGACGCCACACGGAATGTAGAAATGTGTCCATTTCCCAATGACCCTTTAATTTGGATTTCATTATTTTAATTATTGTTCTCAGCTTGAGATTAAAATCTTTATTTTAGAATAACTTTTTATCACCAAAGCAATTAGTGCTTATTTAAAAATGCCAACAATCCCCGTATTTATTCACTGAACGCCAGTTTATTAAGTGCCTGCTGGGTCCTAGAGCCCTTCTAGCTGTGGGGCTACAGAGGAGAACCAGATAGACAAGGCTCCTCATCTCCACAGAGTTCATGTGTGGGTGGGAAGGACAGAGAATAGACAAGCAAGCAATAAGCAGATCTGGCAGCGAGTGGTAAGTGCCCACGGGTGAGGGGGAGGGGAGGACCTGAGGTTTGCAACCTGAATACAGGTCAGAGACTCCTGTGGAGCTTCAGAAACATCCAGGGCCCCATCTGGGACAAGCCGAATCAAAGCCCAGGCCCAAGGAAGTGAAAGCTCCCAGGTGACTCAGGACGTTGGGAATTGAGACTTTCTGGGTAGACAGGTGGTAGTGGGGTGGTGACTGGTTTTACACCGCACAGGAGTGATGTCCTCTCCAATAAGTGCATTTGCTCAGGGACCTGAACAAAGCCAGAAGGGAGCCATTGGGACACTGGGGAAGGGCAGTGTAGGCGGGGGAACAGCCTCTGCAAAGCTCTGAGGCAGGTGTGGCTTTCTGGTCCCTCCCACTCAGTGTTAGCGCCTGCAGCCCCGTTGCTGTCAGGGACTTGGAATTGCTTGGAGCCCAGGGCCTAGAGGAGGGAGAAAAGAAAAAAAGAGCAAACCCCAGAGAGCTTTCTCCCATGCTCTCGAGCCTTAGGAGACCCCGGAGCTCTCCCCGTCCACGCTGCTAGTTGAGTTCAGTCCACTGGTGGGAAAAAGAAATGGTAAACTCCCCACCGGTTTGGTGGTCCTTCGAATTCCTGCCTTCTGTCTGCTGCTCTTGGCTTTTTGGAGCCCCCATGATTCTGTCCGGGTTTCATAGCAGCATTTAATGGGAAGATAGGACTAAAACCGGAAGGTGTTATTTTTGTCTCTATTTTACAGATGAGAAAATGGAACTGAACATGTCAAGTGGCTCTCACGGGGCTGTGGGGGGTGCCTGTTGGACGCCGGGCCAGGGTGGGCTCCGTGGTCTGCTGGGCCTCCCCAGAGGCGGGCTTGGCCCCTTCCTGCCCCGCTCAGCCCTCCCTCTCCATTGCTTCACATAATCGATCTAAGCAAGCTCCTGCTCTTGGACATGTGGGCTGGATTTGTTTTAATATTATAAATAACATTATGACAGAACTCTGTACACATAAATCTTTGAGCACCTTTCTGACTGTTTCTGGATGTGGAAGTTTCTGGAAGCAGAATTGTTGGGTCTAAGATGTGAATACATTTAAGGCGTTGGTTAAAAAACGATCGTGTCTTAGGAGGCATTCAACAGGAAGTCTTTGCAGTCCTCAAGTGCCCTTGGCGACTTGTCCCTCAGGGGTCCTCTGGAGTGAGGGAGCGGACAGCCCGGGGGTCAACTTGACCACTCTGGACCACAGGTGGAGAGCATGCCAGCCCAGGTGTCCGTGGTCCTGTGAGGTCCCTCTGGGGAGGGGTGTCCCCTGCCCTTCTCTGCGCACAGCCTTCACCACCTGTCGCCGGAGCATGGCCCCTGCTCCTTGTCAAGGTTTGGGAGATCCCGCTCAGGGGCCCGGACAACTGGCTCGTAGCTGTCCTGCGTGCAGCTGGTTTGAAAGGTATGCGTCCTAATTTCCTCCTTTGTCTGTCACCCCTGACTTATTCAGACCACTCCTTCTACATGTTTTTTTTTCTTTCAATATTTAAAGCTTATTGCTTGTTCGTCTTTTCTCCAAATGAGACAACAATGTCCTCTGACCTCCCTGTGGTCTCGCCCTCCCCTTCCCACTGCTTCTTGCCCTAGAGACCCCCACACTGCTCACCACGCATGGTTTTCATCTGGAGTTTATTTCCACATTAGTCTGTGGAGTAGACGCTGCTGGCACCCCATGGGATCCCTTCAGAGAGCCGAGAGAGCTGCCTGCTAATGGCTCCCAGGGCGCCCCTGGGCTGTCCCCCTTGGGCTGTCTCCCCTGGGCAGCCTTTAACCAGTGATGCCCAGGTAAGCAGGTGAGAGCTGCATTCCAGCTGCCCACAGCCTCCCCCGTTTGGTCCTGCCCCCTCCCGCTCCTTCTCTTGAGCCCCTGACGATCCGCTCACTCCTGATGATCAGCGAGTTGGTGTTGTCTTCCTGGGGGTTGAATAAAAGGCCTAACTGGGGTTTTGAGGGTGAGTTTTAGCAAGATGGAAGCTTCCAGCATGCACGGGGCTCACCAGCCTCCTCTTTCACCCCCAGTCCCTCTCTCCCTTCCTTTTACGCTCTTCTCTTCTTGGAGAAGCCAGCCCCAACTAACTGTCCTGGGGAGGGCAGCCTTTGCTGGGGCTCCATTGGGGTCAGACCCCAGAGCTGCCCAGGTCTGCCCCATCCGGCACCGGCACCGAGGCCTCGTCCCTGAGGGGAAATGGCAAGGGTGACCGGGGATCCTGGGGCTCCAGGCTCCAAGGCTGGGCCTGCACAGTGGTTGCTTCTTTCCTTCCTCTATTTTCCGGGGTCCCGAGTCCCCTGAATTCCCTGTGCAGCCCGTGGTCCTCAGCGAGCAATGCAGGTGCCATGGGGAGCAGGGAGGGGGCCGCCCTGATTGTTCCTGGGGGAGAACAGGCCACAAGGCGAAAGCACCTTCGCAGCCCCGACGTGAGACTCCCGGCCTGTGAGCGCCCCTCCAGACCCTGCTCCTCTCCCGCCCCGCAACCCACACCGGCCCACTGTCCGTCCCCAGGGCTGCTCCCGGCTGGTCTGTCTGTGCCGACTTCTCCCATCAGCTGCTTCCTCTCGGCTGGGGGCGGGGGGGGGGGCTCTGTGGGGGCCTGGCAGCCCCGCAGTCCTCCACTTCACTTGGCCCACAAAGCTCTTCCAACAAGTCGGGACTCTCGTTCATGGACGCCGTGCTCTGAGATGTGCTGGGTCCCTGAGTAGTGCCTGTGTGGACACTGGACAGCCAGAGGCGTTGGTACTTCTCGTCTGGACCTTGTTTCTTCTGTGCTGGTGATGGGAGGGCGCAGGGGGACGACGGCTCACATACAGGACAAGCCACGTGCTGGTCCCAAGGCTGCACTGGGGCAGGGACCTGTGTGCAGGGGTGGCTCTTGCATCTGTTGCCCAAGACTCCGTGGTTCTGTCTGAACAGCAGCGGGTGCAATGGACGCGGATTCAAGAAGAACCAGCATTGAGGCCCGGGGACCGAGCCGGGGCCACTGTTGGGGTTTCAGACGGGAAAAGCTAAGAGCGGCTGCGTGTGCCTGGAGGAGGTGCCTAGACGACGTCCCGGGGGCAGTGTGAGCTGTGCCTTTCAGGGCCCCGGGCACGCTGGGGTGTCATATCACCACCCAATGTTTCACACACTTTAAGTTTTATAGCCCGGTCATCCAGGAGGGGCTGTTTCCTCCCAGATCAGTAGGATGGAGCGGACTTGGGGAGAAAGGACGCTGGGCCTCAACAGTGGAGGAGAAATGTTTAAAGCTGGAAAGGCCGAGCAGTCGTGCTCCTGGCCATCGGCAAGAAGCTTCAGTCTTGGGACAGAGTGTGCAAGCCAGGCGTCTGCAAGATTCTGGCTCTGTGGGAGAGTGTGCTTAACCGCAATTTGCGAATGACCTCTAGTCCTCGTTCATGCCCCCGAGCGTGTCAAGATGCTCACTTGGTGCCAGCCAGGCCCTTGGCCCTGTGGGGTGTGGGTGCCGAGGTGGGGACGGCCACCATGGGTACATGTAGACCAACAACTTCTCCCCACAGACCACGTGTGAGGCCAGCCGGGCACCTGGATGCAACGCTGGAGGGGGCCCTCCCTTTTGGGGTGGTCCACCTCCACTTCCCTGTCTCCTGCATGTCACCCTGTCCCCATCCAGGCCGTGGGCTCTGTCTATCCACCTTGTTTATTGAGGGCCATCGACTGGGCACTGCTGGGGGTCATGGAGGCTGAAGAAACTCAACTTCCACCTCTTCATGACTTACTAGCCAGAGAACATTTGGAAAGGCCCATATGTCTAGTAGTGTGTTAGTCGGGGTTCTCCAGAGAAACTGAACAAATGGGATGTGTGTATCTCTATCTTTACGTCTCTGTATCTACTATCTATCTATCGTCTATCTTTCTATCATCTATCAACTATCCATCTATCTATCTATCATCATCATCATCGATCTATAACCTGCACATCTAAAATTTGCAGGACAAGCTGGCAGGCCAGAGACCCGTGGAAGAGTTGATGTGGCAGCTGGAGTCCCAAAGCAGCTGGAGGCAGGATTCCTTCTTCCTCAAAAAGACTCAGTTTTTTCTCTTGAGACCTTCAACTGATTGGATGAGGCCCACCACATTGTGGAGGATAATCTGCAGTACTCAAAGGGTACTGATTTAAATGTCAATCATGTCTAAAAATTACCTTCACAGCCTCATCTAGACTGATTGACCAAACACCTGGGCACTGTGGCCTAGCCAAGTCGTTGACACATGAAATTTACCATCACAACCAGTAACCATCAAAAAGATTGAATGCAACAAATGCATGATCGGCTGGGAGTGCGTGGGGGCCCAAGGACTCAGTTTCTCTGGGGAGTGGGAAGAACTGCTTATAAGAGGAGGTGATGTTTGGAGGAGGAGTGCCTCACATTAGGCCTGACACGTGATGGGTGGTGAGGAGGTTCCCGGCCTCCATCCTTCATCCCCAACCATCACCTCTGGCATGGGCCACCGAGGAGCTGGGGATGAGAAAGACCCTGGGGCTTGCTGTGGGGAAGGGGCCCGCAGGTCCACGTGCAGCAGTGCTATGCACAGAGAATCCACAGCGGCCCCAGTGCTGGGCTCTCGAGAACTGAGGGCTGAGGTTCCAGAACCCTGAGCCCGGGGTGAGTTCACCGCAGGAGTGCTGAGACATCCGTCCTGGATACATAGTGTGCCCCGGCTGGAGACAAGGTCAGGGTAAGGCTGGTGGAAAGCTGCCCCGGCCCCAAAGCCCGGTGACTTTCTGACAGCTCTCCTGCCTTCTCCTGGTGGGGGGAGGGGAGGAAAATATTGGATTGATTGATAGCATACTGGCCTGAGTGGGGGGCTCATTCCTGCCCCACCATCCTCCCGAGAAAGTCACACAAGGGACCACCTCCAGACGCCCAAATCCACAGAGAAGGAAAAGCTTGCCCAGGGTGGAGTGGGGTGCGGGCTTGTTTCCCCCAGGAGCCAGCTGTGGGTCTGCACATGTGCGTAGAGAACATTCTGGTTTTCTGAGTTGGTTCCCACTGTGTTGTTTGGAGGCCATTCAATCTCTTCATGGCAAGGTTCCATTTTCCACTCACCCCCTCTTGTCCGAAAGGGCTCAGAGCTCCCCAAGCTGTGGGCGATCACGCCTGTCATCTTTGAGACAATAAGATACTCACTCCACACTTAAGCCTTGGGCAGCAGGGCAGGCCTGCGGGAGGCCCTGAAGTGTGATGCTGGGAGTGATGCTCGGCAGGCTGCGTGGCTGTAGGCAAGCTTGACTGCCAGCGCTCACCAGCCAAGAATGTCAACCCCCGAGAGGAAGCTGTGCATCCCAAGGGGGTGGTACTGTCAAAGGAGAGGCAGGGCCTACAGAGATGACCTCCTGGTGAAGCTGGCCTGGTAGGTCTCGGGTTCATGGTCAACTCAAATAGTCCAGTATCTGCATGATGATCCCAACTAGGGGTGCAGCTTAAAGAACTACTTGAAAGGTCTTCAGGTTTTATGATGAGGTCTACAGATGAGTTTGTGGCTTGCAATTTATATCCACAAAGTGATAGTTGTTTGTGGGAGAAAATCCAGGGGCAGTGGGTCCACGACGAGAGCCTGTATCTGTACCCCGGGCTAAGGGCAGGCCTGGGGACTCAGGTGGTTGGAGGGCGGTGGCTGGACCAATGCAGACATGGGAATGTCTACCTTCATCTGGAAGCTCCTTGCATCTGTGACAACCCTTAACAACCCCCAGGGAAGAAATCATCATTCCCCCCAAGCTATGTTCTATGAGCTTTGAATGAAAAATACGTGCCACTACATAGAGAGCATTTACCACGACATTTCCCCAGGAGCGGGATACTTTTGTTCTGAGCCGTCCTTGGTAGACTCACCCCGTCCTCTTCTGTAGAGGGAAGATGTCCAAGGTGGTCTGCAAACTCCATTCATATGTATGATTTCTGACTCTAAGTTTCTCCCTCAGGGTGTCTAAGTAGGTAAATTATGACCATCTCTGGGACAACACTCTTTTACTTATTTAGAAACCTGAAGTAGCACAGAATGGACTCTGTGTCCAGCTCAAACCCCTAGTCCAGTGCCTGGGATGGTGCCTGGCCCAGGGGCTCCTGGCAGAAGCACATCCTTCAGCTTCTTTAACCAGCTGTTCGCCTTTCCACGCGGCACGTTCTAAAATCATTCTGAGAAAAAACACTTGAATTAGGAGATGCGGTTTGCATTCTGCTTCTGCCGTGGAGGACCTCGGGGAAGTTACGTGGCCTCTCCAAGCCTCGGTTTCCTCATCTCTGAAGGAGTAGCTAATACCTGTGTCATGAGGTCCTTGGGAGAATTAGACAAGAGATTGTGTGTGAAATAATATCAACTGATTGAAGTGTTATAAGTAAGAAGTTATGAATTATTATGGTCTCGTGACTTACGTCTCCCGTTTTTGGAAAGATGTCCTCGGGTGGACAGGGATCTGCTTCCTTGTGGCTCACACTCAGTAGATCTAGCTCACCGCTTTGCAACAGGAGAAAATCACTTGTACAAACTTTCGAGTGACACCCCCCTTGGGAGCCCTTGGATTTGTAAAGTGCTTCTTGTTCCTCCATATCTCCTCGATCCCATGCCGGACATGCTTGGTTCTCCCCCCCATCCCCAAACCATGTGGTCTCAATGCCTGGCACCATCTTGGTTGCACTGCCTGGCCTCTCCTGGAGACCCTGACTGTCTGAAAAGTTGTGTCCAGAAGGGAGAGACTATTTCAAACTGATGTAGCAGAAAAAGAGGGCTCTGTCCAGCTGTGTCTTTGCAGTCCTTCGTTGTTGTGGGTTTTTTTCCTTTTGTTCAATTGTAAGTTTCTTAATGGAAGAGATCATTTCTATTGTTTATCTTTTCCATTGCGACTTTATCAATGCCTGGTAGAGCTATCTACATACACTGCACGAATAATGCATGTTGTGGCCAATAATGATACTTTTCTTCAAGAGACTGGTAAGCGGAAGCTGGCTTATCCCATTTTCTGAGAACCAATTGTTAAACATTCAGGAATTTGGGGAGCTGGTGGTAATCTCTGGATGCCTTCAAATGAGCCATGGTAGGAATATTTATACCACGGAAATTGGCAAATGCTACAGATCAGGATTTTGGTCTTCCTCTCAAGAGCTGGTTTACCAGCACAGCACTGCTTGAAGATGAGACATATCTCCTGTGGTTCGTTCCTGGAGGAAAGTGGGGAAGACGCGTTGATTTTGCCCCCTTGCACAGAGGATAAGATTTGACTATACTTTTTCGCTTCTTGGAATGCTTTTTCTCTTAAGAAAGAATAAAAAGTAGCTCTGGGCTAAAGATGGGCAGTTGAAAATGATCCTAATATTCCCAGACACACGTGCAGTCAGGAGCCAGACGGCCCGTCCTCCTCCCCTCCTCGGGAAAGCTTTGCTTCTGCCAGGAAATTTCACCAAGAGAATATGAGACTTTGCAGACACTCACGATGTGAAACCACAGGTTTTACTGTCATCATTTTAGACACTTATTTACTTTAAAGAAACTGTGGGGCGGAGTGTGAAATTCGGTGCGTATTCAAGTCTGGTTTTCTGAAAATAACTCGCCCTTTGGGAAGATGATCAAGCGCGTTAATCTCCGTCGCTTGGCTGAATTTCCTAGTAAACGTTTGACTTTGCCAATCCCGAGATTGGGCACAGCGTTTCTTAAGGAATAATTAATTTTCAGAGTGTTCCTTGGGTTCTGAAATTCCAGAATGTTCCTTGGGTTATGAAGTGGGTCTCCAAGGCCTCAGCTGCAGAGCATGACTGATACGCAAAACATTGAAAGTCTTAATTTTTTCTTTTCAAAATATATTTAACTTCAGTAAACCTTAAGCCAAGCCTCCTGCAGATGGCAGACAGCTTAATTGCTGTGGTAAACTCGTCTGACGTTTTTGGGAAAACTTTGGGTGCTATAATAATCCATCGAACCTGGAGAAAATAGATTTCAACCCACATAGAGACATGCCTACGGCCTAGCCTTTCAGCTCGGCGGCGGCGTTTTGTCCAAGGGTGTTCTTTGTCCCTCTCGCTTTGCAGACTTTCCTGTGCAACTTGCAAGACCAGTGTGTGTTATTCGGATGGCAAACGCAGAGAGGCTGGGATGAAATGAATCCACGCACTATTCCTGCGCCCACCTCATCCGTCTTCTTGGAGAGCCGGAGATGGTGGATGGCAAGACCCGTGGATGGTCTTCATGTATTAGTTTTATTTATTTTTCTTACTTAGTTGTAAATTTTGCAGGCGCCATGTACCCCCAGGTAGCTCCCATCGTTTGTCCTCAGGGTGGCACTGTCGTCATGAGTCGCTTAACGAGAGGCACACGTTGTGAGAAACGCATTGTTAGGCGACTTTGTCATTGTGTGAACATCGTAGAGTGGGCTTGCACAAACCTGGAGGGTCCAGCCTACTGCACACCTAGGCTCTAGGGTGCCGATCTTAAGGGACCACCGTCGTACACGTGGTCCGTCATTGACCAACATGTCGTTATGCGGTGCACGACTGTAGTTGTAATTGACACCACATCTTTCTTGAGCATCCTCCACGTGCCGGGCACTGCCCAGGCTCCATTTTCTTGGGCAGTGCATTTTCTTTCTCTGTATCAATCAGGGGTATTTTCTAAAGGAATGATATCTGATTCAACACAGAATTTATAATTTGGGGGATATAAGAAAATATTCAGTGTGAAAGCTGCAGTTAGTCGCTGCACCCGATATTGCTTCCATCTTCACGGCAAAGTTAAAAACAAAACCCATGGAGAGCGTCCTTGTTGGCTTCACCGACCAAGGGCTGTGAAGGCTGGTTGCTTTTTTTCCAACTGTGTTTTTAAACACCTGCAAACACCCTGTAGCATGAATACCAACCCATGTTTGGAGTCTACGTGGATTTTTTTTTAACCGGTTCCCCTCAGGCATGTTGCTGTGCATATTGAGACGAGTTCTTAGGTTAGATCAGAGCATCTCAGTGCCGAATGTGCACAATCACTGGGCAGTGCAGACGTCCCACCTGTGTGGCCTCGCACACATGGCGGGAAGGAAAGAATTCGGGGGAAGGTGGGGCCTGACGGCTGCAGTGGGACCTGGACCTGGGCCCGGAGGGGGAGCCGAGGGAGGAAACAGTTGGCACGAGTGGTGGTGAGTGGACGTCTGACCAGACTCGTTCACAGAATGGGTGGGACATTCCCAAGAGCCCCATGACCCCAGGTAGGGGGCAGGGGCATGACTGGGAGGGTGGCTCTAAGACAGCGCGTGGCCAGCTGGTGTTGGGGAGCAGTTACTAGGAGCCTTCTTCATCCAGCTCGTTGTCCTCGTCACGATGGGCGCAGTAACACCCCACGGCCCTTGGTTTATTAGATGGCGGTTGTTGGTGTGGACGGTGATCGTAGCTCTGCATCCCTGGGCTCTGGGGAAAACTCATGTCTCTTCACGTCTCTTCACCCGCGTGCCATGGACAGGGCCAGTGTTGTAATTATTCCCAATTTGGAGATGGAAACGTGGCGGCTCAGAGCGCTTGCTGCGCTTGCTCAGCCTCCCTCGGCATCCTGGTGCCGGGATTCTGAAGGAGACACAACGTCTGCCACACATCTGAGTTCAGGAGCCAGCGTACTCGGGGCATCCTCACTGTTTCTTCCTCTTTTCCTCGCTACTCTTCCCCTGCTGCCTCCATCAGAGCTGCCGTCTACCCGGATGCCCGTTGTTTCATCCAGTACTTTCAAGGATTTTTCTCTCTTGAAAGAACCATCCTTGCTGAGACAATTTCTTCTCACAAAGCATGTTGATGTTTGGTGGTGATCTGCTTGCCCTCCCTATGCTTTCTCCAGGAAAAACAAAGATGTGAAGTCCCTTTGCAAAAAAGAAACTGTCCACGTAGGAGCTGGGAAGGGTTCATTGTCATTAGGAAGCTTTGGGCTGTGAGCCATGGAGAATCGTAGTGAAAAAAAGCCTTACATACCAAAAAACCACATTGTAAAGCTCAAAGGCAGCACTTCTGGGGTTCAGTGGCTCTGGGATGTCATCAAGGACTGGGATCCCTTCCCTCTTTGAGTTGGCTTCTCCTTAGCTTTGTCCTCTCTTGGTCGAAAGACGGCTGCTGCTGCTCCAGCCATCACCTCAACACACAGCCTGTTTAGAGGCAGACTCATTTTTCCTCACACGACTTTCTTTATCAAGGAGGAAAATTTTTCTAGACATCCCCTGCCATTCCAGATTTCTTCCAGCCTACCTGCACGGCCAGCCAACCTACACCCCCTCACTGGACGCTTGGTCCTCTGCATGGTTTCTGCAGGCCAGGCAGACGGTTCCTCAGGCTCATCTGAGTCCCCATCTCTGTGGCATCCTTCTCTTCCTCCTCCTTCTTTTCTGAGACTGAAAGCTGGAGTTGAGGCTTGCAGCCTCCCCTCCTCTCTGCTGGGATGTTCTTGGGCTCCCAGATATCTTTCTGGATTTTTTTACAGGCTCTGTATGCCAACCATTGAGATGTGGGCCGCAAGGGGTCAGGTTTTCACTTCCTCCTGCTCTCCCTTCTCCCACCTATGACCCCCCAGGGCATGTGGTGCAGGTGCTGGGTTTCTGATGTTTTCCATCTCACGTTCTTCTCTTACCCACAGCTTGTTCACCACAAGGGAAGGGGGCTCCTCCCGACCCCAGGGAAGCATCTGGACCACCTGACCTGTCTCTGCTTAGAACTTAGGGAATCCTCCTTCTCCATGGGAACAGGCTTTAGGGACAGTCTTGCTGAGATGCAAACAAAATGCCACTTGGCAGTCAGCGTGGAGAGAAGACTTTCTTATCAAGTCGAGTCATGTGTGGGGAGCACGTCCAAGCGGGCCCGCGTGTAGGGAGTGCTCCGGGGGAAGTCGCTGCTATTATGATTGATGATAACTGAACTTCACGTCACAGTCAGTCCTACCCTGAGGCCTGGACCGGAAGGGCCCCACCTTGGCTTCCCAAGGGGCCAGGAGTCTGTGGGGCTGAGCCCGTGACCCCCTCTTCTAGACCATGCTCTGGGGGCCGGGGACTCCAGAATTCCCACCCGTTGCCCCAAGACTGCTTCTCCCCAGGGCCTGCCCTCCCAAGGGTGAAGCAGGGGCGGGTTCTGTGCCCATCAGCCTGCCGAGTGGCTGTGGAGTGGCTCTGAGGAGACTGGATGGACAGGCACGTGAGCTGGACATCCACAGGTGCCCGTGAGGTTTCTGAGGGGCGGATAGAGCCGGGTGGGAGCAAGAGAAGCGGGGAGAACGGGAGGGTGGGCTGTGGGCCGGTGGGTAGCGGCCAGCTCCTCCCAAGCCACTGTATTCCAGAACTCCTGGGGGTCCCAGACTTCCCAGTTCAACCTGGAAAACCCAACATGTATTTTACAAGGTATATTTATCAACGTGGAGGGCTGGAACACAATTTAATGGTTTGTCGCCTTGATATATCACTTTAAAATATTCAGCTGTGTGGTTTATAGGTCTCCATTTTTATTCTCACCCTGGGCCCCACCACTGTCGGGCTGGGCCTGATCGGATGGCGTCCCTAAGCTGTCGTGATGGTGCCTTAAGCACTGACAGGGGAGTCTTAAATTTGTATTGTCTCATTTCCTTGCTCTTATTTCGCTTTCAAAGCAACCGCAGACTGGGGTGTCAGGATGGTGCCCACTTGACAGTGTCGAATGCTCTGAGGCTAATACATCATGTGATTCAATCGTGTAGTTTAAATTTCTTTCCTAGACGAACAATGATGGAGTCACCGCACACACGGGGCCAATGCACATCCGGCGCTGGGATTTCTCCCTTCAGCAGACCTTACCTTTCTCACCCCAAGTAACCGAGTGGCTCTATTCCCCCAACAGGTATATTCTCACCGCCACCATTCTCCACATGCCTCCTAACGGCCTTTGAAAAATGCCACCTCCTAATCAATACTGGATGCTTGGCAAGAAAACCACTCTGGAGAGACTGGTGCTCAGAACGGTGCCAGGTTCTGCCAAAGACAGAAAATTACAGGACGTCGTTCCCACCCTCAGAGTGGAGAGTGGAACTGAGGAAGAAATACGAATAAGAGAGCGCATATTCGAAAAGAAAGACATTTCTCAACAATTTTAATTTAAACAATTTTAATCAGTAACACATCCATGTGGTTCAAAATCAATAAACCACAGGAGGCTCTCCCCTCCATGTGAGTCCTCTCGCCGCCCTGTTCTCCTCTCTGGAGGCAATCCATTTTCCTCCTTTCTTCCATACACATTTGACGCATGTGTAAGTCAACACATATACAAGTGCATTGTGTATATATGCACACACATGTGCATTTCTTTTATTCCCTTTTACACAAGTGGCAATACACTATGTATTTTTTTTTTAAATAGACTATTTGCAGCAAAATTGAGCAAAAGTACAGAGGTTTCCCTTCCTCCCACACACCCCACAGCCTCCCCATCATCAACATCCCCCACCAGAAGGGACATTTGTTACAATCGATGAGCCGACATGGATTCATCATCATCGGGCAGACTCCAAGGTTCACATGGGGTTCGCGCTGAGTGCTGTGCATTCTATGGGTTTGGACGAATGTCTAATGACAAGGGTCCGTCACGATGGTCTCAGACCCAGTAGTTTCACTGCCTTAAGAATCATCTGGAGAGCACGCCCTTCAGTGCTATGTTGTGTGGGAAGTCTAGAGCCGGGCTTGGCAAACTTCTTCTGTAAAGAGCCGACAGTAAATATTTTCAGCTTCATGGACCATACAGCCTCTGTCTCAGCTACTCAACTCCGGGTGGCGGAAGGAAAGTGGCTGGAGACGATATGTCAGTGAGTGAGCATGGTGTGTTCCGAGAAAACTTTATTAGCGACACTGAAATTGGAATTGCATATAATTTTAGCCTGTCATGAAATATAGCATTTGATTTTTTCTAGCCATTTAAAAATGTAACAACTAAGCTTGGTGGCCCTACAAAAACATGTGGCCGGCTCGATCTGACCCGAGGGCTGTCGTCGCTGACCCCTGGTCTACAGCAGTGTCTCCTGAATTGTTCACTAGAAGAAAATTACTCCATGAGCTACGCATAGGCATGCAGAAAAATGTTTGAGAACTGTCACAGACCCTGTATCCTTCTTAGACAGTCATAGTGCACATTAGCACATTAAAGGCTCTGAGAAGTCCTGCAGTAAACAAACAAATTCACTATGTTCACGATGTTTGGTACAGCACTTCCCAAACATGGCCGTGAAAACCTTCCTCCTCCTGCTCCTTTTCTTCTTCCTCCAGACAGAATATATAATAACTCACTGTAGAACTGGTATTCTGAAGAACCCAGACTGGGAAATGTTGGCCCAGAGCTCCTAAAGCTGGTGAGAGCACAGCCGGGAAGTGGTGGGAGAGCCCAAGGAAGGTTTTGGGAAGAGCTGGGATTCAAGTTGACACATCTTTCTCGAGTTCAACTTCATCAGAGGGAGGTGCCCTGGCTTTCTTTTCCTGCCCTCTTGAGGGACACGAGCCCTTTGCTGTGTCACTGGGGAGCTCCAGCTTGGTCAGTGGAAAAGGATTCTTTGAGGAAAAGCCACTGCCTACTTGGGTTTCAGGGTCTCTAATGAGGCACTGAGCACAGCAGCCCCTTCATCCCCCACCTCCCGCCCCCCAGCCGGGTCCTCCCACCTCAGTCCACAGCACCTGGGTTCACCCAGCTGCTTGGACCACAAACATCGGATTCACCCTTGACCCATTCTTTCCTTTACACCCTACATCCAATTCACCAGCAAGTCTTCAACGGCACCTTCCAGACACGTTATGAATCCAGCCGCTTCTCACCACCTCCACCCGGGTCCGCCTGACCCACAGTAGTTAGCACTCCTCCCCAAACTCTTCCTAGGCCCCAGAGCGGGAAGGAGAGGAACCATTAAACCTTTTATTTATATTTACCCATTTCCCGTCCTGTCTACTTAATAGCATACACACTGTACGTTTGTAACATGCATAATCTATTACTAAAACAGGACATGTTTATAACATAAATAACGCGTGTGTGTGTGTGCATGTCTGTGTATATAGAGGGAGGGGTGGTGAATTTGAGTTATTTTTGCGTGCAATCTGTCACACACACATAGAGTGAAATCCACCTCTCCTGGAGACAGCTAGCAATGAAGAAAACATGAAAAGTATTTGAAGTCATTGGAGAGTTACCAGGCAGTGATGTAGGGCCAAGATCTTGGAGAGGAACGAAACACAGGAAGGGGAGCCAGAATTTCCCCTAGGTGTTTTTTTTTTCCAGAAGAAGAAAGAAGCTAAGAGAATGAGAAGCTATCAGAGCCATTGATGGACAAGGGGACAGAAAAACAAACATTGGACTCATGGGCTGCAAGGAACTGGAGGCCCCATAGGATGACAGCCTGGAAGTAAAGGGGGACAAGAAATAGACAGGCCTTCACAAGAAATGAAGCCCAGCTTTGAATTGTTTCAATCCTGGATTGGATGAAGGAGGTTAGGGATTGCTGGTGCCCATAGCTGCCTACCGTGAGTAAATGCAATTTCTCTTGGAAAAAGGGGACACCCTCCTACATCTCTATGTTTTCCATACACAATGTCTGGCATTCAATCAAAATAATCTGAGCATCAGGAGACAAGACAATGATATTTAAAAAAAGAGAGAGAGAGAATTAAGAAGTAAGAGAAACATATCAATGGGGAATCCAGATAGTGGAGTTAACACAACTATGTTTAATATATTCAAGGAAATAAATACAAATTGAAGATTTTCACAGAGAACTAGAAACCATAAAAGAGAATCAAAAGAAAATCTTGGAAATGAAAAATAGGATAACAAATTAAGACCCCAAGGTTTCATACAGATAAGATAAAGCTGAGGAGAAAATTAGTGAACAGGAACAAGAAAAATATCCACAAGGAAGCACAGAGAGAAGAAAGCAGGAAAGAGCCAGAGACATAAGGAGGCAGAAAAAAGGTCTCACATGCATATATTTGAAGTCCCAGAAGGAGAGAGGGAGAAAATGACGCAGAAGTAATATCTGAAGAGAGAATGATTGAAAATTTTCCAAAAGAGATGACAGATATCAGACCACATATTCCAGAAGGACTCTAAACCCGAAGCAAGATAAATATGAAGAAAACCATGTCTAAGTGCATGACAGAAAAACTGCTTGTGACCACAGACAAGGGGAAACCTCAAAGGAATCACGTCTAAACTCCCTACCGTGGCCGACAAAGACGGCCTGACCTGCTTCCACTCCATCTCTTGCCACCCTCCACCTCGCTTTCTATCCCCCAGTTTTATTGAGATATAATTGACATAGAACATTGCATTAGTCCAAGGTCTACAACATAATGATTCGATATTTGCATATATTGCACAATGATCACCACAGTAAGTCTAGTTAACATCCGTCACCTCACATAGTTACAATTTTTTTTCTTATGATAAGAACTTTTAAGATTTACTCTTTTAGCAACTTTCAGATACATAATACAGTACTGGTAACTACAGTCACCATGGCTGTACATTGTATCCTCTGGACTTACTCATCTTATAATTGGAACTTTGTACTTTTCAATCACCTGCACTCATTCCACCCAAAATCCCCCACCCCACACCTCTGGCAACCACCAGTCTGTTCTCTGCATCTATGAGTTTGTTTTTTTAGATTCCACAAATGAGGGACGTCATACGGTATTTGTCTTTCTCTGTCTGAGTTACTTCACTCAGCATAATGACCTCAAGGTCCATCCATGTTGTTGCAAATGGCAGGATTTCCTTCTTTTTTATGGCTGAATAATATTCCATTGTATGTATAGTTCTTTATTTTCACGTTTTTTTATCCATTCATCCACTGATGGACGCTCAGCTTGTTTCCACGTCTTGCTTGTTGTGAATCACGCTGCAATGAACATGGGGATGCAGATAGCTTTTTGAGTTAATGATTTCGTTTCCTTTGAATAGATACCCAGAAGTGGGATGGCTGGACATATGGTAGCTCTATTTTTAATCTTTCGAGGATGCTCCATACTGTTTTTTGTGTTGGCTGCACCAATTTACACCCCCACCCACAGTGTACAAGGGTTTCCTGTTCTCCACATCCTTGCCAACACCTATTATCTCGTCTTTTTGATAACAGCCATCCTAACAGGTGTGAGGTCACACAAGCCTTCTTGATTGGACGCTCCTCGAACACAGCAAGCTTGTTCCCAGGTCAGGACTTCCATTCCCTTTGCCTGCAAAGTTCTTCCCAGATATTGTTTGGCTTTTCTCCTCACTTCATTTGGGTCTCTGCTCAAGCATCGCCTCCTAAGAGAGGCTTTCTCTGGCCACCCTAAGAACCCCGTGGCCCCCTGTCCACGGTTCTCTGTCTACTTCCAGGTTGTTATTTTTCTTCACTACCTGATGAGATGCTAGGTGCGTATTTACATATTATTTGGTCTCTGTCACTAGACCATGAGCTCCATGAGGGCAGGACCTTGTCTTGCCCACTACCATATTCAAAGCACTGAGCACAATGCCTGGCCCAGAGGAAGTCTCAATAAATATTGTTGGATGCATTAATGAATGAAAGAGTGAGTGAGTGAATGCTTGGCCCTTACTAGGTGCCATAGGCATGTGAAAGAATTCTAAGTCATCCTCTTCACGGAGAGATGGGTGCTTCATTCCAATGAATTCATCAGGGGCCACTTCTCCTGCAGGGGTGGGTGACTGCCTCAGTGGGTGGGTAAGTCCCCAGGTTATGAAGGAAAATCGTTCTTTACAGGCAATGGAAGACTACTGCTCCCACCTTGACAAAGACAAAAAATTTTGATGGCAAATTCTCAGATCCTTGTGGGAAGGTCAACTCCTTTTAGAAAGCCAGTGTCTGCTCTGGCTAGGGTTATGTGTCTCGTGATTTTTGAGTCTAACTTAGAAAACTTTCTGACAGCCAGTTAATCTATTTTAAGAGAACTGGTCAATGCGATTGAGATTTTTTTTTTCCCTGAGATAATTGAGATGAAGCTTGAAAGAGATTAAAAAAAAATTTTTGTAAGCCTTTTTATTTATTGAACAGCCAAAGGTGAAGACATCTGTTTCATAATGACTGTCTTTGGGGGGAAGCCGTAAAGATGCCAACAATAAGTAAATACGCCCATAAAATGTCCGCCAAGGTCCTGCAAAGCGATTCTTCCTCTTGCTCTCTGCCTCTTTGGCTACCCTTGGGTAGCCGAGCAGTAAATGGCTCCAAGTGTTTGCTGGTGTCACTGGATGAGTTCCGAGGCTGAGCAGCATTCAGGGTCATGGCACTAATGTCTGATTTGTTAGATGTGAGTTTCCAGGAGACAGAGACGGGAGGCCTCGGGGGCTGGGGCCAAATTTCCTCTTGGGATGACCTTTGACCCTGTCTTTTTCCTAGGGGTAACTGACACACAATATCTTCCTACGTTGTGCTGGGTCAGTTCACGCCAAGGATAATTAAGTGGCGCCTGCTGCCGGAAAGCCCAAGGCCAATTTGGGGCTAACGTGCGCCATGATGGCCCCTAATCGGTGACTCTGGTGGCCACCACGCAGGAGAATTTCCAGATTTCCTGAGACCTAAGGTGGGAACAGCAGCGTGGGGCCATGATAACACAGGTTGAGAGTTGGGCTTTCTAGAATCTGTACGCCAAACTGTGATTTAAAAATTAGATGCCACGCTGTGCACGGTGCTGGCCTCCTGTCTTCGAAACTCTCTTTTCGTTGGTACAATTTAACAGAAACCTCCATCTGTCAGGCGACCGCTTTTGATCTTCTGCGTAGGTTTCAGACGGAAGACAGGTCTTTGACCGCGGATCATTTTCACTTTGCAAAGAGGTGTGTGGGAGACTGGACGGCAGTGTAATGTCAGAGACACTTCAGTTCCTGAGCCCTCCTTTAGGTGAACGTGGAAAATCTCCAGACCGTGCTAGTGATATTAGATTTTCACCCCAGTTATGCTGAGGCCATTCCGGCGCGGTTAGCACGCACCCCGTAATTAGGGGGCGAGGTGGTCGGTTGTCACTGATGGCTCAGCTCCCAGGCATAATGACCAGCCGGCCCCAGTGCAAAAGGGCTGACACTTCTGCTTCTGATGAAAAGCAGATGCAAATGCGACCTGAGTAATGGCAGGAAACTTCGTTAATAGGATGGGGTTCTGCAGAGAAGTCACCACGGGGAAAACGCGGGCTTTATCTTGATTTGTCTGTAAAGGAAGGCCATTCTTTCATCAGCACTTTGAAATGCTGACAGTGACCTGCAGTTTATTGTTCACAAAATCATGCCAGCAATTTCAGCCTGCTTGACCTTTTCGTCCTCAGAGCCTACATCAGAGCCGTCTTTGTTTGTGGAAAGGATGTTTAATCGTGACTGTTGTGACGGGGTCGTGCGTGGACTTGGGACACCCTGAGGGGACATGCCTTACTGTCCTGGAAGGTGTCCAGCCCACAGGTGGGCCGCAGTCACTTTTGCAAGAAAGGAAAACTGCACACTCATGTGTATTGCTTAAAATTTGAGGCTTATGAGTCTTGTTTGGTTCCCCTCGAGGTTTGTTTCCACTTCCTTGCCCGACTGTTTCTCTCACTTCCCCAATATCTTGTTAAGGCCACAGAAAAAGGAACAAATTGTTTCTTGCCAAAGGTCATCTTTTGAAAAAGTGCATTTGGCTTTCAAAGGTGCAGGATTCCTGGCCTCGACGGCGAAACGCCCTGCTCCAAGGAACCTTGGAGCTGAACTGTCCCGGCGGAGGGAACAGGCAGTAGACAGGCCTCGGGAATGGGGACAGGCCTCTGGAAACAAGGTGGATGGGGCCTGAGTTCTCTGAGAGGAGGACAGAGCCGAGGGACAGCCCCAGACAGGTGCAGGAGCAGGAAGGCCGTGGGAGGGAAGGAAGCGGGAAAGAGATGCTGATGTCAGGAGAGAGTTCAGTCGCCTGGAGGTTTCCCATGACGGCGGGCCGTTAAGGAGGAGGGCCCACCCCCCTCTAACTGCTCCAGCGAGTACAGCAACTGACGCAGGGCAGTGGGGCCTCTTTCCATTTGGCGCATGGTCACCTGGGGGGCCAAGTCATGACCTGACTTTTAAGAAGCTCCTTTTCCTGGCCCAGGGCCTCCACAGGGCGAGAGGGAGCAGCCCCACAATCGCAACCGCACTCTGGGACTCTGTGGGCTCCCAGTGCAGCCTGCATGAAAACCCATTGCCTTGGCCTGGCATGGACAATCCCTGGATCTGCCTCAATTGACTGCCTTTCCCTTTGTCACCCTCTCCCTGCACGGTGCCCATGCTCCAGCTAACTAGGCACCTGGTGTGTTCTGGACCCACCTTGTGTCCACAGCCACCTTCTCATTGTCTGGAACGCCCTCATTATCTTCCTCACCCAGCAGTGCCATCCGCAGTCATCAGGCACAGCCCCAAGATCAGCTCCCTGAGCCCCTGTGTGGGAACTGAGCTCAGTTCTCCAGCACCAGAGCCAGCATGGGCTTCCCTCCTTGAAGGGCACTCATGAGCCAGCGTTGACCTACACGTCTGCCTGGAGTCAGGGCCTGCCCAGCCAGCCAGAGACCAGCAGGGCCTTCTTCTCACCTTTGCCTCTTTGTACCTGGTCCAAACAAGTACAAACAACAGGGCTTTAATAAATGACAGCTGGAGGAATGAATGGATTTTTGTGTTGGGATCCTCTTCCAGATTCTCCAGAAACCAGAAAAGAGTTCACTTTCAAAAAAGAGTAGGTGAAGTCTATGCTGAAAAAGAAATATTTAGGAAGTTCAGCTGTCACATCAGAAATAGCAGGTGACCCATATCCTGACTGGAGAGATAATAATTTTTTTGAGAATTCTGAGTCCAAAGAAGCCTATGACTAAAGCCTTTAATTCATCCATCCATCCATCCATCCATCCATCCAGCATCCAGCATCCATCATCATCCATCCAGCATCCATCCATCCACCATTCATCCATCCATCTTCCATCCATTCATCCATGTATTTATTTCCCTTCATTTCCTCCAAGTACTGATGAGACTATAAAGACAAATAAGACAAGGTTCCAGGCTTGAGAAGCATACGGATTTTTTCTCCTCAGAGATATTCCTGGCTCTGTGATTATTATGAGGAGGAAATTCAAATCAATATTTGAAAGAAGGGGAATGAATACAGCTGTAAAAATGATGATTGCTAAGCGTAGGTGATAATATGGACAATGGCATGGTATGATATAAGGATTTGAAAAATATATCTATAGCATTTGAAATAGATATATTCAATATTTAAATATATTCAATATAAAAATATATTCAATGAAAAAAGCCTGGAAGAAAATGGAAAAATGTGAACAGTGGCTCGAGTGGTGGCAGTATGGGTGACTCTAGACTCTTCGCTCCACTTCTGTGTAGTTCCCAGGTTTTCCTTAAGGAGCCCATTCTCTCTGCACCTTCCATTTTTGTTGAGTAGAATGCTTATGCAGAAATTTCTTCCATGTTCTCCACACTTTCTTTTGACTACTTGAATCTGTATCAATAGAGTTTGCTCCATATAACAGGAAAGACAGTGTCTTTCTGTGGTTAAAAAAAAAAAAATATGTATGGGGCCAGCCCCGTGGCTGAGTGGTTAAGTTCTCATGCTCCGCTTCAGCGCCCAGGGTTTCACCGGTTCAGATTGTGGGCACGGACATGGCATCGCTCATCAAGCCATGCTGAGGTGGCGTCCCAGATAGGACCACCAGAAGGACCGGCAACTAGAATATACAACTATGTACTGGGGGGCTTTGGGGAGAAGAAGAAGAAGAAAATAAGAAGACTGGCAACAGATGTTAGCTGAGGTGCCAATCTTAAAAAAAATACGTATGTATAAAATACATAACACAATATGTATGTATATACACATATAAACATATGTGTATATATATGTATATACATTCTTTTATTCCTTTTTCCCATAGATGTTTTCTGTCTTGTTTCCAATCAGTTTAAACCTGGGTGGGCTTTGCTGCTGGGTGTCTCTGGAGCCCCTGCTGGGAGCCTGGACTGGAGCCCAAGACTTCAAGTCAGGCACTTGCAGCATCTCCTCACACTGTGGCCACACTGAAGAATCAGCTCTTGAATTCTAATAATTTCTCCCAAAGGAGAAGCCCTATTAAAAGGCCTGTTTATAAGCACTAATGTGAATGCGCCTATTTCAACAGAGCAAATGACGCGTTCCTCGGCCAATCTTAGCTCACAGTGTTTATCTGGGCTTCAGATCCCTTGCAATTTAATATTCGATGTCACAGTCTCCTCGTGGGCACTTCTCACCACGTGTCTCTCAAGCCTCTCGTTTTATCTGCTGTCACCCCGTGGCTGGTGGTCCTGGGCGTTCACTTACCTCCTCTCTCGGTTTTAGAGTCCATCCTGTAACTGGACGGGAAGCGTTTTTGTTGGCAGCCTCTGCATAGAGAACAACTTTGAAGCCTCTACACATGCTCCAAGGGCCTCCATATGTGGTTTCACTGCTTGGAAAAGACAGTGACTTCTCTGGCAACCAAGGTCTGTGGTTACTTCTTTGCAGCTGGCTTAAACCTCAGCACCCTCAGATCCGGCCAAGAAGAGCTCTGAGGGCGGCTCAGCCAAGGGAGCAGGACCACTCCATCGCGAGCTCACCAGTCTGGGGAGGGCTTTCGGGTCTCATGCAGTGATGGGGTTTCGGGGAGCATCCTGCCTTCTGTTGGGGCCACTTCCAGCCTTTCCCTGGGCTGGTGTTGACATTCAGCACTGTGCACAATTCACAGTTACCGAGTCCTTTTTTGGGCTGGAAAGTGCTTTATATGCATTATCTCCTTTAATCCGAGAAAACAGAGTAATTGCCCATGGTCTCAGCCGGAGGCGCAAAGCTGGATGTGGGCCAGGCCCGCCTGGTTCCCAAATCTTCACTCTTAGCCCTTTGCTCACCCATCCCTGCATCTCACTGTGCTGCACGGCACAGGGACTCCCGTGTCCCCTGGGTCGCAAAGAAGAATCAGGGGACATGGTAATAGTGCAGGGTTGACATGAAATGGGCCTCTTCCAACAGACACGGAGGTGCTTGGGAAATTTCCAAAGGGGACAGATTTAAAAAAATGCAGTTACTTTAAGCTCATGAGGACTCAATGCGGGAGGATTAGAATTTGGCCTCCTTCTTAGAAAAGAAGGTCACTGACACCAGGGTCTGTGTGAAATCCTGCGTCCCCTCCCTCGCAGGCCACGTGTTAATGGAGTTGACGGGTCTCATCATTTAAAGCTCCCTGGGACGCTGCATTCTTCCCTGCCTCCACATTGGGACTGCGTGTACAGTGCTGACAGCACGGCTGTTTGCCTGTCCTGGGCTAGGGAAAAAATCGATGTCGCCATTTGCATTGATGACATTGCATTTTTTCGGGTAAATATGTTTTTGCAACATTATGTTTGAATCATGTTGAGATATTTTAAACTCATAGACGAGAGGTGGTTCTCTTTATGTGCAGAATTCGTTATTCATCCTCCAAGCTGTCAGAAGGTTCAGAAGACCGATGGGGCAGAGAAAGCCCAGAGCTCTAAGTGCTGAGCCGGGCTCTCTCATTGCCTGTTCGGTGTCGCTTGGCCGCTGTGAGGCTGTGGGACTTTGCGGGCAGACATGCTTTTGGACGCCCATCCTGCCATCCTGCCACGGATGCCACGCATTACTAGGTACAGACGTCCCCTTAGAGACCAGCTCACATTCTGTGGGCACTTTGGAAAAGAAAACAAAAGGAAACAATGACAAGCCAGCTTCCCAAATCTCACATACGGTTTGTCAAACAATGATGCCAGCCTCTATTCTTCGTTTTTCGTTTACTCAGACTCGAGCTGACGTACGTCTCATACCGGGAACAGGGGACCTCGCGTTCCTTGGTACCCCCAAAGAGGAAGTGAAACAACTGAGCAAAACAATTCCATTCAAGAAAAAAGCCCCAAACTGCTTACAGAAATATGACTTGCGCCTGCAGTTCAGCAGCCTCCTAAAATAGGAACGGGCGCGGCAGGAGCCTCTGAGAAGGCTTTTGAAGAATGAAATGAGGAAACGAGGAGCCATCCTGGGCTCCTCGGACGCGGGGTTCGCCTCGGTCTGTCTGGAGCTGATGCCCTGCCACGCTGATTCTCCACACAAGACCTGTGGCGCGGGCTTGGACATATGCCCACCGGCCAAATGACTTGACCGGGCCGCTCCTCACCCGGGGGACCAGGAGCGCCCCAGTGTGTGTCGGTCAATTTCCACACCCGGGCTACGACCTGTGGGGGCCGAGAGGGGGCGAGGAGAGCTATCTCGAGGCTCTTCCTTCTGCCCTTGAACTCCTGAGTTTTTCTCAGGGTGACTGGAAGGCGGGCTGATTCATTTGCCATCCCAGTGGCAGGTGCCGTGGGGAGAAGCCACCTGCTGCACTTGTCGGACGTCCCCATCTCCCTGAGGGTCTGTCCTGCCTCATTTGGAGTTGGTTGTGGGGGGCACAGACAGTGGGAATCTTTGCCAAAGACGCTGTCCACACGGGGCTAGTGCTCGGCCTCATGGTCAAGGGCAGGTCTCAGCTCTTAGGGGGGGCCTCTCGCTGACCTCCCAGATGAGCCATTCTTAGGATCTGTGAACTTGGATTTGATGGGAACAAACTGCATCTTCATTTTCACTGACCTCTGACCTCTCTAACTAAAGGGGGCCTCTCTTTGCCTTGTGGGGCAAGCGCCAGACGGCAGTTGTGTCAGCAGTTCCTGTCACGTTGTGGTGACAGAAACCGCAGGTAACTTCGGATTGTGGTACAGTTGTCACAGATACCCAGAAACGGGGTTGATCTCGTCACTCCTTCACAATGTCGGGTGTCACTAGCCTCGCTGCTGGCACTGTTGGCCAATGTGTGAAAGGAGCGTGTCTGTTTTATCCCAGGAACTGAAGGACTGTTTTGATAATGCTGCGTTTTCAGTATCATTGGCTTCCTTTGTAACCTGTGTGTTTTATTTCACATATGTGAGAACATTCTTTTGAGAAGGGGCCCACAGGCTTCACCACATGGCCATACAAGGTTGGGAGCCTCAGATACAGGAAACTTTTTCCTTTTTCTTTGGCCTCAACCCCCAACACTTCACTCTTTTCACAGAAACTGAGCATGCTTCAGGTGAAATGTGATCCAGGTGCCTCATGGGGATGGGTACTAAGCAAGGGGTGCTGTCTTCCAGGCCAGGATGGCCATGCCCCTTGGTGGGAAGGGTCAGAGACTTGGTCGGCATGGGGTCCAAGCATCCTGGGATGGGATGAAAGGCTAGTGATGGACTTGGTTTTCTCTGCTTTCCTCTCAAGAGCTATGCTTCTAACTCAGACCCCTCCCATGGGGCTTGTCTTTTGCCTAGTCTTGGGTTTCTAATTCTCCTCCACTGAGGGGGCCCTGCAGAGCCAAGGGGGTCAGTGAAATGAATGGAAGCTTTTTTTTTCCCCCTTTAACTTTATTTAAAACAAGCTACTTTGTTATGAAAGTATTGTTTGTTCATTCTAAAAAATAGATCAATTAAGAGGAAAGACATCAACATTATTTTCTGCCACTTAAATATGCTGCTAAGCGTTTGGGGTTGATCTTTCCATACTTGAAGGAACCCTAGTGACTGTCTGTGACCTGCTTTCCTCTTCCTTAGCAGTCTATTCTGAACATCACCTAGTGTTAATTTTTTTGTTATACTGTTCCTTCAACACAGCCTCCTTTGTCAATGTGTGGAATTAATTTTTATCCCTGATGTATTTGTTCAAGCTCCTAATGTTGGCACAGTGATTTTTTTACTATTATAAATAATGCCCATCTTGCGTCTATGAATCAATATTTATTTAGCTTAAGAAGATTTGGGTTTTTTTGTCTCTTAATCTCTAAAGGCGGCTTTTGATTCTTACTGGCAATAATACTAACTATGAGGCCAAGAAATTACAAAGTTGAACCTTCCAGGTAACCACCTGGGGTAGCTGCCCATTCGGGAGTGAATTTAGCCAACACCCAGATCCCCTGTGTGGCCCGGGAACCAGCCAGATGCCGGGAACTGCCCTCCCTGGTCCCACCCTGGGCAGGGTACAACGGGCAGAGGGTGCAACAGGGAGAGGCAGTGGGGGGGTGGTCAGCGTCCAGGGGCTGCGTCTGCATGGGAGGAGAGGAAGGCACAGCGCGTCTGTCTGAGCCATGAGTCAACTTCCTAAAAAGGTGGGGTGTGGTGAGTGTTGCGTGGAGTACAGAAAGTTCTAGAACCCAGGGGACGTGGGCCTGACTTTGTCTCTAAGCAGCAGTAAGACCTCAGGTTTGACATTACCACTCATGGCCTTTAAGTGAGCACCTGCTTTTTCTGAGTCCGGTCTGTTTTAAGGATCAAAATAGCTACTTTTGGTAAAAACGCTAAGAACAGCTTATTTCAGTATAAAAGGTGGGGAGTGTTGTTATTAAAGACAGCTAAAATCTAGGCCCTGTTGTAACTGAATATATTTTTTCTTCATAAAGACACAGCATCACCCTCCTGGGTTGCCATGGGAAGGAACCCCTTCTTGAGGTTTCCCTGTCATGGGACACCCACCAGGGAGCCCTGACACCTCATTGTGACCTCAGGTGTACCCCTCTTTCTCTCACCCTCACTTTGTACCAAAGGTCCCTGAGATAAGGCCAGGGGCAAGGGCCTCGGGTTGAGGCACTGGGACCTGCGAAGAAGCCTGAACAAACTCATTCGCTCTGCCCATCCTGGGATCAGGCCAGAGCCTCCAGGCCTTGGTCATCTCAGGAAGTCCTCTTGGTCCCTGGTCTCCTCTGCCCTGAAATGACCAGTGCCAGCCTCTGGGGTCAGGGCAGGTGTGTGATTTGGGGGCCTTTTAGGGGTTGCCTGTGTCCCCCCAAAAGATACGCTGGAATCCTAACCCCCAGGACCAGAGATGTGACTTGATTTGGAGCAGGGTCTTCAAAGGGGTAATCAAGTCCAAGTGAGGTCATTCGGGTGGGCTCTAATCCAACAGGATTGTGTCCTTATAAACGGGGGGCAAATTGGACACAGACAAGCACATGGTGAGAACGCCGTGTGAAGAGAAGGCAGAGACCAAGGCGATGCTTCCTCAAGTCAAGGAATGTTGGAGATTGCCAGCAACCCCAGAAGCTGGGAGACAGGATGCAACGGACATTCCTTTCCCCATCGGGAGGACCCAACCCTGCCCACCCCTTGATCTCAGACTTCTGGCCTCCAGATCCTGGGACAGTGAGTTTCTGTTGTTTAAACACCCAGTGTGTGGGACTCGATTTGATAGTGGGGCACCTGCCTGTATGGACCTCCTGGGAGACCGGCTTGGACCTGCTTTCTTGGCATTTCCGGTTTGCTTTCTGGCATCACTTGTTGGGGAATCTCAAAAACCAAAGGAGAAAACCCACAAAACTCAACCCACCAAACAACAGCAACCAAAGCAACGAAATAACAACTTGACTCCTTCCGGATCCAGGTCCCACCAAGGGAAGTGGCCGGTCGAGAAGCTTTCTCTCCAGTTGTCAAGACTGTTTAGCTCAGCAAAAGCTGCGGGAAGCTCAGCAAAGCAAAGAAAGGCCCTGAGCTGGCAGCTTGTGCTTGTTGGGCTGGGGAAGAGCCGGATCACCAGAGGCCGCCACGTGGATGCGCTACGCTCACCTTTCAACAGGCCTTGAGATTTGGCAGCAGGTGCCAACCCCGGCTGCACATTAGATTCACCTCGGGAGCTTTAAAAAGGTGCCTGCCACAGACCGCTGTGCCCGGACACCAGTGTTTCACAAAGTGCATTCTATGCACAGCCAGGCTTGGGGGCCACAGGTGTGGGCAGAGAGTTCTAGATCCAACCCACAACCTAGCCTCCCCCAGCCTCTCCAGGCTTCATATTCAGTCACCAGTCTCTGTGCACCCTGACTCGTCAGTGGTTCTCAGTCTGCGCGAGAATCACCTGGTGGGGCTGTTACCTGGGGCTGCCATAACCAAGCGTCACAAACTGGTGGCTTTGAATGACAGACATTTATTCTCTCACGGTTTCAGAGGCCAAAATAAAGGTGTCAGCAGGGCTGGTTCCTTCTGGAGGCCTCTCTCCCAGCTCCTGGTGATTCCCACAATCCTTGCATTCCTTGGCTTCTGGACCCCTTACTCCACTCTCTGCCTCCATCCCCACATGGCCTTCTCTTGGGGTCTCTGTGTGTCTCTTCTTTCTCTTATAAAGACATTAGTCATTGGATTTCAGGCCCACCCTCATCGGGGATGAGCTCATCTAAAGAGCCTAATTCCACCTGTGAAGACCCGTATCCCAACCAAGTCACATTCTGAGGTTCTGGGTGGACGTATCTTCTGACGGGGAACACCCTTCAACCCCAGACACCTGAGGGTTTTCAAAATCCTGATGTCCAGGCTCATCCCAGGTCAAGGACATCAGGACCCCGCGGCCGGGACACAGGCCTGGGGGAGATTTCAAAGCTCCTGGGGATTCCAACGTGCAGCCTAGGTTGCCAAACCGAAGGGGGACTTTGTGTTTTCATTTGCCTTTTATATGCCTGAAAAATCTAAACGGAGACGGGCTCCGGGGGACCCCGCAGTGGAGGGGTCAGCGCGATCTCTGCTCTCGCCCGGTCCTCGCTTCCCCGGGGCGGTGTGTGCGCGCGCGCATCCCTTGTCGGTAAACGAAACTTCGTGAAAGAGCGGTTGTGGGCCCCCTGGCTCTGGCTCCAGCTGGCGGGTGTTGTTTCTGGCTCGGCCTCCCCTGGGCAGCCTCCGCTGCAGGAGGCGACGTCTGTTCTAACTGGGCGGCGGGGCGCTTTGTAACCCGAGTCCCAGGCTCGCGCGAAAGCCGGGGGGACAAAGCGTCTCTTCAGTGCTGGACGCATTCACGGTTTTCTCCTAAGAAACCATGCAGCGGGTTTCTTCGGTCTGTCAGTTGGATTTCCAGCCGGGTGCTTTTGATCCACAAAAGGGTTATTCAGCGTTCCCTTCAGTCTTAATTAATCGCAGACCCTCTGGACGGCGGGCCTGCGGCCCCGGCTGGTTTCCATCCCCGCGCGCGCGCTGCGCCCCCTCCGCGGCGGAGCCCCGCTGGCACCAGACCCCGGGTGGGTCTGTCCCCGCTGCTCAGGCCCAGACCCCGGCTGGCTCCTCGTGGGGCGGGATCGGAGCGAATTTGAGCCTCAGACATCAGCTCGGGGATGGGTTTGGAAGGCTGGCGGCCTCAAGCTTTCCGTTCTGGACCGGCTTCCCTTGCTCTCAGGGAAAGGGGATGAGGACCTGGTGGAAGCCTGCCTGGGGGAGGTAGGCTGGCTCCTGGGTTCCACATCTCTGCCTGAAGACGGGACACCAGAGTGTCTGAGAGCACAGACCTTGCCACTGGCATGGGTTCAAACCCCAGCTTTGCCATGACAAGTTGTGGGACCGGGAGCAACGTCTTAATCTCTCTGCGCCTTCCTTGAGCCCCCGGAACGTAGTTACGACCATGGTCCCTACCATGGCGGTGATTGCGTGCGACATCCTTAGCTCCAGTAAATGCTCACTGTCATCACTGTGACCTGACTGAAGCCGTGACTCTGCCTGAGAATTGTCACGTTTGAGAGGCACACTTGGACCATCAAAGGTCATGCAAAGGAAATGCCATTCTTTATTCGTGCCCCTGGAAGGACATTAAACAGCTCCAGTGGATGGCTTCCAGCACGCTTCTCATTGCTCCTTCTCTGGGGCACGGCAGCTTCGCACACGCTCATCTTCTCCTGCCTCCTTGCCAAGGCCCGAAGCTCTTCTTCTGCCCTCTTCCAGTTCTCCATAATCCCCAAACTCATATACGTCCCAGAGCAGCACAACCCAACTGGGTGGCTGAGGAAGGGGAGACCCCGGGTGTGCAGAGCCAAATTCTTCCAGCGTGGGCCAGAAGAGCGGAGTGGCTGAGGTCCTCGTGGGTTGATAGTTACGTTAATATTATTAAGAAGCGGTGAGGCTGGGACTCGAACACAGGTCTGTTGATGCTCAAGGACTTTCTATACTTTGTAAATAGGAGCAGGTGCAGAGGGCCCGTGCGAAGCCTCTGGAGCCAGGTCGACTGTGAAGTGTGGTTTTCCGGGGTGGCACTGCCTTCCTGTCTTTGTCAAGGCCCCACTGCTCACTCCTAGGCCTCAGGGCGAATGCCTGCTCTCCTGGAACGGTTCTAAGGGTGTGTGTGTAAATCGAGAGCCATTCATGCAGCAACAGTGACATATGGTTTCTTGCTTTTTGTGACGAGGCTTTTACGCAGTCATCCGGCACATACTTACTGAGCATCTTGATGACAGCTCTCCTGGGTGCTGAACAATTTGAGAGAAGGAAAACAGAATAATAAATGAAGGTCATCCCTGCCCCTCAGCAGACTGGCATTTTCAATGGGGAAATAAGACAGGAGTTGGAGAGGGCCAAAGATACCAAGTACGAAAGGCCATCGTGTGTCCATGAGCGGGGAGTGGGCAGGTCAGCGCGGGCTGCAAAGGGCCAGAGAAGCTTCATGGAGGAGGGGAGCTTGAGCCGGGCTTCGAAGGGTGAGGGATAGGGTGGGGTGTGGATGGGAATGATGATGGCAAAGGCTGAAAGCTCCGTGTGTTTCATGAATGTCAGTGACCAAGCGAGATGGCAGCAGAAATGCAAATGTCCACGTCATCTTGGAGGGGACCATCAAGGGGCCCAATTTCATTCAGAGCCGTCACTAGAATTGGCCGTGCGTGTGCATGTGGAGTCATGGGGTATCTGTTCTATGCTTCACACTAGTAGAGAAAGCACACGCCACACTGGACTTTGTCCTCCTGGGTCCCTGAGTGAAATGCATAAGGCTCTGGTCAGGATCTTGGAGCCTTGGAGCAAGACAGACCAAACCAGAGCCTGCAAGAAGACAGCATAACAACAGTGAGGGGGGTTGGGTTCTCTCCCCTCACAGCAGCCTTCCTGGCAAACACACCTGGCCTGGGAGCTGCGCTCTGTCTTCTGGAGCAGGGAGGAGCAGACAGCTCCCTCTGGAGCAGCCAAGACTGGGACAAGCCCATGCCCTCGGGAAGCGCACAGTCTCCCCTGCGGTTCTCACACTTCAGGTACATCAGAGTCGCCTGGAGGAACCACCCCCAGGGTTTCTGATTCAGCAGGTCTGGGTGGGGCCTGAGAGTCTGCACACCTAACAGCCTCCCAGGTGGTGCTGATGCTGCTGGAAGGGGGACCCCACTTTGAGAACCACTTGTCCAAGATGGGGTCCCGAGCTTCGGATGCCTGGGAGTCATCTGGGCCTAGCTTCTGGAGATTCTGATTCAGTTAGTCTGCCACGTACTGGGGTGTATGCATGCCTTCTGACAATGTCCCTGGGGATGCTGCTATTTGAGAAATAAGCCTCTGGCATCCTGCCAGGGGTGCTTGTTGTTGCAGCTCCCCAGGTCTTGTTACAGGCTTCTAATTAATACTGGCACTGATATCAGTTCTCCTGCATTGAAGCCAGCATGTATGGGCTTAAAACCAAAAGCACACATCCCTGTTCCCTGCTTCTTTAGTTACACTCATATGTAAATATCTGTTTCTTTAACCTCTGACTCCCTGAGCTTGTAGAAGTTCCAAATTGTTCAAAGCCCAGGTGGCCTCAGGCTGGGCTCCCACTAAAGTTGTGGCTGATCACAGGTCCTTGAAGTCTATTACAGGGAAACTGATGTCTAGAGAACATCAAGAAGCTGAAGCTTTCCAGGCCCAGCTCCTCGGTTTCCTGGCACCAGAGTCCACCTTCCACCATGGAGGCAGACGGCCAAGGATATCTACCTGTGGAATCCCTTATCTCCTCCTCTTCCCCTCCAAGCAGCCCCAAAGGCAGGCCAATGGGAAAGTGCTGACCAGCAAGGCCACGGGCCCCCTCCCTACAAGCAGCCACATTCCTCAACCTTTAAAAACCCCTACTCGCTTTTTAACGAGGAGCTAGCAATTCTTAAGGTGCTAGCCTTTGCTTTGCTCCCTCTGTCTGGCAAAGAAAGTCAAGCTGTTTTCCCTTTTGACTCGACACTGTTCTCATTATTTGGATTGGCACTGGGTTCAGACAGAACGTTCAGTGACAGTCTCTCCACTGGAGAGCTGGATTCTGGAGCTCTGGGGCAGGGTCCCAAACCTGCGTGAAACAAGCACCCCCTTACACTGGGCCAGATGACACTGGCCAGGTGGGGGAGAGAGGGTGGGAGTAGGGGCTCCTACTTCACCAGGGAGGGAGCGTCTGTTGTCCCTTTGTCAAGCCCTGCTTGTCTCCCACCTACCACTGCCAGGTGCTCCATGGCAACAATGCAGCCACTACTGTGGGTCCAGTAGGTGCCCGATTGTCCATCGTGTTACGCTTGGCACCTGAGAACATCATTCGATATTCTCAACGTGGAGACACCCAGCAGTCCTGAGGAAAATTTTGACCTTGCTCAAGCTCCTCAGGGCTGGGTCGGGGACCTCACAGTGCCCCTCGCCCCGCAACTTTAGCTGCTGTCGACTATTTCCTCGCTAGGAGGCTCAGCGAGTCTGATCGCAGCCTTCTGGATCCTTACGTCCAATCTCCCAAGAAAGCAGAGATTTGATCCAATGGCTAATGATATGCAGACGCTTATGCAAATATGTGCTCCGGAATTCTCACTCATCTTGCCTGAGCAAGGCTTGTGCAACCTGATGCCTTGAGTCATGCCCCCCTAGTACCACCCCACACAATCAGGAGACTGACAGATGCTAAATAGGCGAGATTGCAAAACAGTGTGCAGCGTATACAGGACCTGGTGTCCTAAGCAAAAGCCTTCCAGCTCCACCCCATGCAATCCTGTGACTAGTAATTCGGGGAGATTGCCCCGAGGAAGTCCCAGCGATAGGAGGCAGATTTAAGAGGTCAGAGAGCAGAGGAAGAGGGCCAAGGGCAGTTTTTGCTGCTTCGAGGCTCAATGTCCAGACAATCCCACCTGTGGAGCACAGAGGAAGGCTAATCCAGACTCATCCAGAAACCTAGGAGCCTGTGCTCTCTCTCCCACACAGAGCCAAGGGCGGGTGAGGGTGGCGTGAGAGCTAAGGATGGGGAGCAGGCGCCAACCAGGCTCCCCCACACAAGGTGGAGTCTCTCGGTTCCTGCACCTGTAAAATGGGAGGAAAATGTCTTTCTGACTCCCTACAGAGGGAGATCCGAGAGACGCGCGGACATGAAGCTGGCTTCCGGGGAGATACCATCGCCAGGCTGCCAGCCCGGTCTTCTCCAGTGACAGGGGCTGGGAGCGGGCCCCCCGACCCAGGCGTCGAGTTTTAGTGGGGAACCCACCTGGAGAAGCAGGAGGACTCCGAGGGCAGCCATGGGGCAGGAAATGAAAATGCTTTCTGACCTTTTACATGTATTTTTGCAGGTATCCTGGAGGAAGTGGGTGGCTGGCGGGGTAGCTCCCTCAGCGTTACCTTCGTTGATGCTATTTGTGCTTGCGTGGCTTCCATGGCGTCCTCAACAAGGGCACCCGGTGTGTGCTTTGAGAAACCAAGGGACCGGGCCCCTCCACCCCCCCAGGCCAATAAGTACGTGCACACTTGTGCTAAAGATCCTCGTCCCATGGTACCCCATCAGCCTACCTTCTCAGGAGGCGGCGGCGCTGCAGGGCGGGGCCGCGCAGAGCGCACGCGCGACCCACGCAGGCGCGGAGGATGCCCGCAGCCGGGCTGCGAGGGTTTGCTCCACCCCCGGCGGGTGGATTGAGTGATGCTGGTCAAGACGGCACAGTTCTTGGAGTTTCAGCTTTATTTAAAAAATGGCAAAATATCCAAACTGCCAGGCTTGCAGTTACGCGGTTCTAGTGCAACGGCTTGCATACTGTCTGTAAACTGTTACATGAGAATAAAACGTGTTGTAACCAGCCATTTCCGCTCCACAGAAAGGCTTCGAGTCAGTTTAGTTGTTATAAAGTATGAGTATGGCCAAGATTTTGATGGATGCCCAAGAAGCAGCTGTTGCTCCAGCCCCTCCTGGAGTCTCTGTCCACCTTGCTCACCTGCGGGTGGGCAGTCTGGGTTGCGGTCCCCGTGGGTGTCCTCTGCTCTGTGAGCTGGGGTTCTGATTAGGGCCGGGGTTCTCTCCTCTCCGGGTGCCGTGACCCCTTGGGTGAAGCCTACGGACCCCTCGTTAGGATAATGTTTTTAAACCTATAAAATAAAACATTCTGGTTTGCAAAGAAAATCAGTTACATCGACACATAGTTATCGAATTAAAACAATTTGTGCCCTTCTTTTGAATGCATTTTGTTACAAGACCTGTCAGCAGTTCTGATAACCACTCTAATTTCAAGGTAGTGACTGCGATAAACGCTATTATTCTGAGATTTCTGGGATGTGTAATGTTGCGTCAAAGTTCTGCGGTGTCTGGTCGGTGACGGGGTCCTGGGTTCTGTCTCGGCTCTTTGTTGTGTCCACTCATGATGGAAGGAAATACGAATGTTCAGTTGGAGATTTGTGAGAATCAAAACATCATTGTTTTGCTGTGCATTTTTAAGGAGCCCCTGAATTCTGACCACAGACACATTGGGTGTCTTGTGGGCTCCCGATTAAGAGCCCTTGAATTAGAGCTTGTTTACCGGGAACATCTGCCTGGCTGCACTCACTGTGCTGTGCGTTTCCTTCCCTCTCCTCCTTTCTTCTCACCATCTGTGTCTCTCTCTCCTCCCTTCCCACCCTCCTTCCCTCCTTCTTCACCACTGGATGCCCAGCCTGGTACACAACAGCCCTTGATAAATATTTCTGGAAGGAATGAATCCTTCAGTTATAGGCCTGGGGGGAGCTTCTATGATGAGCCCAGTCCCGTGTAAGATGTTGATAAAAAAGAACTCCAGCAGCAAGCCTCGTGGTCTGGTGGTTAAGTTTGGCACGCTGCATGTCAGTGGTCTGGGTTCATAGGTTCAGTTCCTGGGTGTGGACCTACACCCGTCGTCAGCCATGCTGTGGTGGCATCCCACATACAAAATAGAGGAAGATTGGCCACAGGTGTTGGCTCAGCAACAATCATCCTCATGCAAAAAGAGGAAGATTGGCAACAGATGTTAGCTCAGGGCCAATCTTCCTTAGCAGGGAAAAAATAAAAAATAAAAAGAACTTCCGTGAGGTCCCTGCCGTCTAGAAACCTCACCTTGGCGGCGGGGATGTGGCACTGTGTGAATGTGTCTGTGCTGTTGCCAGGTAAGTGGTGTGGCCCAAAGGACTCTGGGTGTCCCTTGCAGCTACCCCCTCAACGTGGCCAGGAAGGGAAGCCCCCTGCAGGCTGCTGGGACTCTGTGCCTGGGGGTGGCCAGCTGCTGTCCCGACAGGCTGCACCTGGTATTGGGCCCCTTTCCCTCCCATGGCCCAGTCCCCATCCCTCGTCCTCACGGTGTGCTGGTGTTTCCACTTTCTTCTCCCGGGTCCGAGAATACAGAAGAACGAGGGTTTGTTTTTACGCTTGGATTGAAGTGTGAAATGGCACCCTCCCAGCTTCCAGGACAAAGCCGCAGAGCTCCCGGGTTTCCACCCGGGACTTTGAAGCGTATCCTCGAAGTCTCATTTCCATAAAAGCTTACACACCCTGAAAGGAATTTTTCTGAGTCAGGATCTCGTCACAGCTCAGTCCTCTCTCCTTCTCAGGAAACTCTGGGACTTTCCACTGTGTCTTGGGTGGCCCTCGGTTTCGCAAAGGCATCCCCAGGCCAGGAGGGCTCTGATGTGCTGGTACTGCTGGTGGACAGGGTGATCCCGCTGTGGGATCCCTCTGTGGGGCTGCTCAAGGCCAGACTGGTCACTGCAGAGGCGGTTCCGGTCCCCAGTGGTCCTTCTGGGACCTTGGATGATATTTTAAGAGCAAATACAGGCCTCACTTCAAGGGACTTACACAGTGAAGGAGAGAGAAAAATACCCAAGTTAAGAGGTCGTTTCTCTGGAAAGCCTCTCGTCCATTTCTCCGGAGCTGGGCCTGCAGCCAGGCCTGAGGAGCAGGGGCGGAAAGCCTGGCCATGCTGGTGGAGTGGCCACAGCCAGACTGATGGCTGCAGGCAGGACTCTGGAAAACTTGGTGTGGCCAGGTCTCCCGAAGATTTTAAGGAAAGCAGAATATCTTTATTTTATATCAAATCTCCAGAATTCTAAGTGTTGACAACTAATTCAAAATTTGAAACTTTTTTTTTTTTTGGTGAGGAAGATTGTCCCTGAGCTAACATCTGTGCCAGTCTTCCTCTACTTTATGTAGGATGCTGCCACTGCGTGGCTCAACCAGCAGTGCTAGGTCTGTGCCGTGGATCCGAACCTGCGAACCCTGGGCTGCTAAAGCAGAGTGCACAAATTTAACCACTACGCCCACCATGGGGCTGGCCCCTAAAATTTGAAACTTTTTTATTTTGTGTTTTTCAGTGGGCTAGACAAAATATATCTACAGGCTGGACCTGGCCTGAGAGTTCTCCGACCTTGGAACTCACTCAACAAAATGGGAATGTTGGTGCCAGTTTGGAGAATTAGCAGCTACCAAATGTTAAAGAGGTTTTAAAGAGGAGAAAGCGCTTTGTAAACGCGCGCTATCTCACTCTGTCTGTCCACAGGGTGCCTGGTGGACAGGAGCTGGTCGCTGGACGCCTGGCTGCAGGCTTGAATAATTATTTGATGTTTGCCATGAACGTTTCTTACATTTTTTTCTTATTAAATTATAAGATCCTTGAGGGTTGAACCTATTGCGGACAGTTTCCTGTGGCTGCTGAAACAAATTACCGTAAATTTAGTGTCTTAACACAAACATCCAGCCTTACAGTCTGGAGGTCAGAAGTCCGAGATGGGGCTCACGGGCTGAAATCAAGGTGTCACCACCAGGCTGGCTCCTTTTGGGGGCTCCGGGGAGAATCTGCTTCCTGCCTTTTCTAGCTTCTAGAGGCCGCCCGCATCCCTTGGCTTGTGGCCCCATCACTTCGTCGTCCTCCACTTCCGTCTTTGTCGCTCCTCCAGTGTGGACCTCTGTGGCTGGAGCGGGGTCCGTGCTGGGTGGGGTGGGAGGCAGCCGAGCTGAGGGGTGGAAGGCGGGGGTCGGAATCCCAGCTCCCTGTGCTCCACCTGGGAGACCCAGGCAAGTCCCATCCCCTCAGTTCAACTGAAACAGAGAGGACGATGGAGTCCCTGCCCCGTGGGTGGTTAGGTCACACAAGTTGAAGTGTTGGGAGGGCTTTGAACGGTCCTGGCATGTGGTCAGGGGGACCAGCTGCCTCATTTGCCCTGGGTTTTGAGAGGGGACTTTAGTGTTAAACCCCCAAAAGTCTGAAGCAAATGAGGATAAGTCGGTCACCCTACTAGATGCATAGCCACCATCACCATCTGGGGTGGCGGTGTCAGAGCGTGTGGAGGAGGAAAGGAGGGGAGTTGGTGTTGAGCGACGGGAGGTTCTGAGCCTGACCTTCAACGGGGGGACCCCTGTGGAATTCTGATTTCCTTAACAGTTAACTTAAAAGGATGCCCACCCTTTGTGACCCTATTTAAAATCAAGCGTCTCAAAAAGGGGCAACATAAAGCCCCAAACCTCAGCGCCCAGCGTCATGAAAGGGCTGGCGTTGAAAGGGGAGCCTTGGTGCCCTCCTCCCGGGACCCCACTCACTGCGGACTCCCAGTCCCCCCCAGGGACGACTGGTCCCGCCTTGGGTTTTGGGGTTGGGATATTTTGCTGCAATGATAGGCTGTTTGGAGATTCGAAATTTTTTTCACAAACCCATATGCTTTGGGATTCCTTTGTAAGTGTTGTAAAATCAGGATTCTATTCTCTGGGCTATTTCAGTGGATTTGTTGCAGTTTATAATCCTCCACAGGTGCTGTTAGCTCGTGCTGAAAACTGGAAAGGTCGATATTCTCATCTTCGCTTCCTGAGCGTCTGACAGCCGGGTTCATGGAAGTTCAGATCTTTCTCCAGGACAGGTGTTGCTTGTAACTTTTGCATGTGGAACTGGGAAAGTCTTGGTAACTATTAGAGCCCTTTGCACATTTGTCAATTGATTGTGGAATTTTTTTTTTTTTTTTGCTGAGGAAGATTCACCCTGAGCGACCGTCTCTGCCAGTCTTCCTCTATTTTGTATGTGGGTCACTGCCACAGCTTGGCTGATGAGCGGTGTAGATCTGCTACTGGGATCCAAACCCGTGAAGCCAGGCTGCTGAAGCAGAGTGCACCAAACTTGAACAACTTGGCCATGGGGCCAGTCCCTGATCATGGAATTTAATTGCTGCATTTAGGATTAATTTCATGCACCTGTCTCTTTAGGAAATAAACAGACATCCCATGACTCTCTGTATGTAAAGTACCTGCTGTGGGCTCCACCTTCTGCTTCTCCTGCCTCGTTCACCCTCCCCATACAGCACCATGTCCCCAAATGGAACCACGGGCTTTCCCCCTCTCGGGCTCCGCGAGCTCCTGAAGGATGCATTAAACAGAGGCTTCTAATCCTTTCTGAGCGTAACTCAAAAAGTTTAGTAAAACATATGTATACATATGTACAGATGTGTGTGTGTGTATAATTGGGAGAGTTTCTCCAAACAGCATTTACCCTTAACGTGCACTATGCATGCTGATGGTTTTGATCCCAGTCCAGGTGAGCGAGCCTATGTCCATGTCCATACATGCCATACGCATGTTGACATGTGCGCACATTGCTGAAGAAGTTTAACACAACACCCCTCTCCGTATGCGACGCCTTTCGACACACTCTATTCTGGTTTCATTTTGCTTGGTTGCTGGCCACCAGCCCCTGCGCTGAGGTCGTAACTCACTGGTGGGCTGCAGCCCCACGTGACTGCAGCTGGAGCGCAGCCTCCACGGGCGTGCGGGCAGAGCAGCTGAGCTTGCCACGCAGCCAGGCATTTCCTTGGACGCTCTTGCAGAGGTGGGGCAGTCGGCCTGCTTCTAGCGGCTTCTGCATTCGCGGGCCTCCCCTCTTCTCCTGCCTCTGATCTTGGTCTGCCTGTTCCCCCAGATTCTAATTTTTTCCTGGCCCCCGTGGCTCCTCGGAGCGGGTCGCCGTGGGGTGTCCTCCGCCCGGACTGCACTCCAGTCTGTGCAGCGCGAGGGCTGGGTGGGGAAGCGCCCTGACTTGCTGGAGCTCACAGCCCAGCGGCCCTGCAGACAGTGTGTCTCCTTCAGTCACGCAGCAGCCCTGCGAAGTCACTGCTCTCCTCACCTGAAGAGGAGCTTTGCCCCTCCGAGAGATGCCGGCCTGGCTCCTGAAGCAAGGAGGGCCAAGGGCAACCCGGCAAAGCCAGACCTGCCTGCCCCGGGCTGTGGTTCTCATCTCCGTGCTGTCCAGACTCTCGTTTGCCATTTTTGGAGGCTGCGGTTTATGGGAAGAGCTCGAAGGGAAATACACTCTTCTTCTTTTTTTTTTTTTTGAGGAAGATTAGCCCTGAGCTAACATCTGCTGCCAATCCTCGTTTTGCTGAGGAAGACTGGCCCTGAGCTAACATCGTGCCCATCTTCCTTTACTTTCTATGTGGGACGCCTGCCACAGCATGGCTTGCCAAGCGGTGCCATGTCTGCACCTGGGATCTGAACAGATGAACCCCGGGCTCCCGAAGTGGAATGCGGGCACTTAACCGCTGTGCCACCAGGCCGGCCCCAATATACACTCTTCTTAATGGGAACCGGTTCCTTAGAATTTGATTGTCAACCTTGCCCGAGTTATGGAGCTTTTCAGAAAGTTGTTGAACATGAAATTGATTTGTTTTTAAAACCACCGGAAAGGATAAAGGCTGCAGTCAGGGTTCCTTGTCTGTTCTCCTTGAATCTGTATGTGGTGGGGGTGCCTGTTGACATTAGGCCTGTTGGAGGGAGATGTACAATCATGCTGGTGAGGTTTCGGTATTTCTGAGGAAGCAAAGCACTGTCCAGCCATGGGATAGGTTGCTCTGTACAGGTAATGAGCTCCCCGTTACTGGAAGTATCCAAGCCAAATTGCCCAAGTAAACCTCCTGGAAGGCATCATTTTGAATACTCAAGACTTAGCATGGTGCCTGCATACAGCAAGGGCTCAATAAATGCTTGTTGGATGAATGAGTTTCTCAGCTCGGGTGACCCTTCCTCCCTTGATAAAGCTCAGACAAGATGAATGCTGGGAAAGACATTCAGTGAGTGGTCAATGTATTCATCAGCCTTTCATCCTGAAAGTCAGCTTTCTGGAAGCTCAGCTCGGCTGCTCCGATCAGGGGCACATCCCAGGATTCCGCATGTTCCGTGATCAGCAAGTTCTTAAGGGGCTGCCTCAACTCACTTCTGCCACGAGCTGGTGCCTTTCCCTTGTCACTCTCCCTGGCAATAGAAATGAGAGGGTGCCTGTAACCGTGTCGGTAAAGAGCGCGTGTTCTGACCTCTCCTACCCCCTCCCGGCTGAAGGAGGTCCGTCCCCTGGGGAGCCGAGCGCGTGGGGCAGGCCACGTCCCCCTGTGCTTGTCCTAGAGCCGGGGCTGGCAAACCGCAGCCTGAGGGCCAACTCCAGCCTGCCGCCTGCTTCTGTGAATGAAGTTTTACTGGTGCGCAATAAGCTTTTTATGTATTGTTTGTGGTTGCTTCACACTGCAGAGGCAGAGCTGAACAGCTGCCACAGAGACCGTAAGGCCCCCCAAATCTAAAATATTTACTTCCCCAGCCCTCACGGGACAAGTCTGTTGGCCTTTGATTGACCGTAAAGATTCAGGATCAATGCTGAAAATGTGAGCAGATATGAGCAGAATACCCTGCAATAGAAGGTCTCAGCAAGGTTTGCCGTACAATCAAAATGATGGGCACGCAGGGCAATTCCGCTCCTGGGTATACACTCCGAAGAATTGAAAACCAGTACTTAACAGACTCTTGTACACGAATGCTCACAGCAGCATTATTCACAAGAGCCAGAAGGTGGAAAGAACCCACATGTCCAATGGATGAACGGATAAACACAATGTGGTCTATTCATACAATGGAATATTATTCAGCCACAAAAAAGAATCAAGCCCTGATATATGCCGCAATGTGGATGAACCTCGAAAACGTCATGCTTAGTCAAAGAAGTCAGATGCCAAGGGTCACCTATTATGCGTTTCCATTTGTGTGCAATATGCAGAATATGTAAATCCAAAGAGACAAATCAGATTAGTGCTGGCCAGGGGTTGGGGGAAGGGGGAACGCGGAGCATGTTTGACCGCTACAGAGTTTTATTTGGGGTGATGAAAATGTTTGGAGCTGGACAGAGGCGGTGGTTGCACGACATGGTGAATGTGCTAAATGCCCCTGCATTGTTCACTTGCAAATGGCTACTCTTACATTATGCAAATTTCATCTCAATTAAAACAAATGATGAGGAGGCTAACCAGTGCGACACGTCCCAGAGGGACATCTGCAGCCTTGAGCGTCCTCAATGGGCCAGCCTCCCTGCGTCGAGGCTGCATCCGTGCATGGCGCGTCTATGCCGACCCTGAGTCCCTCTCTATACGACACTGTACACGCTTTTTTCTCTGGGCGTATTTCTGTTAAGCAGGCAGGCAGAGTCTTACGATCCCTCTTCAGAATTTCTCCATCGCGTGGGTCCCTCTGCTGCTAGTAAACTTCCCATCCCCACCTTCACTGTGCTCGAAGTTTCCCGCCAAGCCATCGTTGCTTAGGTAACGGGTTTGTTTCCACAGTGCATCCACATTAGGACATAAGTACAATTCTTGGAGGTGGCAGGCAGGTAGGCAAGGCAGAGAATGGGATAGAAATGCATTAACAAAGAGGGTCTTGTTGCAGATTCTGAAAAGGAGAGGATGGTGATGGCACTGGGAAATGAGAGAGCTGAGATCAGAGAGCAGGTCCCCATGGGTGATCAACATGAAGAGAGGGCTCTTGGCTTAGGGAGGGTTAATTTGTTGAGGCCATGCTTGCTGCACTGTGCAGTTTTGAATACACCATTACATCATGGCTATATGCATGGAGTCCCTGAGATTGCATAGTGCACAGCCTGAGCAACGGTACATGGTGGTCTCTTGGGTGAAGCTAATTCCCCAGACCAATTAATCTAAATCTTCTTTCTTTCTTCCTTTTTTTTTTTCTGCTGAAGAATATTTGCCCTGAGCTGACATCTGTGCCAGTCTTCCTCTATTTTGTATGTGGGTTGCCACCACAGCATGGCCACTGATGAATGGTGTAGGGCCTTGCCTAGGAACTGAACCCAGGCTGCCAAAGCAGAGCATGCCAAACTTAACCACTAGGCCACGGGTCTGGCCCCTAAATCTTATTTCTTTTAGATGACAGCATGATATGAAAAATTTCACTACTAAATGCTAAATTTTTGTTGGCGATCATGAAATATGTTTTTCTATATATTCAATTACCAGAAGCTGAACTCTTGTTAACTCTTTTAATACATTTCTGTTGAAGTTTTTAAGTTCAAACCTATAAAACATCAAAGTCAGTTAATATGGAAATTTAGCCTCTTGGTTATTCAGTCAATTGATATTAATTGAACTGATTTTTGGCCAGTGGCCTGGGGCCCTGGAAAATATGCTGGTTGGTGAGTGCCGACCACTGAGATTCTAGCTGTCCCCTAGTTTGCCCTAACCTGGCCCTTCCTGATCAAGGGCAAACGAAACCCCAAGGAAACAAACAGACCTGGCCCACCCTGGAAGTAAGAGGACTGAGGAGGAGCCAGGCAGCCTGTCTTCCAGGGCTGTGGGCCTCTTTGGGGCGGGCGAGTGTCTGGAGATGTCCTAGGAGGGGCCTGGACCACGTCAGGCCTCCGGGCAGCAGGGACGGACCCGGAGCCAGTGTGCTGCCCCTGCCTTCTCGCTGTAGCCAACGTCACTGTCCCTCACAGTAGCGTTCGCCGCGTTGCGTTGGTGGATCATGAATCCTTTTCAAGAATCTAATAAAAATTACGAACCCTCTCCCCGGACAAATGTGCGTCTATGGTGTATTGGTTGTCTAGGGTGCTGTCACAAAGTGCCACAGACTGAGTGGCCTGAATAATTAGAAATGGACAGTGTCACAGCCTGGAGGCTGCGAGTCCGAGATAGAGGTGTGGGCAGGGCCTGTCTGAGGCTGTCGGGAAGGGTCTGTCGCAGGCTCTCTCCTTGGCTTGTAAGCAGCTGTCTTCTCCCTGTGTCCTCACGTCGTCTCCCCTCTATATTCCTCCGTGTCCAAATTTCCCCTTTTCACAATGATGACGATTAGGGACACCCAATGACCTCACTTTTACTCGATTACCTCTGTAAAGACCCTATCTCATATAGGGACGCCTTCTGAGCTCCTGGGGAGTGTTAGGGCTCGAATTTATCTTTTTGAGGGGGGACGCAATTCAACCCATAACACCTGGCCATGTAAGTTTGCCTGGAATTCAGAGGGTCAGAGAGCCTGGCTGTGGTAGACAATAGGTTTCTTCTCCATTCTTCGTTCCCTCCGGCCTTTGCACAGCGTCCCTGGTGAGGTGTTTCCCTCCCACGTGGATGTTAGCCTGGACCACGTGACTTGCTTTGGCTGACGGAATGTGAGCTGATGTGACACAGGCAGTGCTCAGGGGGTTGGCTGGCTTCTGTGCCCCTGCCATTTACCATGAGACGAACCTAACCCCTGTGGGGGGCTGCCAGGTTAGCCTGCGTCCCAGGTGGAGAGATATATGGAGTCGACTGAGCCCTGTCTGCAGCTCGGAGCAAAGCTGCCCCAGCTCACCTGCAGAACTGTGAGCAAGAGGTGGATGTCTGCTGTTCTAAGCCACGAAGATTTGGGATTGTTCATTAGGTAGTGTTATCATGGCAATCGCTGGCTAATACAGTCGATCGCAAACCTCAGATTTATGTAATCCCTGCTCTACTTGTGAAATAATTCAAGATGATAACTTTGATGTTCAAATGTGAGACATCTGAGATCATTATCCAATCTACACTCGTTTTAGAGACAAGGAGACGGAGATCCTGTGGCGGTTAGTGACTTACCCCAAGTCACACAGCAGAGACTCCGAGCCAGAATTCTTTTCTTCTCTTCTGATGCTCCTCATGCATTGTCATCACGAAAGATGTGGGTGTAGAAATGGAATGAACTGGGAAACCAACTTTCAGAATTTCTCCCCTTCATCCTTGGCCTCAGTGCCCTTGACAAGACCTTTAAAAGGGGCATTAACACGCAGCAGAATGAATTTGAATTACATCTTTTAGATCTTTGTTTGTGAGAGACCGGAGCAATACATAGGTCTGCCCTGGGCATGGCGGAATAACAGAAGGGTTACTAAGAGGACAGGACAAGGAAGGGTGTGTGTGGGACACAAGCAAGGGACATTTAGACAGAAAGACCAGGCAGAAGGCAAGGAAACTGAAACCTGTGTGGGAAGGGAGGGAAAAACAGAGACTGGAAAATAAACGTAGCTGACGGCAGAGGCTCGGACCCACACGAACCCGGCCTGGGAATCAGCTCCTTGTGGGGAATTGGATAACTTCTAATCTGCTGGTTCAAGGGGCTGGAGGAGAACCCCCACCCAGCCTTCAAGTCACCACGAGCAACAACTGTCTTCAAAGAACGGCGGCCCCCTAGAGCCAAAGACAGCAGACTCTGCCCTGGGCATTCCCAGCACCAAGAAGGAGGAGGGCACACACAGAATCAACCGTGATCCCTGAGCCAGTGACACAGTCATGACATCGTGCAGTGCTGGAAACCCCAGGGTGCACCTGAGAAGAGATGCCGGGGCAAAAGGGCTCCCATCACTGCACGTGAGCTCAGCACGGAACAGACCGAGAGGCCGTGCAATTTTTGGTGATTTTCGTATGGCCTGCTTACCTGCCTTTGGGAACACCTGTCCTCAGGACCAGCCCCGTGATTTGTGGGGCCCATGAAAAATAAAAATGCAGGGCTCCTTGCTCATACACCATTAAGAATTTCAAGACGGCAACAGCAGAAGTTTGAACCAAGCGTGGGGCCCTTCCGAGAGCAGTGCCCTGTGTGATGGCGTGGATCACATGTCCAGAAGCCGGCCCTGACTGTTCAGAATCATCTAGAATGCTTATTCCCATTTCAGGGGGAACAATTCACTCCTGGGCACACGTTGAGGTGGACTCTGCATTTTGAACGACAGCGTAGGCATTAGATAAATTGCAACGACAGAAATATTTTACCTACTTAGAAAATGCCAGAATTGAATGTTCTACCAGGGCAATTAAGCGCCTGCTGTTTACTGCGGGAGCATCAGTGAGCTGATGCCAAAGAAGGAACTCTGTCTTTTGGCCCAGCTTCCTGGAAATTCTCCTGGCCCGCCTTGTGGTACCAAACACATGTCTTTCCTACGGAGTCTGAAGTATCCCAAAGATGCTCTCTCTCCAGGCTGGCCAGCTGAAAAGTACAGGACGCCCAGCGAAAGCCGAATTTCAGAAAAACGACAAATACTTTTTTAATATAAGTGTGTCTCGAATATTGCACAGGACACACTTTCGCTTCAACATTATTTGTTATTTATCTGAAATTCAAATTTCACTGAATACCCTGTACTTTTCCTTGTTAAACCTGACAACTCTCTATCTAACGCATTTTTCAGACACGGGGACCATAAATGGCAGCTTCCAAATTGCGGATGTGGATCTGGAGACCAAGCTGGGCTGACATGTCTGAGTGATGGAAAATAAGCCAAATAACCAACTGTCACAATTCTGCTTTGTATGGGTGTCCTAGGGCTTCTGTAACAAGGTACCATAGACTGAGTGGCTTAGAACAACAGAAGTGTGTTCTCACACAGTCCTGGAGGATGGAAGTCTGAAATCAAGGTGTTGGTAGGCCCAAGATCCCTGGAAGATGCTGGAGGAGAATCTGTTCCAGGCCTTTCTCCGAGCTTCTGGGAGCCCCAGACGTTCCTCGGCTCGTGGCAGCGTAACTCCAGTTTTCAGACGGTCTTCTCCCTCCATCTCCTCACATAGTTCTTGCTCTGTGTGCCTCTGTGTCCACATTTCCCCTTTTTATAAGGACACCCATCAAATTGGATTAGGGTCCTCCCTCATGACCTCATCTCAACTTGATGACCTCCGTGAAGACCCTCCTCCAATGAGGTCACATTCTGAGGAGTAGAGCATCTTGGCCTGTTTGGGCTGCCATCACAGAATCCCATAGACCGGGTGGCTCGTAAACAACAGAAATTTCTTTCTCACCGTTCTGGAGGCTGGGAAGTTCAAGATCAAGGCGTGGGCAGATTCCTTGTCTGGTGGGACCTGCTTTCTGGTTCTCAGACAGCGCCTTCTCGCTGTGTCCTCATGTGGCGGAAGAGGCAAGGAGCTCTCTGGAGTCTCTTTTGCAAGAGCACTGATCCCATTCCTCAGGGTCATCCCTCGTGACCTGATCACCTCCCAAAAGTTCTACCTCCTGTTACCATCGCACTGGGGGTTAGGATGTCAATATGTGAATTTGCGGGGGGGGACTCAATTATTCAGTCTATAGCATGGCATTTGCAACATGTGTTTTTTGGGAACACAATTCAACCCATAACACGACCGTCTAGGGCCTTTCCGTTCTTAAACTTGGTTGACTTGGTTGGATGGCTTCCATTCAGAGGGCTGGGCCCCGGTCCGTACCTTGACTGTGAATAACCCAGTCGTAACCAACGACGGTTCAAAGGGGCCACAGCCACGGTCAATCCAGATGTGTCAAGTCACAGAAAGGCAGCTCCTCAGAGGACAGGCGTGGAGAGGGCCAGGCCAGCCATGGAGAGGGGACTGTACGTCTGTTCAACACTCCAGCGGTCGTGTGGACGTGCAGAAGCTTTCAAAAGGAAGGGCGAGCATGCACACTTACTTCTGCAAAGTAAACACTTCTGGAAACGCCTGCTTCGCGGAAGCGGCCCACGCATTCTGCACAAAATGTTACACAAGCTTTGGAAGTCACTGGTGGAAACTGTTTGCAAAATCCTTTGGAGTCTTACAACTAATGAGGCTTCACACAAACAACCCTTTTCTTTCAGAAGCGTTGGCTAATGAGAAAGACCTTTTCGGAAAGACATTAATGAGAAAGGGAGGGGGGAAGTTATCATTAGACAGGAAGGGTTGAGTGGCTTGTGCTGGTCAAGCAGAGATGTGGCCTGGGGCTCTAATCACCTTTGTTGTTTTATGGGAAAGGAGGATGGTAGCTGGGCTTCAGAGAATATTTTGTTGAATAGACTTAACCGCCATTTTAACAAGGACAGGCTTCTGATCCCTGGAATTGGATAAATCAGAGGCCACCATGATAATATTCAATGGAAGCCTTGGCTGGGGTGAGGGGAAATTTTGTGGCAGATAAATATGTGGCTTCCATTAGCTCCTTTTCTTCTGCTTCCTAGTTGGAAGAGGTAGGTTGACGAGACCAGTTTGGCAAGCTCACAAATTGTGTAAATTCTCAAGAAAGAGGCAAACAGATATAAAACGGTCTTTGAGAATACTTCCAAGAGTTATAGCTTTAAAGCTTTGGGAGTCCAGTGGATCAGTGCTGCCCTATGTAAATGTAATGTGGGCCCTCATGTAATCTAAAATTTTCTCATAGCCACATTAAAAAAAGTAAGGAGTGAAGTTCATTTTAATAATATAGCTTATTTAACCCAATACATCCAAAATATTATCATCTCACCATATAGTCAATATAAAAATTACTGAGATGTTGACATTCATTGTTTCATTCTAAATCAAAATCCAGTGTTATTTATTTATTTTTTTTTAAAGATTTCTTTTTTTAAAGATTTTATTTTTTCCTTTTTCTCCCCAAAGCCCCCCCGTACATAGTTGTGTGTTCTTCGTTGTGGGTTCTTCTAGTTGTGGCATGTGGGACGCTGCCTCAGCGTGGTCTGATGAGCAGTGCCATGTCCGCGCCCAGGATTCGAACTAACGAAACACTGGGCCGCCTGCAGCGAAGCGCGCGAACTTAACCACTCGGCCACGGGGCCAGCCCCTCCAATGTTATTTTTTTATTGAGGATTAGTCCTGAGCTAACATCTGCTGCCAATCCTCCTCTTCTTGCTGAGGAAGATTAGCCCTGAGCTAACATCCGTGCCCATCTTCCTCTACTTTATATGTGGGACGCCTACCATAGCATGGCTTGATGAGCAGTGCCATGTCCGCACCAGGGATCCGAACCTGGGAACCCTGGGCCACTGAAGTGGAACGGGCAAACTTTAACCGCTGGGCCACCAGGCCGGCCCCTGTATTTTTTACACTTATAGCACGTTTCAGTTCTCATTTCCGGCCAGCATATCAAGGGCTCAAAAGCCACAGTAGCTAGTGTTACCATATTGGACAGTCCAGCTCTAAACCTTTGCTACTCAAAGTGTCGTCTGCGTGGACCAGTGGTGTCTATACCAACGCGGAGTCATTAACATGCAGATTCTCAGCACAACCCCCACCACCACCCCCGCCCCCCCCCCCCCCCCCCGCCACCACCTGCTGAAGCAGCATCTGCATTTGAACCAGATGACCCCCGTGCACATTGCAGTCTGAGATGCTCTGTGGGAGACTTCACCTATTCAGACCTTTCGCAGTGAGGCAGAATGCTTCTGTGCAAAGAGAAAGGAGAAGGAGCTCTCTCTCACTGCTGCCCGGCCGCAGCCCAGCAGCTGCTCTCCTGTGCCCAGCTTCTCGTTGCCCTGGACTCTGGGCTCCCCCCTCCACCCAGCTGCCCCTCCGTGTTGAATGCCCACTGCTCCAGGCTCCCTGGGGGAGGGGCCTGAGTGGTTGCCCCCTCACATCTGATGGCTGGTGGTGAAAGATGGTTTGCAAACAGCAAAAGAGAAAAGAAAGGTTCAACTCCCTCCTCTTCAAATGGGGGCTTCAGAAGGCCAGACTTTGCTTCCGGACCTTAGCAGCGAATGGACTGTTGTCTGCTGTTAGCCCTGAGGCGGGCAGGATAGCATGTGCTGGAGTGCAAAAACCCATGCTTCTGTCCTAGGCCCCCGGAATCATCTCTTTCTCTGTATCTGGGTGAAGTCAGGGAGGTGGGTGAGTCATTGGAGCTTTTCTTTTACTTTGCTGAAGAACAATGCTCTTCTTTCCTCTAACTTCACAGTTAACTTTGCCCCCTACATGGGTAAGTTTAGATTCTGGTATACGGGACCTCTGTAAATTGCAATTCCATCTTGTGAAATTTATTGGAAAGCCGGTCCAAGTACTGTGACTTTGACTCATTCCGCTGTCGCTCCCGGGCTAGACGTGGTAGCAGCAGATGTGCCTGTGGTCGGGAAATGAAGCCCTGCAGGGAGATGCCACGGCCTCCTGTTTGGGAAGATGTAGCGGGTAAATGGGAGGCCTCCTTGGATGTCAGAGCATGAGAGTGTGGATGCACATTTCAGCACCGTGCTCCTCGCGAAGGAGAGCCAGCCGGGGCTCTGAAGGTAAGCAAATTTGGAGCCAAGTTCCTCGGCGGCAAGTCCTTTAGCCTCTTGGTGTCTCTAGTTTGCCATCAAAGAAACAGAACTTACAACCCTGCGGTGGTTCCTTGCGAGTGGAGAAGACACATGGGACCCACCCGAGAGAGAAGGAATGAAGTGCAGGCGCCGGGAATGGTGCTCATGTGCAGACACCATGTGGAGATGTTGGGATGATGATCTCTGAGCAGGAAATCCAAGAAATCCCCAAGTTCAGATTTTTACCAGAAAGGTCAAATTTTCCACAGGCAAGATAGAGAAAGAAAAAAAAAAAAAAAGAAAAAACAAAAGAAAACAAAACCATGAAGAAATCCAAGAGATTATGGAGAAAAATATCCAGCCAGATTCTCTCAGGGTATAAGTGACTCCATGGGAGTGGAAAAGGTCTGCTGATAGCTGTGCTGACGTTTCGAACCTTTCCGGAACTTTCTAAGCTGGTGGGTAACATAAGCCTCGCTCAGATCTCTATCAGCATTCCTTTTACATTATTTTAAAGAAAGCTTCCTAAGAAGGCACTGGTGTACAAATTCCTTTCACACAAACACTCTGCTGGAAAATGAATCCCCTGCTTGTAGGCGGTGGCACAGCTCAGGGTCTCCGAGGGAGTGGCCGCCGGGAGCAATATGGCCAGCCACGTTCCACCCATGCTGCGAGGACTGACAGCCTGATTTCGCCTGGAGAAAAGCATTAGAAGACTGCGTGGAATCCTCTGGACCATATCGTTCACCAAAACAAAAAAGGTAAAATGCCTAAGTTCTGGCACAGAAGTTTCTAGAAAAAGGATTACCTACTAATAATTTTTTTAACAGGCTCTGTTTCTTCAAGGACACTCAGGTAGTCAAATATATGAAATGATGGGACTTCTTTTTCATTCCTTTGGTAACACTGAGTGGAATTCTGGAAGCACAAAAAAATCCTTCATTCCGTGATATGGCGGCTCATGTTAAAAACTGAGCGGCCCCTCACCATCTCACCCCAGACGTGGATGTTAAGCTCTGAGATGCACCGTGGGAGGGTATGAGCCCTCCTGGAGAGGATGTTACTCAAACACATGGCTGAAGACTCAAGAGTATTACTTCAAATGGCTCATAGTTCTTCTACTTTTAAAAATGAAAATAAAGGAGCCGGCCCCGTGGCCGAGTGGTTAAGTTCATGCGCTCTGCCTTGGCGGCCCAGGGTTTCGCTGGTTTGGATCCTGGGCACAGACATGGCAGCACTCATCAGGCCATGTTGAGGCGGCATCCTACATGCCACAACTAGAAGGACCCACAACTAAAAAGTATACAACTATTTACTGGGGGGGATTTGGAGAGAAAAAGCAAAAAGAAAAAAAAAAGAAAGAGATTGGCAAGTTGTTAGCTCAGGTGCCAATCTTTAGGGAAAAAAAGAAAATAAATATCTGTTTTTCCTAATTATCCTAGTTGTACGTGCCCATTGTAGAACGTTGGAAAATTAGAGTGTCGAGTAAGGAATGAAATTTATGTCTAACCTGACCAGCCAAGATAGCCACTGTGAACATTTTGGAAGAGAACATATTGATTTGGATGGCTTGGGTCTTGCTGTATTGACTTGTTTTCCTGCTTTTTTCTACGTAATACTGCATCATAAGCATTTTTCTGTATCCCTGAAAAATTTTCGGAAGCATGATTTAAACACTTTTTATTATGGAAATTTAAAAACATATACCAAATCAGAGAGCAGTTTGTCATGAGCCTGAAGCGCTGACAATGATCAATACATGGCCGATCTTGTCTCTTTTAACCTTCTAATCCCCCCACCCCAAATTATTTTGAAGCACTTTCCAGAAATTCTATAATTTTACCTCTAAATATTTCAGTGTGTATCTGAAAGATAAGAAAAGAAGAACAACTTAAAAAAAATAATACCAATAAAACACAATACCGTTATCCCATCTAAAACCAGTGATAATTTTTTAATATCACCATATATTGACATTTACATGTGTGTTTACATTTCCTTGATTGTCTTGTGGATTTTATTTAGTTTTTGACAGTTCATTTGAATTTGAATTGGGATCCAAACAAGGTTGGTTGGTTTGGATTGGTCCATGTCTCTCTTATTGTCTTGTAATTTATTTATCGAAGAAACCAACACATTTGCCCTGTAATTTGATGGGATCCCTGTGATTTGTTTCACCTGTGTGTCTATCCTTCCGTCTCCCTCTTCATTGTAGTTGGATCTAGAAGTTTGATCAGATTCGAGTTTTGGGGAGTGTTAAGACCACTTTGTCGATGTCTTTGAGTCCTTGCATGGGAAGTACCTGAGGGTCTCTCTTTTCTTGTGATTAGTGTTACCTCGTTGTTGTTAGTGTCATGGGTGAATTCCGACTCGTAGGGAGCCTGTGTCTAGCAGAGTGGAATCTGCCCGGGCTTTTTGTGCCATCCTCTCCCCTTCCAGCGCTCTATCAGACAACGCTCTGCTGCTGTCCACAGAGTTTTCATGGCCGTTTTTTTCAGATGTGGGTGGCCAGGCCCTTCTTCCTAGTCTGTATAGTCTGGAAGCTCCACTGAATCCTGTCCACAAAGGGTGACCCTGCAGGTATTTGACATCCTGGTGGCATAGCTTTCAGCATCACAGCAACACACAGCCGCCACAGTATGATGACTGACAGATAGTGATGTGGTTCTCTGACCAGGAAATGAACTGGAGCCCCAGGGGTGAGAGCACCGAATCTTAACCACTAGACTGCCAGGGCCGGCTAGCATTGCCTAGAGCGATTAATTCATTAGGAGTTTCACGATGCTGACATGAGGTCATTCTTTGTTTATTAATTGGAATCCTTTTTCTCATCAATTCTTTTATCATGCTCAAGGAAGCCAAGGGAGAAACCACATGGCTTCTTAGGACCCAATCTCAGAAGTCTCAGGATGTCACTTTCACCGCATTCTGTTGGTTAAGCAGGTATCCCAGGCTGGCCCAGATTTAAGGAGATTTAAGCAATTCCTTTCTACCTCTCAATAGAAGGAGGAGCAAAGACCCAAAGGCTATCTTTAATCCACCACCAAAGGCTTATGTTTCTGTTCTAATGGTTACCTCTTACTCATAGCTGTATATAACACCCATGGTCTCGTCTTTTACTTTTGCTCCTGGTCTTTTGGTTCCCTACCACGAGCAATATTGAAATAACTATTAACCTCTTCTTTATCCTCCTCTTCTTATTTCCCAGCACTGGTTTTCAAGTAACGATCAGAAAGCTTACTCTGCTTTTCATATACACTGCCCATCATGGCACCAATTGTTACAGTTTTACCATATTTCATAATCAGAGCTAAAGCCATTGCATACCTCACTCTGTCCATTCTAGAGTGGATATATTTATTTATTCTTTTAACTAACTTATCCTTAGTTCTACAGGTAAGTATTTCTTGCTCAACAGCAGTTCTTAAGTCCATGCCTCTCTGCTCTTTCTGGATACGGCTGTGCAATATTTTAAGGTAGTTGGTGTGAGACAGAAATGAGAAGCTGGCATTCACTCTCAGAAGACTCGCAATCCCTCCGTGATATTATCAGTGCTGACTTTCATCTGGTTGCCCCCATGGTTCTCTTCCATCTCTGGACATTACGCCGGTGGCTCTTGGTTAATGTTGACCCGCACAGAGGATGGAAGCTGAATGCCACCGTGTGTGCTCATGACGTTTCATCCTGCAGCCCTGGTGCCCGTACACCAGCTCCTCCTGTCTCTGCACCACACACGCGGGGCTGGGGAGGCGTGGGAGTGGAGCACCTTGAGCCAGCATGGAGAGGTGGGCGTGCGGGGTCAGAGCGCTATGCCACAGGACGACAAAGCCGCCCTCTAAGCATGGCGTGTGGTGGGTGGAGGCCCGAGGATTTTGCAGATGTAATACGACACATGGAAGGTGAGCCAGGGAGGGTTGAGATAGATGAAGAATGAGGCGAGTGAGCTGCAAAGGGTTGTGGTCCAGGGACTGTGAGAGGCGCTGAGGGGCATTCAGTCTGGGATCTCAGGGAGCGTGCTCAGATTACCCCTGCTGTCGGGGCTGATGATCAGGAACACGGGGGACAAGAAAGACAATGAGGCCTCAGAGAGAGCAGGGCTATCGTGTCGAACAGGAGGCCTCCCACACGCCCAGTCGTCTTTTTCCTCTGGAATCTGGTGACTCCTTGGAGGGCTGAGCATTCGTTTTGGCTGTCACTGTGTCCCCGGCCCACCTCGCCTCCATCGCTGCTGCTGTCCAGAGCTTCCCTCCTTGGGGCCGTGGGCAGGAAGAACTGGAGACTCATTGGGATTCCTGTGCAGATGGAAGGGGCCACAGGGACGGACGGGAGACCATGGGCCCCAGGCCCTGTCAGCTTCATCCACTCTAGAGCTGGAGTCTTTCTGGGGGTCTTCATATCAGTGTGCCTGGTCAGAGGGCTCATGCCAGGCCAACTCCTAGGTGCCTGTCAGCGTTGGAGTGGCCGGGTAGGGTCATGGGGGATCAGGCATAGAGACCCGTGGTGACAACTCCCTTGGAGGAGGGCTACAGCCTGGTGGGCTTCCCCAGGCTCTGGGAAGAGGTGGGGCGGGAGGAGAAGGAGAGTGAGGCCCTTTGCTGGGGCCTCATTAACTCCATCCTGCCTGAGACAGTGTGCTAGGAGGTGCAATGTTCTCGGAGGTTCTAGGCTGTGGACCACATTGTCCTGGTCCTCATGGGGCATGGGTCATTAGGAAGCTGAGGTCCATCCATGTATGGACTTATCGCTTGCCTCGGTCAGCGCAGGCCGGCTCCAGTCTGCTCTGGGGTGCTGGAGGGGCAGTGGAAGAAAGGTGTTGGGCCCTGTAAATGCTCCGTCATGGTCATCATCGGTGTCTTTCAGCAAGTGTGCAAGCCATAATGTGCTCCAAGGGAGAATCAGAATCCTAAGAAGGGGTGTCACAGCAGGACCAAGCTGGGGGTGCATTAACAAGTGATTCCAGCTGAGGGTCATCCTGTAGGTGACCTCGTCCCTGTGGAAACAGCCACTCGGTGACTTAACCCTGTGGTTTCCCTCCAGGAGCAGCTGTAAACGCGAGCTGCACAAAGGAAAGAGAGGAGGGAACTTTCTAGAAAATTCAAGGGGTGAGGGGAGAGGATTGCTTGTGCCTCTGTGTGTGTGTGTGTGTGTGTGTTTGTGTGTACAATACAGATAACTTCATCTCGAGGTTGGACTTTGTTGGTTGAGCTATGAATCATTGGGTTCTCAAATTCTGAACATTTTCTGTTACTGATCGTAACTTGGATCCGTTGTAATCCAGTGTTCACATTTGTGTAGTGACGCGGGAGAGACATTGAACTGAATGTGGAACAGATCTGCGTTTCCGTCTCAGCTCTGCCACCGACCAGCAGCCTGACCTTCAGCAGATCCCTTGGGCTTTCCAAACCTTAGTGTCTTCACCCACAAAATAGGGCAACAGCCCTTGCCTACCTCACAGTACTGTCGGGAGTGGACGAGGCGGGGTGTTTGAGAAACGCTTTGCAAATTTGAGAAATGCAAAACACAGTCGCCCTACAGGGCAGGCCAGCTGAGCGAGCTGTGCCCTTCCCACCCAGTGTCTTCCCAGGTGCCGAGCACAGCACTTTCCATGTAGTGTGTCTCCCGTAAGCACTTGCCACATCACGTATTTATTAATCCCATTTTAGAAGTGTTCCCTGGATAGCTATAGGTCAGAAAAGGAGAAAGCGGAGGCTGGACTGGACACCACGCATTTCATTGGTCAGTCTCTTCCCCCGCCACAGAGGGCGTCTTGGTTCAGAGAATTTCGACTGGTGTTTAAATAAAGACCAGCTCGAGATCTTCCATCGGGACTGAGGAGCTGGCTGTGTTCTTTCCTTAGCCATGGGCTCACTGAGGCTTCCGCAAAAGAGACCATTTGATCAATAAAGTGCCGGGGGCTGCTCTGTCGCGTACACAGCCGGACAAAGCTCATGGACGCTGAATTCTCAGTATCCACAAGGAGGGATGAATTAGCTCCTTTGTTGATAATCTGAGCCTCCTTCTGAATCAAGCAGCATTTTATGGTATTTTTCCATAAGGAAGAGCGGTCATATATAATTTATAAAACATTGTAAACCTGCTAAAAATAACAGCAGTTATAATACATGAATCTGGGACATTTCTCTGTGTTAGAGGCTCCTGCAAGATTGGGGGAGAGAAGATTAAGTGTGATAATAGATGGTAGCCGTGTCCTGGTATTTCTCTCCACATAGCTCTGCAGTCTCTTATCCATATGTATGCGCACGCGCGTGTGTGTGTGGCAATTCTGAGATTCAGATACAGAAACTGTTTGGATTAGTCACCATAGGCTAATCTCTGTGACAAACAACCCCAATATTTTAGTGGCTTAGTACAATAGAACCGATTCCTCACTCACGTAAAGTACGGTTGGTGGTGGGTGGAAATTTGATGGGGAGAAAGTCTGCTCCACAGCATCATTCAAGGACGTGGGCTCCTTCTGTCTTATGGCCGTACCATTCTCTAGGTCCTTAGCATCCTCTCCATTCAGCCAGCAGATGTGGGAATAGAGTGTACGGAGGATTGCATAGGGATTTTTATGGGTCAGATCAGGAAGTGGCGCATGTTCCTCCTGCCCATGTTCCATCGGCCAGAACAGTCACATGTCCACCTGTCTGCAAGGGAAAATGGGAAAGTTGGTCCAGCTGTGTGCTAGCCAGCAGAGGGACCCATGTGGGCACAAGGCATTCTCTGTCACCCTGGCCAACCTACAAACTGGTGAACCATCCTAGGAATAGGAAAACAATCTTTTTATTGAATCAAAGGATAGTAAATTAGTATCTACTACATTTCTTTGGGATTCAGTTGCTTTTTGACTCGGTGGGAAGGCTTCTAAAATTAATATCTTGTTAAGAAAGTTATTCTCAGCATTTGGTCACACTCTGTAGGCCAAATTAAAATTTCGTGTATAAAGGTCTTAAGACATATACTTTTTGAAAACATTGTCAAGAATTGTGAAGAGGTCTAGGTTTTACTCTACTGGCAACCGAACGAGTCAGCCTGCCAGGTTCACGGATGCTGGCGGAAGACTCGAGACTCCTGGGTCAGAGTTGCTATCTATCCAGTTCACTACTGTCCACTCAGTGTCTAGAGCACACTGCCTGGCACATGGAAGCCTTAAGTAATATTTATGAATAAATGAATAAGTGAATATTCATTTATTATGAATTTATTATTCACTCTCAACTCTCTCTATCATAATGGAAACCATCACATGCATGAAAACACCTACCACCCAAAAATGGTTCCTCCATGTGCCAACTCATGTTGACTTGATTCTGCCGTTGCTGGCTTTGAAGGTGGAGGGAGGTGCGGTGGAATGCAGGCAGCTGCTAGAAGGCTGGAGAAGGCAAAGAAATAGATTGTCCCCTAGAGTTTTCAGAAGGAACCGGCCCTGCTCACACCTCGATTTTGGCCCAGTGTTACCCATTTCAGATTTCTGACCTCTAGAACTGGAGGAGAATAAGTTTTTGTTGTTTTAAGCCACAGTGTTTTCGGTCATTTATTCCAACAGTGATAGGAAACCAATATACTTGGTAAGGAGAGAGGGGGGCTCACCAGAAACCCATCCCTCCCGGGGAGAACTCGTCAAGGCTGCTGATAGGACCCCACTCCTGAAAAGTTCCCTTTGTAGGGTGAACACAGAGGGAAAGGAGTGTTGAGTGGGTGGCCATGGGGCGGGATTACAGATTCTCTAGAGAGATTTCCAAGCTAGGCTGGAAGGAACCAGAAGGGAGTGTGCTGCCTCCTCCATCCGTGTTATTGAGAGTCTTCAATGTGTACCAAAAGGTGTGAGGACAGGCGTGCAAGGGAGAGGTTAAAATTATCACACAGTTGTGTTTCGGTTCAGTAAAACCAAACCCTCCCTGTGTTGTTGTGAGGAAAAGATTTCTTTCCTTTGCAGGGTGTCTCTGACTTCCCAAATTGCCTCACATCAATGTGATTAAGATCTCGTAAGCTTGCATGAGGTTGATTTTCTTGGCTACGTTCTGGCTGCCAAGATAGTAGCTTTATTTTTTTTTAAATTTCTTTTAAATATTCTTTCTTTCTCCTGATTGCTTGTCCCTCACGATTTTCCAGTGGAACTTGGCGCTTAATGAGGAGGAAAAGAATTACAGATGAGACTTAAAAGGTGAAGCTTCTAAATTTCTAAAAGGAGAATATTGAAAAGGAAAAATGTTCCAGTAGCATCTAAAAGGGAGGGAAGAGAAAAGAGAGAAAGCAAAGGTATAAATGGGATTGTACAATAGGCATGAATGATCACCAGGGCTGAACTGGGCAGTAAGGAGAAGACAGTGACGGGCCTCAAAAGGGCGTACAATCTACTGGGGACCCTTGTCTCCCAAAGAGGGGAAGGGTGGAACTATGAGAAAAGGAAGGCTGAGTATTTCCCACAGTCATTAGAAAGACATAAGAAGGGAGGCATGCACGATCAGAAACATGACTGATTTTTCTATCTTTTGTCTTCTGTTAGCTGTCTGTTCTCAAAGCTCCATCACGTTAGAAAGAGCACATGGTCTTGGAATTATGTGCTTTCTTTCTCGTACTTCCTGAAGTGTAATTCCAGTAATTTAGCTTGCTGAGTCTTGGAGCACAACTCTATCCGCTTCCATAGCATAGCCTCATGGTGCTCTCTGGTTCACTGTACATGTGTCTACCCCACAATTTTCATCTGACTCCAAATATATATATATATTTGGTCCTGTTGCTTTGAGGTCTTTTGCATGGATATGTTTGTGAAAAATGTAGAATGCTTCGTCTTCACACCCAGCATCACGGAACTTGTATGTACTTGTTGGGTGACTTTGTGAATTATTCAGCAGTCATTGCTTCTAGAATTGCTCAGAAGTTATGAAATGTCTCTTGATATTGGTAATTGGCCTGTGCCTTCAAACTGACAAATAGTCTCCTTACGAAGATGTTTGCAAACATTTGCCTGTGGACGCGCTCCCTGGGGCCTTTCGCGCTCGTTAGTCCTTCTATTCGCAGCTGCTTTTCAATCACTTATCAGTTGGCGTTAATTATGCTTTGTTAATTTGTTAAAGTTTTGTATTTGCTGTCATGTATAATCATAACATTGTAATAAAAGCCAATAATTTGTAGGTGATGGCAGATGGTGGGGATCCAAATGGGTGCCAGAGGGAGAAATGAATTTATAGACCGTATCACAATATTTTGGTCGTCAAAGTTCCTTTCTTTTTCTCCTGCAAAACATTTTTTTTTTTTGGTGTTTGTCTTGAGGACATGAGTCTTTGAAGTAATTTTGTCTTTGTGCTGCCAACTCTCCATTACAACTATTGGAAACACACTGAGACATTTTCTAAAAAAAAAAAGGAAAAAACCCAATAATGGTAATAAAATTACTGGAAGCAAGGATTGAGATCAGCCAAGGCAATTAAAAAGTTTTTGAGTAGCAGAGCAGTCATTTCTGTTGTTGCAATTCCAATCATGTCATTGTCTTGAATCCCTTTGATGAGAAATCTCTCCGGCCCCTTGTACCGCCTCTGGTATGAGTGTTTTGGAAAAACAAATGTAGTTTCTGGCTTCCCTTGGGGAGGGGGAGGATGGAATATTTTTTCCTTTTCTGGAACATGGTATTTTTTTCAGATTCCCTTGTGTGGAGCTTCAGAGCCGATGATAGCAATGTGATAAATGGCCACATGGCTCTGCAAATGATTTGAGATCCTGGGGAAATTCTCCTGGGTTGGCCAGAAGGTGGGGGCTGTGCCATCTCCCACGGAAGTGTATATTTGAGATGAATGGGATCTCCACCATAGTACGCAAATATTTCATGCCGGTTGCCCACCTAGAAAGGGCAAACCAAAGTGGACATTGGTCGTCTCTCAGTGGGGATATTGACCAATCTCTCAGACCCTGAGGTGGTTGAACTTGCCGAAGACCTTCCTGGAGTGAATGTGGCTCTGACCCAAAACTAGGACTTCAGAAAATTGGCAGACAGCTGCAATTATGTCAGGGTAGCGTCCAAATGAGGGTTTCCCTGGGGCTCTTGTTTTTACCTGAAATTACTCGAGTGATCTTGTCTGGGAAGCAGAGCATCTTCCGATGGGGGAAATGACATCTGAATGGCTCTTTGTTCAGATCCTGGCTACTGTCGCTGTGGATTTGTGGTTTGTTGTGGGAAACCAGCCTGCTGGTGGGGTCTCTGGCTACAAAGACACAGCTAATTTCAGGGCCTGGGACCCCGACTCCAGAGACTTGGGTAGCTGAGGAGGGGAGGGAAAGAAGGAATTTGTCCCTGTCTCCCTCTGTCTTCTGTGGGCTGATCTCTCTCTTGAGGAGTGGATGCCTGATGTCCCCATTCAGAGCTCGACCATCGTGAAATAGTCATGTGTTCTAGTTCACGTGTCAGATTTCTGAGGATCTCAAAGTCCATGGAAGATATCCTCTAATTCTATGTGGTCTTTTCCCTGGAATTTTATTGAGAGTGACAAGTCAATAAGGCCTGAGCCAGCGGTTAAACCATATTTGCATAGACTTTAAGAAACTTGGTGTGGGGGTGCGGCCCCATGGCCTAGTGGTTAACTTCAGCACACTCCGCTTCAGCAGCTGGGGTTTGGTTCCAGGGCGTGGACCTACACCACTTGATGGTGGCTATGCTGTGGTGGTGACCCACATACAGAATAGAGGAAGACTGGCACAGGTGTTAGCTCAGGGCCAATCTTCTTCAGGAAAAAAAAAAAAAGAAACTTAGGGAATGCCCCCCAATCTGAGACTCCTTCTCCAGAGTCTTCTCCATGAAGCCTTGGCCTTTCTTGGGTTGCTTCCTCTTAACAAAGATCAGGACTGGGGAGGTCTTCACAGGCAGTCCTTGAAACCCCATAACAGTTGCTAACCCTTTAGGTGTAAGGAGTTCTGGAACTAAAGAGTGTGCCTGTGTTCCTGAGGGGGCAGGAGGAAAAGTGTCTTCTTGCTGATGAGTCTGTAGAAGTGATCAGCACATTTTTCCTGTAAAGGGCCAAATAGGAGGCATTTTAAGCTTTGCTGGTCATCCGGACAACTACTCAACTCTGCCATTCTGGCATGGGAGCAGCTCCGGGCAATACTGAAATGAACGGTCGCAGCTGTGTTCCAACAAAACTTTATTTACAAAGCCAGGCAGTGGGCCGGCTTTGCCCTGTGGGCTGCAAGTGGCCAATTTCTGGTCTATAGTGACTCATTCTTCCCATAAAAACAGAGGGCGTGAAATAGTTTCTCAATTTCTCAGCTTATTGACTATAAAAGCCTGACTGTGTCACACTCTGATAAGAACAGAACAGATAGAGGAATGCAGAAAGTGAGGGTGGAGCACGGAGCAGGGGCCCCGAATCCACCCCAGGTGGGGACTAAGGTTGGGTGAAAAGACTTGGAGAGCGGTGAGGGCCCGGGAGCTTCTTAGGTGCAGTGGTACTACGATGGGTTTTGAGGATGAAATAGGAGTTTCAGGAGGTCAAAGTTGGAAGGGGAGTCAGGGAAAACCAATGGCATGTGCAAAGGTACTGAGACATAGCAGAGCTGGACTGTGTGGGGGCTGCATGTACACTGGTGTGTCACTGCCTAAGTCAGAGGGCCAACTTCAGCGGCAGAGGAGGCTGGAAAGGCAGGCCATGACCAAGTCGTGAACGGTCTCTTGCCTCCTGCAAAGGAATTTGGGCTTTCTCCTATAGGAGCTGTGGAGCCACTGAAGACTTTTAAGCAGGGGACACACATGATCAGAACCGGGAGGGTGCCGAGAAGGGGAGATGGGAGGTGGGTGGGGTCCCTGGTGAGGTTTCCATGGCTGCACTTGGCCCTGGCCCGAGGAACCTTGCATGAGTTTTGAGCCCTCTGCAGGGTTGGTCCAGGGCCTGGGTTCATAACTCTTTAGTGTCCCCCAAGTTCAGTCACTTGTATCTGTGTGGCCTTGGATCGGCTATCAGATTCCTCACCCTGCGTGTGTATGTCTCAGTTTCTTCATCTGGAAAATAGCAGTGCCAGTGTACCTCCCCCAGTGACAGAAAAGCATTTCACAGTTCGACGTAGGTCGGTTTCATGTGTCACCTTGGCCTGGCAACAGCATCCAGTTATTTAATTAAACGCTCCTCTGGGTGTTGCTGTGGAGGTGTCTGTAGATGTGACTTTGAGTTGACACTTTAAGTAAAGGAGATTATCGTCCATAATCTGGGTGGGCCCCGTGCGGTCAGTCAAAAGGCCATAAGGGCATATCTGTGGCTTCCTTGAGGAAGAAGAAATTCCACATGTGGGCTGAAACTTCTGTTCCTGCCCCAAAGTTTCCAGCCTGCCCTGCAGCCTTCAGACTTGCCCAGCCAGACCCACAATTGCACGTGCCAATTCCTTGAAATCAGTCAATCTGTCTGTCTGTCCCTATACACACACACAAACTCACACACACACACACGCACGCACACACTACTGGTTCTGTTTCCCTTGTAGAGCCCTCACTGATACACATGGGAAGGGCAAGGCTGAGGTCTAATTGTGATGATAAATTTAATAGTGAGGTGAAAGTTTAATAGTTTGTTTTCCACGGTGAAGATAGAAAAACATAATCTGTCTTGAACAGAGAAGGACATATTTTTGGTTCTTCTGCCTTCATCCCAGGGGGCCATTAAGAGACACAGAGTCTTCTGTCAACCCAGAATGGTGTTGATGCCCCCGCCCTCTCCCCCCGGGTTGGCTAGATGAGGCTCAGAAGAGATGTTCAGTCATGATTCCCAGGTATGAATCAAGGCACTCGAAGGCGTCGTAGGCTCTTGCCTAATCCCCCTCTGCAGGTGAGGTTACTCCCGTCATGCATCCCCCAGCAGGGCTTTGTGGGAAAATCCATAAAGGTGTTATTCACTCTTGCTAATGAATAGGTCATCTTGCATAGACAACAGAGTGGTTCCGGGGAAGTGATTTCATGGGCTCAGAAGAAAGTTATGAGCCATGTTGAGTCGGAACCTTAAAGTAAATTACCCAGTGGCTTGCAGGCTAAGTGCTAGGCAGTGGGTACAGGCTCCTGGGCTGGGTCTTCTCACGGAGAGCAGCTGTGTTGAGCAGCCTCAATGCCAGCCCATCGTCCTACGTATGAGTGTTTCTCTCGGTTCTCACAGGCAGAAACCTCTGTACAATCTGCCCGATGGCCCACGGACCACAGGGGTATTTCTGGGAACCGAGGAGGCAGTGGGCAGAGAGCCCAAAGGGCACTGCTGGCCAGGCTCAGGGGACCTGGGCAGAGGGGAAAGTCCTTCTGGTGCCCACCATCCTGGAAAAGTACACACATTAAAATGAAGGAAATGTCAGAGGCCTGGGGCAGGAGCTGACTTATGGGGAGAAAGGAACATTTGTGAGTGTCAGTCGCTGTTTCAGGATTTAGAGCGCCAACCTTGAGGCAGACAGGAGGTTAGAGCAGGTAACTGAACCCTAGCCGTGAAGCTGGCTTCAACCAGGCCACGTCAAACTTCGGGAAGTTGCCAAGGGCACCACTGTCAGCACATGCCACCAGAGCCTGGGCTCGGGGTCTCTCCTCTGCAGCCCCCACCTGGTGTTTAAGGCCAAGGGTCGGAGGACGAGGTGAATTCATGCTGAGAGGAAAGAAGAGGACAAGCACCGCCCTAGGAAAGATTAACCCTAAACCACCAAGGATTGCAGGAGCTCCACACTTTGTTCCAGTTGCTAAAACTCTGACCGGGCTTGTCAGATTTAGCAAATGAAAATACAAGATGCCTGGAAAAATAGCATTGGGACAACTGAATATCCACATGCAAAAGAATGGAGTGGGAGCCCTTCTTTATACCAAATACCCAACTGATCACAGACCTAAAGCTCAGAGCGGGAACTGTAAAACTCTGAGAAGAAAACATAGGGGTGAATCTTTGTGACCTTGGGTTAAGCAAAGCCATCTTAGGTGTGATATCCACAAAAACACAAGCAACAACAAGAACAAAAATAGATAAATTCGACATCACCAAAATTGTAAAGTTTTGTATTTCAAAGGACACAATCAAGAAAGTGAACAGACAACCCACAGAATGGGAGGAAATATTTTCAAGTCATATATCTGATAAGAGTTTAGTATTCAGAATATATAAAGAACTCTTATAACTCAATAATGGAAAGATAAACATCCCAATTAAGAAAATGGGAGAGAAATCTGAATGGCTATTTTTTTCAAGGAAGATACATACACATATGGCCAGTAAGCAGGTGAAAAGATGCTCATTAGCCGTCAGGGAAATGTAAATCAAAACCACAAGGAGATACCACTTTACACCTACCAGGATGGCTATGATAAAAAAACACCAGAAACTAAGAAGTCCAGTAAGGATGTGGAGGAATTGGAACCCTGTACACTGCTGTTGGGAATATAAAAAAATAGTTTAGCTGCTGTGGAAAATGGTTTGGTGCTTTCTCTAAATGTTAAGCATAAAGTTACAATATGATCAGTAATTCCACCCCTGGGTATATACCCGAGAGAAATGAAACTGTGTATCCAGACAAGAACTTGTGCATTCACTGCAACGTTATTAACCATAGCTCAAAGTGGAAACTATCCAAATGTCCATCAACTGATGCCTGGATAAACGAAATGTGTTATGTCCATACGATGGAATGTTACTCGGCAATAAAAGGAATGAGATGTTGCCACATATTATAACATGGATGAACCCTGAAAAAATTATGGTAAGTAGAATATGCCAGTCCTAAAACACTACATATTGCATGATTCCATTTATATAAAATGCCCAGAACAGGCAAATCTATAGAGACGAAAAGTAGATGAGTGGACATCTTCGGCTAGGGAATGGCGCTGGGCAAAGCGGATGGAGCGTGACTGCTAATGGGCACCAGCTTCCTTTTCTGGGTGATGAAAATGTTCTGAAATTGATCAAGGTGATGGTGGCAGGACTCTATGACTATGCCAAAACCCACTGAATTTTACACTTTAAATGGGCGAATTGTATGCTTTATAAATTCTCGCCCTATAAAGCTGTTAAAAATACAGAATGCCTAGTTAAGTTTGAATTTCAAATAAATCAGGACTAAGTTTTCAGTCTAAGTATGTCTTTTGCAATATTTGGGACGCACTTAGACTAAAAAATCAGTTGTTGTTTATCTGAAATGCAAGTTTAACTGGGCGTCCCGCATTTTATCTGGCAACCTCACATCTGAGTGCACTTCAGTGACCAGAGGATAACTTTGAGAATCATTAAAGCGGGTCACTCTTTTTTTTAAACCTCTAGGCTACCTGGAATCAGAGATGCAGTCAGCCCGGAGGTGGTTCCAGGTCTCTGAACGTCCCTCCTGGAGCGGTCTCCTTGGTTCCCTCCAAACAACGTGTCATCCATCCCTCAGCCAGGGAGGGTTTGCCTGAAGCCCTCAGAGCTGCATGAGCAGGACCTACAGGTTGTATAGGAAATAACTCGATTCATCTGTGCATATCGTCCTGTGAGACAGGCCCCTCTTCCCGGCTACTTTCTTTGGAACCAGGGCAGACCCCAGGCCATGGCTCTTTGGTTACTTTCAGATCATGCCAAATCCTCTGGGCACCTTATTCCCCTCAAGTCTCGGCCCGGTAGTTAGCATGTGCAGCTCCCTAGACTCATCAAAACCCCTCACTTCACTCAAAGTCGGGGCTTCTCTCCTCCCCCAGAGCCGGGAAGGGGAAGCAAGGAAGGGGGCTGGTTCTTCTTTCTTTACTCTGCCAGCTCCTTCTTAACCTCCCCCTCCCCTACGGCAGTTCTGACCTCTCCAGGGAGGGGGAGGGGCAGGATAGTTTCACTTTTCTGGTACCATTACAGAGCTGGTCTTGGAGGGGCTTTAAACAGACTCTTTCTCATGTTCTGCACAAATTCATGAGAAGTTTTGGATTCTACCTTATAACGTAGCTGTTTGCTTTATTCTTTTTTTTTTTTGCTGAGGAAGATTAGCTTTGAACTAAGATCTGTGTCAATCCTCCTCCACTTTATATGTGGGATGCTGCCACAACATGGCTGATGAGTGGTGTAGGTCCAAGCCCAGGATCTGAACCCACAAACCCAGGCCCCTGAAGTGGAGCATGCCAAACTTAATCACTACGCCACTGGGCTTGCCCCTGTTTGCTTTATTCTTAAAATGTGTGTATTGATGACTAATTAAACACTTGACTTTTTGATCTCTTCCTCCACGTTTCTACTCCTGCCCTCAGAGCTTCCAGTTAAATCTCTGCTCCAGGGACACGTGGCACACCCATCCTGGGGGTGGATGTAAATCACGCAGTTAGGGGAGCACTGGGCTCCAGCTTGGGACCTACAGTCCCCAGAGGGTTGTCCTTGTGGCCTGGTGGCCTAGGCTTACATGGAGGCCGTCTGTTTGGAGGTCATAAGACTTTGTGTCCAGGAAACTCTAGTTCATTCTCTCTACTCAGTGCTGTTGGGTACTGGTCCACATTACCAAAACACAAACATACACACAAATAATTTATAGGATGTGATGCAATTATTTCATGTCTGCATTGCACTGTGCCTGCTAATAACCACCGGGGAAAAATGTTGTGTCCCACTAATGCAGGTCCCCAAATGTTGTCTTGCAATGGCTTCTCTGGGACATTCAGGTGGTGGGTTGATATTGTGTTGTCTGGGCTAGTTATTGCATTGTTCTCAGCTGAATGCAAGGCATTCTCCAGAGAATTGTTCTGGAATTTTTTCCTGGAACAGTCATCTCCTCAGACGAATGCACAGGGCTGGGAAAAAGAGGCAGGAGGTCAGCGTCACTTTTCCTGAGACCCGAGGGTGAGAGGTGCAGGCACCAGCACCCTCCGAGAACCCCCCACGAACACAGGGAAACCGCTAAGGCCCGGGCCAGGGGAGGGCGGGGATGTAGACGGGTGCTTGTCCATCATTGTTCTGGCAGCATCATTTACAGTAGCCAACAAGTGGAAGCAACCCAAGGGTCCATAAACGGATGAATGGATAAGCACAATGTGGTCCAGCCATATGATGGCGTATTATTCATCCTTAAAAAGGAATGGAATTCCGACATGTGCTAGAATTTTGAGGACATTATGTTAAGTGAAAGAAGCCAGTCACAAGACAAATTCTCTGTGAATCTACTTGATGCGTGCTTCCTGGAGGAGTCAAATTCCTCGAGAGGGAAAGCAGGATGGTGGGTGCCAGGGGAGAGGGGAGGGGTGTGGGGAATTAATGTTTAGTGGGGACAGAGTTTCAGTTTGGGAGGATGAAAAAGTCCTGTGGATGGATGGCAGTGATGGCTGCACAACAACGTGAATGTGCTTAATGACACCAAACTGTACACTTAAAAATCATTAACATGGTAAATTTTGCGTTATGTATATTTTACCACAATAAAAAAAAGGGTAAAGAAAGAAAAGACACTGTGAGGAGCGACCTCCCCACCCGCATTGGGAGGGCCTGGAGATGGTCCTTCTGAAGCACTGGATGCGCCATAATGAGGCAGGTTTCTCCCCGCACGCAGCTCCTCAGGCCGGCTCTCCCCTCCCCTCCAAGCCTGCAGGCTGGAGCAAATCTTCCCTCTGTCCGGAGGGCGAGATGCTTCATCTGCGGTGGAACCTCTGCCTTCAAGAGTAAATTTTCTCCCAGCAGCAACATTTGTCCTGAGGAGGGAACCAGGTAGCAGTGGCTGACTCAAGCCAGTGTACACATCTCTCTGCCACCTCTCACACTAGTCCCGTGTCAGTTAAGTCACTTGCATAATGTCACATGGCTAGAAAGTGCTAGACGCCAAAATCGAACCCTTGCCAGTCTATTCCAAGGCCCATGGTCTTAACAGCTCTTCTTTGCAGCCATTGGTTCTTCAAAACTCAGCTCAGATCCCCCTTGTCTCGGAAAGCATCTCGAGCTCTCTGGGCTGGGAGCTGCTCCCTTTTGCGTGGCCCTGTGGTCCTTGCGCTCCTATGGGACCAAGTCTGCTGGCTTTCATGTGTTTGTTTGCCCACAGCCTCCCCCATCAGACCGAGGGGCCCTCAAAGGCGGCCCGTGCCTTGTGTATCTCCATGGACTGAGCGCCATGGAGACCAGCGGCTGCCTCCTGGATCCTCCCCACGGTCCGTGACGATCGGGCCCGCCTATCTGTGAATCCCTGGAGATTTAGGTAAGAGACTACGTTGCCACATGCAATCCCACCCTGTATATTTCCAAGGCCCTCCCGTGGTGAGAATGCCCTCTGGGTGTGATGCACTGAGAAAAATGACTTCCGCTCTTCTAGAGAATCAAAATATTAAAGAGAGAGGATGTCTTTCACAGCTGGGAGCAAATCTTCTTCTTCTCTGGTTCCTGTCTTTCGCTGATTCGTGGCTCAGTGTGCATTGGGGAATATCTTAATTCTACAGTGTTCTGCGTGAGGAATGGGTTTATTCAGCACGGCTGGCATCATAGGGTAGACGAGCCCCTGAGGATCACTGAATAGGAAAGCATCTCCGAGCCCAGTGGAGGAGAATTCTGAGTTGTCCCATGTCCTTCCAAATGTGTCTGTGCCGATACTATTCTACTGATCACACTAAAGTGAACACTGTCTGTTCAACAAAGGAGATCATGCAGGTGTCCCACAGGGAGAAAGTATTTGTAATATCTAATACTGACAGAGGATTAAAATAGAGGTTCAATGATACACAAACCTCCTTGGAATTCATCAAGGAAAAGATGGACTGTCTTTCTACCTTGTATTCTTGCTTCTTGATTGTTTCTAACATCTGTCTTTCATAAATAAGGAAGAAAACAGTTTAATGGTAGAAATATTTAGGTCAAGGAAGACTTGAGTCTCAGTTTGTGATGTTGTGTCTGAAATATCTAAAATTTTAAAGTTATTTTCGCTAACTGATATGTTGATAGAGGCAGCGTGATGCGATAGATTGTGTTAGAGACCAAATGTTTGTGTCTCCCTGGCTCCCTAGATTCATTTGCTGCAGGCCTGACCCCCAGTGCAGCTGCATTGGAGCCGGAGCCCTAAGGAAGTTAATTAAGGTTAAATGAGGTCATAAGGCTGGGCCCCTGATAGGATTAGTGTCCTTGTAAGAGAGACACCAGAGAGCTCCACTGTCCGCAAGCCAGGAAGAGGGCTCTCCTTGGAAACCCACCTTGATCATAGGCTTGATCACGGACTTCTTCTCAGCCTCCAAAATCGTGAGCAAATAAATTTCTGTGGTTCAGGCCACCCAGTCTGTGATACGGTGCTGTGGCAGCCTGAGCTGACTAACACAGACCAGTAGTTTTGGATTAGACAAAATTGGGTTGAAATTCTGGTTCTTCCGCTTGCTGATTGAACTTGGACAAGTTATTCAATCTTTCTGAGCTTGATAAGTAACATAGGATTAAGGTAGCTTGTTGGTAGTTTTGTTGTTAGGGTTAGAGATGACTTTTGGCACCAAATAGACCTTCAATAGGGTCTCACTGAGTTCTAGAGTATGCCCTGTGACGATCTTCTTTCCCAAGAGCCGATCCTCGCCCGGGCCTTGAATTGTGAAACAATGAATAGGTGGTAACTTGGAGGATATGTGTCATTGGAATGGACAAGGCAAAGGGGACCCTTTTCCAAATTCAATTAGTATTTCTATATTTATTCTTTTCATTGTAAGGCTTCAGCACAGACTCCTCTTGGGAGGAAACCAGTTCACACCACTATTAATAGGCATACCCAGCTAGTTATTACAGTTCTCAACTCCCCAGCGAGCCTTCCAAGGAACGGGAAGCTTACAAATAGAACCCAACCTCTTCCCTTGGGCCCAGCCAAGAGAAACGCATTTTTGCTCCAAGGGAAAATGCTCATAAAAGGGCCTGAGTGTTTACTTAAATGTGGCGAATGCCTTTATTCCGGCCACACACAACCAGTATTTGACTAGACACTGAATTCCTAATTCTAAGGTGAATTTTTGAGGAGCTGTTAAGAACGTTGAGAATTAAACACTTAGGTTGTGACGATACCTAGTTCCTGCAATTAGACTAGGTGTAGATTTTTGTGTTGATCGGGGAGGGGGGGTGTGTGGAGAGGTCTTTGCCGAAGTTGATCTTATTGATGACAAGTCTTAAAGGCAGTCTTAGAGTGGCTTCTGTAAATGTCTGAGTGGCAGTCATTCAACGTTCCCCCAAACCTTGGGTTTAGAGCTTGTGTTGAGCCTAGATTTCTGTGTGCTTTGTAGAGTTACTGCGTTCTAGGATTCCAAGCACGGTACCATAGTTCGATGTCCTAATCTTTGATTTAACCAAGGATGGACGTGTGAGAAGAGTCCAGACATTCCTTCATGATACTGATAGTTCGGATTCTGAAGTGGGCAAAATGTGAAACTGAAGAGTTTATGTCACCCTTTTAAGCTACAGAATAAACGACTGATATTTGATCCGTCAAAAAGTTTGGACAATCCATGACAAACCTACTTTAAAATTAAAGATAAGCTTCGCTCCTTGTCTTCCTCAGAAAGCAAAATTTTAAATGCTTGTATCATAAGCAAAACAAGTTGCTAAAATGTTGTTGCCCATGAGAACCCTATGAACAAAGTTAGAGAAAGATGGCGGATTTGGAGAAGGTGTCAGGCCGCAGGAAGCTCTGTTCAGAGCTCAAACCAATAAGGAAGATACAAGGAACACCTACCAACCAAAAGGGAAAGAAGCAACTCTAATGGAAAAAAGGGTGAAGGGTGTAAATAGGTGATTTACAGGAGAAGAGACCCCCAAAGGTGCTCAAGCATATGAGGAGACCCTCATGATGAAGGGAAGAAATGCAAAGCAAAAGAATAAGAGACCACTTTAAATCTCCCAGGCACAATTAGGAAGCCTTCCAATGCTGAGTGTTGGCAGGTGAGTGGATAGTGGGACCCTCAGGCCTTGCTGGTGGGGTGTAGACAGATGCAGTACTTGGGAGAGCAAAGTGGCAGTACTTCATCTAAGTAAGCACAGGCACACTCAGCGATGAGCACTCGGGAGCACCCCGGACAGGAGCAGCCAGCCATGGTGCTCCTGGGCATGGGTCCCAAAGGCATTCTCACAGAATCATGGCAGCTGCGGGCGAGGATGTGTGTTGCACTGTTGAGGGTGTCCCAGGAAGCTGGGCACACTTGGCTGCCCGCCCCTGGGCCGCAGGGGTGGCTAATGTGCAGGAAGCTCTTCCCAGAGCCCCGGCAGTGGTTAGAGATGCTGGACCAGATGTGCTGGACCATCCTTGCTGGGATGTGAATACTGTCCATGTTTCCCTCCCTCCCTTTCAACAGAGATACCCAAGTTTTCTTCCACTTGTCTATTTTCTTCCCTGGTGTGTAATTCACTCCCAATAATTTTGCCACTTATTCTTGGAAGGTTTTCCTACATTTGACTTAGTGGCACTATTTAATAGTAATTAATGGTAAGGTCTTCCTATCTTCCTTGCTCCCTGCCTTCCTCCCTCATTCATGTACTGGACACCCTCCACATGCACGTGCCCTGTGCTAGGAATATGAGAGGGAACTAAGTCACAGGGTAGACCTCCTAGAATGTCATGTTAACCAGCTGATACTCTACATACATTTGTTTGTTGTACAGGCCAGGGGTTCTCAAACTTTTTGGTTTTGGGGCCCCTTTCCACTCTTAAAAATTCCTGAAGCCCTCGAAGAGCTTTTCTTTTTGTGGATTGTGCTAAACAGAGCATTTTTACTGTATTAGAAAGTAAAACAGAAATTTAAAAAAATATTTATTCATTAATTGATCTAAAAATAATAATAAACGCAGGTTGACATAAGTAGTGTATTTTTTTAAAAATCTGTATTTTCTGAAAAACAAAATAGCCTATTAGGAAGAGCAGCATTATTTCTCATGTTTTTCAAGTCTCTTTATTGGCTGGCTTCGTGGAAGACAGCTGGATTCTCAGAGCTGCCATTGTATTCCATCTGATGCAACATTACATGTTCCAAAGCTTCTGGAAAACTCCACCACACACTGAGAGAGCAAGAGTGAAAAAGACAAATAATGTCTCAGTGTTGTTATAAAAATGGCTTTGACCCTACGGGTTCCCTGAAAGGGCCTGAGACTCCCAGGGGTCCCTGGCTAGACCACACTTTGAGAACCACCAGGATCGGCCTCTCTGAAGTCGAGTGTAGTGCCTTCATCCTAGAAGCCACACGACGGTCCTATGTGAGATCTAGGGTCGAAGTCTGGCTGGGATCATCAGGCAATAACCTAGAAACTGGCGCTGGAGGGGAAGTGACGTGAGCTGCAGGCACCGAACTTTCTTCTTAGCATTTACTCGTGTCTTTTGAGGGTTACATTAGTGCTCCTTTATTGACTATAGGAAGTGGGATATGGGTCGCTCATTGATTTTTGGCCATTGTTTACTGAGCACTTCCTACGGGATGATCATTTTGCTGAGGGAGTGCTTTCTCTTGCTAAAATGAGTTTATCCTTTGCGTTCCTCTCGACATAACAAAGGAGTTGAGTCAAAAGAGTCAAATGTTAGTGGCAATTGAACGGTGCTTGTGGGCCCTTTAATTGTGTGGTGGCTTTGACTTGTCTGAATCTGTGCTACTCATAGATCCCACTGTATATGGGGAACAAGGCGGGCACACATCCTTAGAGTGGAGACAAATTCTCAGAACGACTTCTGGAAAAATGTAGGTGGAAAGGAAGGAATCTTTGGCTCCAAACTTCTGCGGGGTAAGAATGGGTGCTACCTGTTGGAAAGCTGCTTGTCACAAGGGAGACATGGTGCCTTGAGAGCTCTGTGGGATTGTCACGATTCACTCGTCGTGGTGCTGGCCTCCTCAGGCTGTGCTAGGCGCCAGGGAACAGATTGTGTTTGAAAAATAGAGCTGGGTAACTTTGTAGCAGCAGAATGTCAACAACAACATAATGGTCCCCTAAGAGATGACTGGTTAAGAACATCACAGGACAGCTATGCCGTGGAAGGCAAGAAGGGTGTGCTCTTTATGTGCTGATGCAGACAGTTCGAGAAAGAGCGTTAAATTCAAAAAGAAAGTGCAGAATAGGGTATACAGCATGGTCCCCTTTGTGTAAAGGGGACGGAGGAATATATATTTGCATAACAATCTTTGAAGAATATATAAAACCATCTGCTAAGAGTGGAGCCCTACGGGACGGAGTCGGAAGCAAGCTCCTTGTACCAGATACCTTCTTATGCTTTTTGATACCAAGTGAATGTATTATCTATTCAAACATTAGCTATGTTTAAAAATAATAAAAAATAGTAAAATCCAGATGGAAAGCAATCCCAATCCTTCTCACTAAAGCCTCTTGGTTTTTCTAGACAAGGAATAGCCCCTCTGTAAACCGAGGCAGTCCCATTGCTGAGCTCAATGACTTTTCAGTGTTAACGGACGTCAGACTTACTGACTGTGTAACTGTGAGAAATGCAAAAAGGCTTGTACCCAAATCACCGCTGTTTGGCTCAGCCAAGCAGACCTTTATTGATCCCTGTCGCGTCTCGTCGGCTTGGTTTTGAGGAGGGTAATATAGAGACTAAGTGTTCAGAAATGTTGGATCGAGGGTGGAATTTTAACAGTTTTCTTTGGACGGGTTTCAGGGTGCACATTCTTTGAGAGGGTGCCTAAGTGTGCAAAACCGTTAGGTGGGACCCCAAGGCCGCCTCACGGAGCCCTTCCACAGGAAGGAGGTGCCGCCAAGGCGGGAGGCACTTAGCCTACTGGAGTGGTGGCGGGATTGGCCGTGTGTCTCTGGGGAAGCTCTCAGCAAACTAAAGGTAAAGAAGGTAGTGGCTTTTTAAAGGCAGATGTGGGTTCCGGGGACGTCTCAAACGCAGCAGGAAAGAGAAGGTTTGAGTCTTGACAAAAAGCATCATTTTTAAAATGTTTAATAAAGCACATGGTTCCCATCCTATTACATAGTCAACATGTGTCAAAGTTTTAGTTTAATTAATGAAGAGAGAACGGCTTGAAGTATTCCCTCATGCACTTTCCTTTTCTAGAACATTCCTGCTGTGCATCAGTGGCTGTCCAGTGCCCGCAAACTGCAAATTAAAACATTAGGAGAAGTCTAAGGCAGCCCAGCCTACCCCAGCCTCCTTGCTGTCCCACCTGTGTGGTGTCCCACCTGTGTGGTGTCCCACCTGTGTGGTGTCCCACTTGTATGGTGTCCCACCTGTGTGGTGTCCCACCTGTGTGCCCACACTCAGAAGGGCCGCTCCTTGGTTTAATGCTCTGCTCTTGCCATCTTGAATTTCTCGATTTTTGAACAAGTGGCCCCGTATTTTCATTTTGCAATGGGCACCCAAATTATGCAGGCGTCCTGTGCTGAACTCATTGCTTCTGGAACCAGAATTCATCTATAGTTTTTTTTTTTAATTAATTAAACTTATCAGGTTGAACTTATTTTAAAACAGAAGTCTGCTATTCTTGAATTTTATTTCATTTTAAAAACCCTCTATAGCTTGGTTTTCAGTAAAGTCATTCTGTCTGCTCAGGAGAAGTTTTGTAAAATAATTCCTGATAATTGGCTCATAATCTTTCCTGGAATGGGCCGTTTGTTGTTAGAATAGGAGGGGCCGGGAGCTGAAGAAACAGAGCCCCATTTAAGGCAATGAAACTTGGCACCATTGAGTGATTTTATTATATGCGCTGAGCGGTTAACAGCTTTGTCGTCATAGGTGGATGTGTGTTGAGGTTTGAATTGAGGTGGAACTGAGTGTGATCTGTAGAGCTACCAGGGAAAATATCCTTCTATTTTTTTGGAACATGGGAAGAGTTTTAATTTCAAAGAGCATGTTAGGTAAGCATTTGCTCTTTTGCCCGAAAGTCGTTTGTTTGTAGTTTTGAAAATGTGATGCTGCGTTCTCCAGTAGGATTGTCTCTCAGTTTAATGGAGGATGTGTTAAAAACAAGCGCTTCTATCTAAGCAGGAATGTAGTTGCGTATCGCTTAAAGACGAGGCTACGTTCTGGGAAATGCGTCATTAGGGGACTTTGTCATTGTGCGAGCATCATAGAGTGTGTCTACACAAACCTAGGTGGGACAGCCCGCTATACACCTGGGCTCTGTGGTACTAATCTTAGGGGACCACTGTCATATTTGCGGTCCCTTGTTGACTGAAACGTCATTACGCGGCTCACGGCTATGTGAAAGGAATGCCGGGACCCTGCCTGGCAGCATCCCTGTGTAGACTTTCTGTTTCATCACGACGTGTTGGGAACAATTGTGCAGAGAGTTTTGGTTTTAACTTAATCATTTAAGAAAGACTTAAACATCCAATTGAATTTTTTCTGTAGAAATTTTAAGATTTATGTTTTGTTCTATTCTACTAAATATTTTCCCTTAACCTCCATGTGCACGTTTGAAGATGAATAAATTCCCCTAATCTGTGCTGCGAATCTCAGTCTGGAAGCCCTCAGCGTAAGTTTCTCAGCATTCATTCTCAGTGCACTTTCTCGTGCATGCTGTGGGATCCAAATGGGCAGATGATATTGCCATATTTAACCTGTTAATTTTAACATATACAACAATGTCATACGAATCCTGTATAACTTTAAGGGTGCATTCTATATTAGATTATATATATAAATAATCAATAGGCTATTTGTCTTTCAGCAGTTGTACGTTTACAGAAAAATTAAGTGGACAGTACAGAGAGTTCCCATGTATCCTCTTGCTCCCCCCGCCCCCCGAGTTTTCCCTGTTAGGAACATCTTATGTCAGTGTGCTACATTTATTATAAACGATGAGCCAATATGTATCATTTTGTTAACTGAAGTCCCTAGTTTACGTGAGGGCTCACTCTTTGTGTTGTGCATCCTGTGAGTTTTGGCACATGTATAATGACGTGCACCATCATTACAGCATCATCCAGAGCAGTTCACTGCCCTAAAAATCCTCTGTGCCCCATCTATTTATCCCTCCCCTGCCAACCCCCCGAACACTGGCAACCACCGATCTTCTTACTGTCTCTAGAGTTTTGCTTTTTCCAGATGTCACACAGCTGAAATAATATAGTATTTTCAGATTGGCTTCTTTCATTTAGTAATGTGCATGTAAGTTTCCTTCGTGTCTTTTCCTGTCTTAATAACGCCTTTCTTTTTTTTTTTCAATGAGGAATATTGGCTCTGAGCTAACATCTGTTGCCAATCTTCCTCTTTTTCTTTCTCCCCAGAGCCCCAGTGCATAGTGGCATATCCTAGTTGCAGGTCATTCTTGTTCTTCTATGTGGGATGCCACCACAGCATGGCCTGATGAGTGGTGTGTAGGTCCATGCCTGGGATCCGAACCAGCGAACCCTGGGCCGCCAAAGTGGAGTGTGTGAACTTAACCACTCGGCCACAGGGCCGACCCCTGATGACTTCTTTTAAAATAATATTCCATTGTTTGCACGTACCACAGTTTGTTTATCCATTCACCCACAGAAGGACGTCTTGGTTGCTTCTAAGGTTTGGTAACTATGAATAAAGCTGCTATAGACATCTGTATGCAGGTTTTTGTGTGGACATAGATTTCCAACTCGTCTGAGTAGATGAATATATATATATTTATAAATTATAGTTTATGAAAGAGAAAAAGATCATATATTATTTCAGAGTATGAACCCTGGATCGCATGTGAACTATGTTGTGTGTTAGGAGTGTAAGTTAAAAGTGAATTTAGTGAAAAAAAAAAGGGGGGGGGTGGGCCCCATGACCAAGTGGTTAAGTTTGCAGGCTCTGCTTCAGCAGCCCAGGGTCTTGCCTGTTCGGATCCTGGGCGTGGACGTGGCACCGCTCACCAAGCCATGCTGAGGCGGCGTCCCACATAGCACAGCCAGAGGCACTCACAGCTAGAATATACGACTATGTCCTGGGGGGCTTTGGGGGAGAAGAAGAAGAAGAAGAAAAGAAGATTGGCAACAGATGTCAGCTCAGGGCCAATCTTTAAAAAAAGTGCCACAAACGACACTATTGGAAGAAGTGATGAAAGTGGAACGTGGACTACAGATTAGGTAAAAGTATTGTATCGAAGCTAGATTTTCTGACTTTGATAGCCCTCCTGTGGGTCTGTGTTCCTACGACATTACTACTTCTGTATTAAGGTGTAAAGGGCCATGATGTGCATAACCTACTCTCACGTGGTTCAGAAAAAAATAAATAGTAATATGTGTGTATATAAGCATTTGTGTATACGTAGGTATGTATATATTAAAAAAAGAAAAAGCAGAGCAGGGTGGAGGGAGCAGGGCTGTTGGAGATGGAAAGGGATGGGAGGGGATGGGAGGGAGGGGCAGGAGGCAAAAGTCAACAGGGTGATGGATTAGTGTCCTGGGGTGGCCGCAAAAAGCACCACAAACTGGCTTATCACGACAGCGATTTATTCTGTCACAGTTCTGGAGGCAGAAGTCAGAAAGTCCACTGGTGTCCACAGGGCCATGTTCTCTCTGAAGGCTCTGGGGAAGGGTGCTTCCTGGCCTCTTCCAGCTTCTGGTGGCTCCAGACAGTCCTTGGCTTGTGGCGGCATCGCTACAATCTCTGCCTCTGTCTTCACGTGGCCTCCTCCCCTACGTGTCTCTGTGTGACGAATCTCCTTTTCCTTTTCTTATACAGACGTCAGTCATTGGATTTAGGCCCCACCCTAAATCCAGGATGATTTCAGCTTGAGGTTTGTAACTAGTTACATTTGCAAAGACCGTATTACCTAAGGAGATCACATTTACGAGTTCCAGGTGGGCATCAATTTTCCAGGGGTGCTATCTGACCCACTACAGGATCAGGGTAGGTCTCAATGAGAAAAATAGATGGAGAAAAGCTTACAGGAGGTGAGGGAGTGAGCAGACAGCTCTCTGGGGTAAGCGTGTTCCAGGAGGAGGGGTCAGCTGGAACACGCTCCCTGGGATGGAGCTGGCCTGGTGGAGTTGAAGGCAGCGAAGAGGCCGTGTGGCTGCGGCAGAGGCGGTGGGTAGAAGAGATCCTGCCGTGGGAGAGGCATCACGGAGGGGCTTAGAGACTATCACAGGGACTCTGCATTTAGCTCTGTGACAACTGGGGGCCGTGCAGGGCACGGAGCAGAAGAATGACACCATCTAACTTGGGTGATGAGAAGAGGAGCAGGGAGAGGGTTAGGAGGCTGGATCGAGACCAGGAGTGAGCTGAGGATGGCTGATCCTGGATTCAGTTTAAGGAAGGGCCAACAGGAGCTCCTGGCTAATTGGAGGTGAGGGGGTGGCCGGAGAGAGCGAGAGAAGGAAGACTTGAGAATGGCTCCAAGGCCCTTGGCCCGAGCAACCCGAAGCATGGAGCCAAGTCAGTGGAGATGGGGAGGTTTTGTGGGGCAGCAAGTTTGGGTGGAAAGAGCAGGAGCTCAGCTTGGGGCACGTTGAGCGTGAGACGTTGGGGTTGAGGTGTTGCGTTGGCCGTTGAATATGCACGTCTGGGATCTGGGAGAGAGCTCTGGGCTGGAGACACACATTGGTGGGTGGGTGGCTTTTTTCATGATTGGTTTTTCCTAGACGTTAGTACTTGGGCTTACAGATGGAAAAGAGGGTGGGGAGAGGATAGAGAAAGGAAGGAGAGAGGGGAGATATGGGGAAAGTAAGTGGGGTCAGACACTTCACGCGGGGCACCACGTGGGATTGTTGGCAGAAGTGGTGCGAAGGGGAGAAGAAAGGGCTTTGGAATCAGACAGCCCTGAGCCTCTGTTTCCACTGCTGTGAAACGAGGACAATCATAGCCATCCTCCACCCACCAAGGACCATGGTGTGAATGACCCAGCACAGGCAGAACACCCAACAGGACCATAACAGCAGCTAAGGCTTCACGGTTCTTACCAGGCGCCAGTTCTGAGCACTTTACGTGTTAACTCACTGAGCCCTCGCAGTAGCTATGAGGCAGGCTGATTATTCTTTGGGAGTTGAGCCGTCTGAGGCACAGAGAGGTTACATACCTTGCTCAAGGTCACACAGCTGATAAGAGGCGGTGCCGGCTTTGCTCAGGCCGTCTGTCTGCAGTGCCTACGATGTTCACCTAGACGGCTTCTCTGCATGTATGCTTGGCACAGACTAAATACTCAAAAAGTATTCATAAATAAAATCAGGGGCATAGGATCGCGAGTATTGGGAATTATAAATAAGAGGGTCATGTTCTACTGCTGGTCCTGGGACAGTCAGGCCGAGGGAACGACTCTCACTGCTTTCCTCACTGCCCCGTGTTCTGTACTAGCCGGGAGCAAATGAAGGTGACTGTCAGCTGGGGATTAGGGAGGACTCGTCTGTTCTGTCTTAAGACGTCTTAGTGGATCTGCCTGGGGGCACTTTTCTTCATATCCTGTTACCTTTGGACTATAATTTCCTTTATTTCTGTTTCCCTGAATTGCCCGTCTCCCTCTGTATTTTGACCTTTTCTTTTGGAGGATAGAATCATCTAATATTTATTAAGTGACTCCACAAACCGGAAGCGTGTCCTTTCAGCCTGGCGGCCCGGGGGGAGCAGGGCTGGGGGTGGCGTTCCCTCCTGGCCCAGGGCGTCTGCTCCCAGGTCCGGGGTGCGGGGGCAGCAGCTGCCCTGGGCTGTCGCACCCCAGAGCCTGGAGAGCGCGCACACGTTATGTGAGAGAGGCGTTGTCCCCAGCCCGCCCGGTCCCCAACAGACAGCTGTTGTGACCGGGGTGCCCCCTCAGGCTTCCCAAGCAAAGAGCGGCTTTGAAGCCCCATCTCACGCTGACGATCACTAACCGCCCTGGGGAGTCATCTGTTTTGGAAACGAAGCTGATCAAAGGCTCCTAAGGGACAAACGTGACCCCAGGTCCCCTCGCGAAGGTCGTGGGGAGAGGGCTGTGCCTCCTGCTAGAACACACGATGCTGGGTTGGGCTCTTTCCAGATCTTGGGGCCGGCGAAGGGTGAGGCTAAAATCGATGGGAAAATATTAAAATGCCTCTATTCCTAACGTCCGAGGGACCCCACTCCCAGGAGCACCCCAGGGCCGCTTATGGAAACGCCCCCTTGCACTTCGCTTTTAACTAACTGACTGCCAAAGCAAGCAGCATCGACCACTAACCCCAGTTTACTTTTCTGAGGGGAAAATCACAAAATCGTTGCAAAGCAAATGTTCAGAGAGGTGTAAGGAAGGAACAAAGATCGCCAGCTGTTCCACCACCTAACATTTGGCGTATTTCCTTCCCAGCGTTTTTCCCACGTGCACGTGTTTTCAGGGTCTTACAAAGTTGCAATAATGCAGATGACACTTATTTGTTTCCTGCATTTTTTTTCACACATTTATTTATTTATTTATTTATTTTAATTTATTTTTTTATTAATGTTATGATAGATTACAACCTTGTGAGATTTCAGTTGTACATTATTGTTAGTCATGTTGTGGGTACACCACTTCCCCCTTTGTGCCCTCCCCCCACCCCCCCCTTTTCCCTGGTAACCACCGATCAGATCTCCTTGTCAATATGTTAACTTCCACCTATGAGTGGAGTCATATAGAGTTCGTCTTTCTCTGACTGGCTTATTTCGCTTAACATAATACCCTCGAGGTCCATCCACGTTGCTGCGAATGGGCCAATTTTGTCTTTTTTTATGGCTGAGTAGTATTCCATTGTGTATATATACCATATCTTCTTTATCCAATCATCAGTTTCTGGGCATGTACGTTGGTTCCACGTCTTGGCTATTGTAAATAATGCTGCAATGAACATAGGGGTGCAAGGGACTCTTGGGATTTCTGATATCAGGTTCTTAGGATAGATACCCAGTAATGGGATGGCTGGGTCATAGGGTATTTCTATTTTTAACTTTTTGAGAAATCTCCGTACTGTTTTCCATAGTGGCTGTACCAGTTTGCATTCCCACCAACAGTGTATGAGGGTTCCTTTTTCTCCACAACCTCTCCAACATTTGTCGCGCTCTTGGTTTTGGATGTTTTTGCCAATCTAACGGGTGTAAGGTGATATCTTAGTGTAGTTTTGATTTGCATTTCCCTGATGATTAGCGATGATGAACATCTTTTCATGTGTCTATTGGCCATATTTATATCTTCTTTTGAGAAATGTCTGTTCATGTCCTCTGCCCATTTTTTGATCGGGTTGTTTGTTTTTTTGTTGTTAAGCCGTGTGAGTTCTTTGTATATTATGGAGATTAACCCTTTGTCAGATAAGTGGCTTGTAAATATTTTTTCCCAATTAGTGAGCTGTTTTTTTGTTTCAATCCTGTTTTCCCTTGCCTTAAAGAAGCTCTTTAGTCTGATGAAGTCCCATTTGTTTATTCTTTCTATTGTTCCCCTCAACTGAGGATTATAGTGTCCGAAAAGATTCTTTTGAAACTGATGTCAAGGAGTGTACTGCCTATATTCTCTTCCAGAAGACTTATTGTTTCAGGCCTAATCTTTAGGTCTTTGATCCATTTTGAGTTTATTTTGGTGTGTGGTGAAAAAGAATGGTCAATTTTCAATCTTTTGCATGTGGCTGTCCAGTTTTCCCAGCACCATTTGTTGAAGAGACTTTCTTCTCTCCATTGTAGGCCCTCTGCTCCTTTGTCGAAGATTAGCTGTCCATAGATGTGTGGTTTTATCTCTGGGCTTTCAATTCTGTTCCATTGATCTGTGGACCTGTTTTTGTACCAGTACCATGCTGTTTTGATCACTGTAGCTTTGTAGTATGTTTTGAAATTGGGGATTGTGATTCCGCCGGCTTTGTTTTTCTTGCTCAGGATTGCTTTAGCAATTCGCGGTCTTTTGTTGCCCCATATGAATTTTAGGATTCTTTGTTCAATTTCTGTGAAGAATGTTCTTGGGATTCTGATTGGGATAGCATTGAATCTGTAGATTGCTTTAGGTAGTATGGACATTTTAACTATGTTTATTCTTCCAATCCGTGTGCATGGAATGTCTTTCCATCTCTTTATGTCATCGTCAATTTCTTTCAAGAAAGTCTTGTAGTTTTCATTGTATAGATCCTTCACTTCCTTGGTTAAGTTTATCCCAAGGTATTTTATTCTTTTCGTTGCGATTGTGAATGGGACTGAGTTCTAGAGTTCTTTTTCTGTTAGTTCATTGTTAGTGTATAGAAATGCTACTGATTTATGTATGTTGATTTTATACCCTGCTACTTTGCTGTAGTTGTTGATTATTTCTAATAGTTTTTCTATGGATTCTTTGGGGTTTTCTATATATAAGATCGTGTCGTCTACAAACAGCGAGAGTTTTACTTCTTCATTGACTATTTGGATTCCTTTTATTTCTTTTTCCTGCCAAATTGCTCTGGCCAACACCTCCAGTACTATGTTGAATAGGAGTGGTGAAAGTGGGCACCCTTGTCTTGTTCCTGTCCTCAGAGGGATGGCTTTCAGTTTTTGTCCATTGAGTATGATGTTGGCTGTGGGTCTGTCATATATGGCCTTTATTATGTTGAGGTACTTTCCTTCTATACCCATTTTATTGAGGGTTTTTATCATAAATGGGTGTTGGATCTTGTCAAATGCTTTCTCTGCATCTATTGAGATGATCATGTGGTTTTTGTTTTTCATTTTGTTGATGTAGTGTATCACGTTGATTGACTTGCGGATGTTGAACCATCCCTGTGTCCCTGGTATAAATCCCACTTGATCATGGTGTATAATCTTTTTGATGTATTGCTGTATTCGGTTTGCCAGAATTTTGTTGAGGATTTTTGCATCTATGTTCATCAGTGATATCGGCCTGTAGTTCTCCTTCTTTGTGTTGTCCTTGTCAGGTTTGGGGATCAGAGTGATGTTGGCTTCATAGAATGTGTTAGGGAGTACTCCATCTTTCTCAATTTTCTGGAATAGTTTGAGAAGAATAGGTATTAAGTCTTCTTTGAATGTTTGGTAGAATTCTCCAGAGAAGCCGTCTGGTCCTGGACTCTTATTTTTGGGGAGGTTTTTGATTACCATTTCTATTTCCTTACTTGTGATGGGTCTATTCAGATTCTCCATTTCTTCCTGATTCAGTTTGGGGAGGTTGTAGGAGTCTAAGAAGTTGTCCATTTCTTCCAGGTTGTTCAATTTGTTGGCATATAGTTTTTCATAGTATTCCCTTATGATCCCTTGTATTTCATTGGTATCTGTTGTGATTTCTCCTCTCTCATTCCTAATTTTATTTATTTGCGATTTCTCTCTTCTTTTCTTGGTGAGTCTGGCTAAAGGTTTGTCGATTTTGTTAATTTTTTCGAAGAACCAACTCTTTGTTTCATTGATCCTTTCTATTGTCTTTTTTGTTTCAATATCATTTATTTCTGCTCTTATTTTTATTATTTCCCTCCTTCTACTGGCTCTGGGCTTTGTTTGTTCTTCTTTTTCTACTTCTGTTAGGTGTCGTTTGAGGTTGCTTATGTGAGCTTTTTCTTGTTTAGTGAGGTGAGCCTGTATTGCGATGAATTTCCCTCTTAGGACTGCTTTTGCTGCATCCCAGATGATTTGGTATGTCGTGTTCTCATTTTCATTTGTCTCCAGATAATATTTGATTTCTTCAATGATCCATTGTTTGTTCAGAAGCGTGTTGTTTAGTCTCCACGCTTTTGCACCTTTCTCTGCTTTTTTCTTGCAGTTTTCTAGTTTCATAGCATTATGATCAGAAAAGATGCTTGATATTATTTCAACTCTCTTGTATTTATTGATGTTTGCTTTGTTTCCCAAAATATGGTCAATCCTTGAGAATGTTCCATGTGCACTTGAGAAGAATGTGTAACCTGCTGTTTTTGGATGAAGTGTTCTATATATATCTATTAAGTCCATCTGGTCTAATTTTTCATTTAATTCTATTATTTCCTTGTTGATTTTCTGTCTGGATGTTCTGTCCATTGGTGTTAATGGTGTGTTGAGGTCCCCTACTATTATTGTATTGTTGTTGATGTCATCTTTTAGTTCTATTAAGAGTTGCTTTACAAATTTTGGTGCTCCTGTGTTGGGTGCGTATATGTTTATAAGTGTTACGTCTTCTGGTGGAGAGTCCCTTTTATCATTATATACTGTCCCTCTTTGTCTTTCTTTATCTGTTTTGCTTTGAAGTCTACCTTGTCTGATATTAGTATAGCGACACCTGCTTTCTTTTGTTCATTGTTAGCTTGGAGTATTGTCTTCCATCCCTTCACTCTGAGTCTGTGTTTGTCTTTGGGGCTGAGGTGTGTTTCCTGGAGGCAGCATATTGTTGGGTCCTGTTCTTTGATCCATCCTGCTGTTTCCTGCATTTTTAACTTAATATTATCTCATGATCACATTGAACTTTGAAAGAAGTGATTGTGGGGCTGGCCTGTGGGGTAGTGGTTAAGTCCGGTGCTCTGCACGTCAGCGGCCCGAGTTTGAGGGTTCGGATCCCAGGTGTGGACCTATATCACTCGTCAGCCATGCTGTGGTGGCAATCCACATATAAGGTGGAGGAAGACCGGCACAGATGCTAGCTCAGGGCTAATCTTCCTCACCAAAAAAAAGAAAAAGAAAAAGAAACAAGTGATTGTAATTAAAATCATCTTTATGAAAAGAATTTTAATTGTTCATCATATTCTATTTTGTCATATCACAATTGATATTACCAACTTACTACTGTTGGATTTTTAGGTTGTTTCCAATTTTTTGCCTAATCAAATATGTTGCAATGAACATCTGGCCAATGAACCTTGGCCATAGCTCAGATGTGTTGCTTCAGATGGTGGGTTCTCCAAGTTTCCTTAGTTTAATAGCAACTTTCAGGTCTCCACTTTTTTCTTAAAGTGTTATGAGAATTTTACCTTCTTCTCCACAGCAGACTGGCCTATTTTATTGTTTAGATAATACTTTCAATCATTTAAATGACTTAATTCTAGGCCTACCCCTAGAGCCTTTCCGTGTGACGATGTCCCAGGAAGACATGCCCTGGGGACCCTGAGACCTGAGTCTCACCTGGTACAGGTCACACCCCTCATGGGATGAACACGCGCCAGGCTGAGAACCAGGCCTTGGCAGAGCCGTGCAGAAATGGAATCACAGGGCTGAGGGGCGGGATGTTTTTAGAGGTGGTTGATACATATTGTCATCAGGCATAACAAATTCCACATGGATAAAAGTGAAGTACAGGAAATGAAGTCATGGAAGAATTAGAAAATATGGATGAATACTAATCTGTTTTTAGGGTAAAGGAATTTCTAGATATGGAAGCAAAGGAACAGCATAATGAAAAAAAAAATGAGGGACTGGCCCGGTAGCATAGCGGTCAAGTTTGCGCGCTCTGCTTCGGCCGCCTGGGGTTCATCGATTCGGATACCAGGCGTGGACCTACACACTGCTTATCAAACCATGCTGTGGTGGTGACCCACATATGAAATAGAGGAAGATTGGCACAGATGTTAGCTCAGGGACAATCTTCCTCACTAAAAAAAAAAAAAACAGGATCTGATTCTATATCTGAAAATGACATTAACAAAATTGAAAGGTAGATAATAAACTAGAAGTCTCTACCTGCTGTACGTATCCATCATAGAGGTATATGAGATATTATATGTGTAGACAGAGATTTGCTCTCTTTCGTCCAGAGCCCTTTCAACAGACGTTAAGCCAACACTACCCAACGGGAAAATGAGCAACCACCACAAACAGAAAATCACAAGAAGAAACAGAAATGAGTAATACACATATGAAAAGCAGTCAACCCCACCAGCAACCAAAGCAACGTTAATTAACGCAAAATGCCCTTCTCATCTAACATATTGGCAAAGAATTTAAAAAATACTAATGGCCAGGCCTAGCAAGGGCATCACTATCAAACAAGAATTGAGATGCCCTCCCTCATGTCCCTGCCGTGAGTGAAATGGGTCGGTCCTTGTTTCCTCCCCAGGCCCGGTGACTCCCTGGCTGAGTGCCTTCACTTCTCTTCTGCCTTTCTCCCTCCTCCAACGCCCAGGCAGAAACAACTTTTCCCTCATCTAAACCCCCGTCGTCCTGTATCTATGACTCTCTTACCGCAGGTAGTATGAACTCTTTTACTTGATAATATTGATACTAACAATAGCTAGGGTTTTTTATGGTTTAGAAATAAAGAGCATTTTGTTATCAAATCTGTTCAACAAGCATCTATCGTGCGTCCACGATGGGCACTCGGCATGGATCTGGGTGCTGGGGAGGCTGCAGTGGACAGAACAGACCTGGTGTCCATGTCACAGAGCCGGGTGGGGAGATGGCTGCTAAACCACCAAATACGTAAAAGAGGAAATGCATGGTTTCAGTGGGGGTGACGCCAGAGAAAACGAAGAGGCAAAGCAAGCGAGCAATGGGCCATGGGGGGGCGTGGGAGACATGTCAGCTCAAGATGTGAGAGAAGGCAGCATCTGAGATGAGACTTAAGTGGAGGGAGGGAGCCAGCTATGGGAAAACCTGGGGAAGTTCCTTCCAGCAAAGGGAATGGCATGTGCCAAGGCCCTGAGGCAGGGGCATACTGGGCGGTTCCAGGGCCAGGAGGGAGGCCAGCGTGGCTAGAGAGCCGTGGGGCTGGGGAAATGATAGGAGACGTGGGCAGGGAGGTGGTGGGGGTGGGAACACCCAGGGAGGGCCTCATAGTGGGGCTTTGCATTGTGCTCAGAGGGGGGTGGGGAGCTGCTGGATGGAAGGACTTTGAGCCAAGGAATGTCATGGTCTGACTTTTGTTTTCAAATTGAGATAAAGGACCCGTAAATAAGATTCACTGTTTTAATCTTTTTCAAGTGTACAGTTCACAATGTTGTGCAGCCGTCTCCACCGTCTAATTCCAGAATGTCTTCATCACCCCCAAAAGAAGCCCCTAACCCATTGAGCAGTCCCTCCCATTCCTCCCTCCCCCAGCCCCTGGTAACCACTACGCTACTTTCTGTCCCTGTGGATTTGCCTATTCTGGACATTTCACGTAAACGGAATCGTACAATATGGGGTCCTTCGTGACTGGCTTCTTTTATTTAGCACAATGTTTTCAAGGTTCATCCATCGTGTCGCATGTCAGAACCTCTTCCCTTTTTATGACTGAATAATACTCCATCGTGTGCACAGACCACATTTTGTCTATCCAGTCAGCCGGTTATGGACATTTGGGCTGTTTGCACCTGACCAACAGTAAAACAATGTCTCTGGGCCCAGAGTGGAGCAGGAGGCCAGGCGGGAGGCGGCTGCCCTCTCTCTAGTGATGCAGGCCAGGGATGAAGGTGGTGGCCGTGCAGGTGACAGACGGCAGAGGGAGGAAGGGCAGCTAGCGAGGTGTAGGGCCAGGGCGAGCCCGTTGATGAGACTTGCTTTCTATCAGGGTCCCCCCACCTGCTCTTTCTCGGTCGTCTGTGTGTCGGCTTTAGTTGTCGGCTTCAGGAACTGGGTAGTGATGACTGAATGAGCTGCCCTCGCTCACCGAGGGAAGTCCCTTCCCCATGCTCCTCTGCCTGGGGCGCGTCCACCCTCCGCGATCTTTCTTTTGAACGAGGATTGCCTGTAAGTGGCGTCTGGAGGGGGCTGCTCGTCCTGCATCAACCTGAAGACGGTATTAACAGCGATTTTCCTCTGCGGGGTGTAGAACCAGTAAGTCAGGACAATGGGCCCCAGCCGAGAAACCTTCCAGAAGTGAGTGCACGCTGGGGCAGAGCCAAGTTCTCAAGCCCCCCCGCCTGCCTCTGGGGGCATCGCTTTCTGTGTCCTGCTGGGAAAACACATGCCTAGAACAATTCCTGAAATTAAGTACCATCCACCGAGTTATTTTAAACCAGAGAACGAGAAAAGCCTCCTTCAACAGGGAGAAATGGATTCGATGCCACGTTCCCACGGCCCTGAAAGGACTCCAGCTCAGTGTCCCGCCTGCGACGTGCTTCCGTGTTTTTTCACTAAGGGAGTCATAATTTAGTAAAAAAGAGAGTGTTGTGTGCTTTTTAGGCGAAATGACATTAAGTATGTACCTCACTGGTAAGCTTTGGCAATTGCTGCCCTCAGTATCTTTTTCATTCCTTTTTTTTTTTTTTTTACATTTAAAAAGATCTTTTTTCTTATTTCAAATGGAATACAAACTTAATCAAAATTCAAAAATTCCAAACTCATCCAGCAAAAGGTTAAAATCTGTCACAGTGCGGACACCAAGGGGCCAAGGCTGTCCTCGTATATGCGCTAACGTTCTTGTTGCTGTGTTAGTTTCTATCAGTGACTCCGGGATCTGAGAGCTGGTTTGACTCCGTCTGCGTGTCTGTCTGACTTTCCGCTCTGGGCTGGCCCTGACTGTGACTTGCCATCTGGAAAGAGCGCAGAGAAGCCCTGTGACGGAGGTGACAGGCGTCTAGTCGATAACGTAACCGGGTAGTGCACTGGCCAGTCTGAGCTCTTCATACCTGACCTCTCCAGTCGCCTTGAGCCGAGGGCTGATGGACGCAAAGGAGCCAAAAGATACAGCCATGCAGGGAGGGTCCTCAGTGGGTCCTGGACAGCAGGTCTGTAGCTTTCCGGTGTGATTCCTTCCCAGAAACCCAGCTTCATGGTGACCCCAATAACCCCTCCGAGTCACAATTGAATGCCCAACCCTGTCCTAATTCTAATCCATAAAGTAGAGTGACCCTCGTCATCATGGGTTTGGGTGGCCTTGCCCAGCAGGTCCGTCCATCCTCTGTTCCTGGTGGCAGGTCCTCTCCAGACTCCCCTCATTCACTTTTCCTGTGATCTTTTCTGCGTCTCCTCCTAGAACGTTTTCAGAAGCTGAAAGAGAGATTCATCAAATTGCCCGGCTGGCAAATCTGGATGAGAACCTCAGGCTCTCCACCCCTGCGGCGGAAACTCTGAAGCACCCACTGGAGAATTCTTGGAAAACCTGTGGATTCACAGGAAAAGGAAGGATGAAGTTGTGCACAGCAGGCACGGTGTCAAGGTGGTCCCCGGGAGGAGGAGTCCATTTCTGCTATCCTCCGCCATTCTCCCCGGATGGAAGCCTCAGCCGGAGTTTTCTCCGTCAGATGAGCTCTCTGCCTGAGGACAGGACGGCAGCTCTCCCTGCCCAGGGCGGGCGGCTCAGCTGTCCTCCGCCTCCTTGAGCAGAAGGCTGCTCAGCGGCCAGGGAGAGTGTTTGCAGGATCTGAGATGAAGCCTGCCTTGCTCAGAGCAAACCCCGTCTCTCTGTCACCTCTGGAAGCAGCGATGACATCCATTTCATCGGATCTGGCTGTAGTGCACCTGCCTCCCTGCCTTGAATCTAAGGATGTGAATCCTTGCAAGCAAGTGGAAGGAAGGTGGCCTGGAAGCTGCGCTGGCATGGGGGTCACCTGTACAGTTCCCATCCTGCCTCTTCCTGGTGGGGTGACCTCAGCAAGCTGCGTGGCCCTTCTGAACCCCTGATTTCTAGTTTGTAAGATGGGGACAGTCCTCTGGGGGGTGACTGGGCGGACTGAGGACGGTCATTTCAATGCTAGGGCAGCACCTGGCCCCTGTGAAGTGCTCAGTGCTCGGTGATACTTACTTCACATGTTCACAGTTCCTGACACGGCTGTGGACTTGCCCTTTGCTGTCCCAAGTGTTCAGGTCTCGCATCTATCTGCCTCCTGAACCCTCCCTCAGAACCCCTAGATCACAGTGATTTCTACCTCCAACGTTGTCAGCTCAGTCCACTTCACTGCACCCCAGTGAGCTCTGGACGACACCTGCCACCTGGGCCCTGTGAGCTTCCTGTGGGTGAATACTGCTTCGCCAAGAGCAGGAGGTGGTGTAGGTAGAGGCTCAGTGGTGGTTTACGATGATGGGGAAGAGCACGGACTGGAGTCGCAGTGGTTCAAATCCTGACCAGGCCACCTACTATTAACGTGACTTTATTTCCTTACCTGTGAAATGGGTCCAACAACAGTTCCTCACAGACTTGTTAAAAAGGGTTAAGTGGGACCTTATGCACAGACCTCTTAGAGCTGAGCCTGATGTTGTAAGTGCTGCTTAAGTGCTAGCTATTACTGTTATCCCCACCCATAAAATGTTTAGTCAATTGTGTCTTCTTCCTGAACCTCAGTTTCCTTATCTGCAGTGCAGTGGGAGTAAAAGCTGTCCTCCTGGGCTGTGGGGGATAGATGAGGTGCTGTGTGTGCAGGACTTGGTGTGCGGGAGGCCCTCCATCGTGGTAGCCATTGCTACTGTCAACTCCTGGGGGCAGGACCCTGTCTGGATTCCCCTTTCCTTGGAAAGTTCTGGCAGGAGCTGGCCAAAGATTTAGCAAATAAAGTAACAGGACTCCCAGTTAAATTTGAATTTCACATCAATAGCAAACAGTTTCTCAGTATGTCTCCGATATTGCTTGGGACTTACTATGCTACAAGATTATCCATCGTTGATCTGTAATTCAAATTTAATGGGACATCCTGAATTTTATATGACAATCCTGCAAGAGGAGTTTGTGGGAGGCACAGAAGGTAATCGTGGTCAGAATAGTAAGCGGCCTCGTCAGTGGGGGACAGAGCAGAGGTGCCCGGGGGTCCCAGCTTCTTCTCTCCTCTGCTCCGCATCCCGCTGTCGCCTGGTTGCTGGTCCTGCTGACAGCATCCCACCAGCCTTGCCGTGACTCGCCCTTGGTGGCCCCACCTCGGCAGCTGGCTGTGCTTGCTTGTCCTTGCCCAAGCTTCAGGTTCACTCAGTGACCCTTTGACCCTCCAACTCCTCCCAGGGTCCTTGGCTTCCCCAGCCCCTCCCACAGTGTGTAAGGGCGACTTCTTACTAAACCCCACATTCCTACCGTATTCCTGTTGGTTCTGAGCCCCGCCAGGCCCACCCACAGACCCGACCAGGCCCTGACTGTGGCAGGCCCGGTGACATCTGTTATTACACTGCTTGTTCCTCTTCTCTCACCTTCGGGATCCCTTTCCTGGGGGGAGAAAACAAACTCGGTCACAGGTTTCGTTCAGGAGAAGCGGTGACAACCACCGCCCCTCCTCTCAATGCAAAGAGCAGCCCTTTCAAAGATCGTTCTCTCCGGGTGCTTAAAACACTCCCTCCTTTTAACAGCATTTTCATATATTTGCACAAAACCCGAACAGAAGGGCATCTCCAATTACTCACGTTGTAGCGTAGGCTGCGAGCAATTCTGGGAGCAGGGCTGGCTCCCTCCCTTCACCTGCGGCTCGGAGGGTCTGCGCTGGTTGCATTCACTCTGTAAGGCTTCATTCACCATAATCTTAAGCAAATGTCACCTCTCCATCCCCCTCCCTTTTCCCAACCTGCTCCTCTTGGGGTCTTCCAATTTCAGCAAATGGAAAATCCATTACTCCAGTTCCTCAGACCAAAACTTTCGAGTTCTTCTAGACTCTTCTCTTTCTCTCACATCTGACCCATTGGGAAATCCCTTAACAATTGCCCGAATCTAACAATTGTTCATCCTTCCCGCTACTTCCAACCTTGTCCCAGCAAAACCGTCTCTCCACTGCTGTCCCCAACCATCCCCTATGCACCCGCAAGAGAGACCCTTTTAAAGAAGGTCACTCGTTTGCTCAAATCCCTCCAGCATCCCCCCTTTCTGTGCAGAATAAAATCTACGAGTCCGGACCTTTGTTTTTAAGGCCCCAGGTGGTCCAGCCGTCCAGGTATCTGTATCCCCATCTTTCCTACCTGTCTCTTGCTCACTCGGCTTCAGACACACTGGTCTCCTTGCTGCCCCTGGAATGTACCCAGCTTGCCCCATCTCTGGCTGTCTACTTGCTGGTCCTCCTGGATGAAATGTTCTTTCCCCCAAGTACACAAATGGATGCTCCCTCCCTCATTTCATGACGTCTTTGCCTGTCCGTCCCCTCATGCAAGAGGGCTCTCCTCACACCTTGCCTTCTTTTTCCCTCTTGCCGCCCATCGCCTCCAGATGCCCGGTGTGCGTATGGTTTGCTCACTGTCGCCCCCAGGGACCGTGTGTTGTCCGCTGCCCCACCCTCATCCCAGAAGAATGCTTTCGTACGGTGAATACTCGGCAGGTAGGCGTGGAATCCACGAATCGCGCTCTGGTGAAGAGGTGGGAGGATGGCCAGCCCTCTGGGCTCCAACAGGGAGTGAAACTGTGCCCACACAACACGTGGCCAGTCCTGGGAACGGCTGGGAGATGGAAAGCTCTGTCTGTGGCAGCAAACTCACATGACAGTGAACCAAACTTCCGGAAGTTTCCATCCAAGCCCCTCATGTCTGCTGGTGGAGCTCACTTTGATTCTGTGCTCGTTGTGTCTGCTAATGCCTCCTCTTCCTTTACTTTATTGCCAGAAATATCTGTTCATCACAGAGCACCTCTCAGGCATTTAAAAGGACATAAAACCGAGCCTTGCCCTCCAGTAAGAAGAATGATGAAAAGTTTTGCTCCGTGACCCTGGCCTCCAAGGGGCTCCCCTGTCCTCAGGTCATTTCAGCCCATGTGAGCCCCTCAGCCATTCTCAGAGGTCAAGGGGACACATATTCTGTCTACTTGCAGCTAGAAAACCGGAGTTTGCAGAGTTAAATGGCTTCCCCTAATCTTACAGATGTTGAATATTAGAGATGACGCAAACCAGTTGGTTCTCCTTTGTTTTTAATTTAAAGAAGACATTAAATAAAGAGAAATTTAAGATAAAAATTGTCCATAATCCCCCGTCTCCAACACAGCTGTTTTCGTTTCCCCACCCTCCTTGTTCACACGACAGACATGTCACAGAACTGCTGTCAGTGGCGTGACTCAGCATCGTCAGAAATATTTGTCATTTTGCAATACAGTCTCCAATTAACATTTTTGTGTGTGTGTGTGTGAGGAGGATTGGCCCTGAGCCAACATCTGTTGCCAATCTTCCTCTTTTTGCTTGAGGAAGACTGTTGCTGAGCTAACATCTGTGCTGGTCTTCCTCTACTTTATGTGGGACACTGACACAGCATGGCTTGACGAGTGGCATGTAGGTCCACACCCAGGATCCGAACCTGCCAACCCCAGGCCACCGAGGCGGAGTGCACACATCTAACCACTACGCCACCAGGCCGGCCCCTCAATGATCATTTTTAATGACTGCATAGTAGTCCAACAAATAAAAATTCCAAATAGCGTGTCTTTAGGTTATTTCTACATATTTTGAAACTATAATGTTGCAGTGAGAAATTCTGAGTTGTATTACTTTCTTTCTTTTGAGCCCAGGTTTGAGGACTCTGTTATGGGTTGATGTCCCCCCAGTATATGCTGAAGTCCTGACCCTCAGGACCTCTGAAGGGGACCTGATTGGGAAATAAGGTCTTTGCAGATGTAATTGGTTAAGACGAGGTCATTAGGGTGGGTATCAATCCGATAGTCCTTAGAAGAAGAGAAAAACCCTAGGTGAAGACAGAGACATAGGGAGAAGCCATATGATGACAGAGGCAGAGATGGGAGCAATGTGTCTACAAGCCAAGGGACCCCAAGGACTGCCGGCCACCACCAGCAACAGGGAGACACAAGAAAGGATACTCCTCGAGAGCCTTCGGAGAGAGCCTGACCCTGCCGACACCTGGATCCCAGCCTTCTGGCCTCCAGAACTGCGAGAGAATAAATTTCTGTTGTTTCAGGCCTCCCACTTTGTGGCGCTTTGTTGTGGCAGCCCCAGGGAGCCGACACAGACGCCAATTCTGGGATTCCCTCCAGGATACCATGCAAACCCACATCTCACTGTGTCCCGCTGACCGTGGATGACTATGAGCCCCAAGCAAGCCAGTGCAGGTCCAGCCACCTTGGGGAGCGGCCGTCCTTGTTGTTTAGCCTCCGCGGCTACACTGGGCAGAGGCCTCGGCATTCCTCCAGGCTGGGCTGGCACAGTCTTCCATGCAGGGATGGAATCCAAGGACTTCGCCCCCTCAAGGTCAGCAGTGCAGCCAGCCGGGGGCGGCTGCGCAGGCCAGCTTCACATTCCTCCTCAGCATTCAGCCATGCGTCCTCACCACGCAGGTTTGCAGTTGGCCCCTGTGTTGAGACACAGGTATGCAGCTCAGCGAGGCCTTGGTTCACCCCCCGCTGGGCCTGGGAACCTGCCTGCACCTCATTAACCCTGGGATGTCATTTCATTCCTGACATTGTAGCCCCAGGAACCAGCGAGTGTGCAGTTCGCATAGAAGGTAGCCTTCTGAGAAGCTCTGATCTGGAAGGTCCTCCCTCTGGATCAGGCTTGCCTGTGCCCAGGCAGCATTTATATCATTATTTCAGTGCGGCTGATAGTGCCAGGCCTGAGTTAACGTCAGCGGTGATGGTGCATCTTCATCTGCCAGTTTGCAGCTTTGCTGTGTTGGCAAGTGTTCTCTTGGCATGAAAAGATGATTCCTGGAGGTGGCCCCATGGCATAGAGGTTAAGTCTGGCGTGCTCTGCTTCACAGGCCCAGGTTAGCAGATTTGGATCCTGGGTGCAGACCTACACCATTCATCAAGCCATGCTGTGGGACCCACATACTGAAAATGGGGGAAGATTGGTACAGATATTGGCTCAGAGCTAATCTTCCTCACCAAAAAAACAAAAAACAAAAAACAAAAACCCACGTGATTCCTTTGCTCCCCGTTTTGGTCAGTTTCTCTCCCTGGACTAACTTTTGAGCTCAGCTGAGGGTATGAGCTGTGCCTTTAGAGAGAGGAAATCCTCTAACAGCACCGGTTCCTGGAGAGGCAGGAATAAGGAGGCCCAGTGGAAGTGCCTGCAGAACCATGGGTGTCTCTCCCTAGAAAAGACCTGTCTGTGCTCTTGGCTCAGGATTTTAGTCTCCGCTCAACCACCGTGAAAGTGGCATCTAGGGGCTTATCTCATATGCGTGACAGACGGGATGTGGGCCTGGGGGCACTGGGTGGGCTCCCGGCTCCCCTACTCCCCGCTTGGTGACCCAGGCTCACTGTAGCCTGATGCTCGCCCAGCCCCCTCCCCGAGTAGGGGAGGGGAGAAGTGGGTGAGGCCAGGGTGAGCGCCCAGCGGCACTTTCCGATTTTCCGGGTTGGAAGGAATTTCCGAGGTACCTCGTCAGCACCTTTCCGAAGGAGGAAACAGTCAGGGTCACCTGTTACACTGCCCAGCGGTGCCAGCTGGACAGACAGGGCGGGAATCGAAGTCTCGGGAGTTCTCAACTCCGCACTGTTTCCGCCACGTATTTGGGACAAAAAACACCTGTCTATGGGATTATCGATAATAGATGTTATTAGTGACGTCTCCCCCGGTAACTGGCCGTGCGTCAGCCGGGGTGGCCCACAGTGCTTTCCCTGGGGTCCATTCATGTGGATCGTGATGCCCATGGGCTACCTGGTGTGGCCTCCTGAGGGAGGAGGGGGCTCTCCCCAGCCACTGCTTCCATTGCGCTGACCCAGACCTGCTGCACGTGGGATTGGAGGCGGGGGCTCAGGTGGACCCTGGGCAAAGGCATTCGTGGCCAGGTGCCGTGTTGGGAAAGAGGCAGGAAGAAAGAACCAGAACCGTCCAGCCTTCCTGGCAGGTCTTGGGAGAACTGACTTTCCTGCCAGAAACTTTAACATGCAACTTAATGAAGACAAGATTTTTGTGCAAATTTCCTTTCAAAACCGCCACAGCTCTGCAGAACGGGACACAGAGCACACCCGGCTCTGAGATTCCCTTATCTACAGCGGCAAATCAAAGACACCTGGGCTGCTCTGCAGTGTCACAACCCAGAGACAAGTCGAGGCTGCTGCCTGGCCTGCCGTGCACCGTGTCCCGGCTCCACCCCAGTGCAGCCAGAGTCCCCACCATCACGCAGAGAGCCTGCTCAGTGGGGTGGTGCCTGTCCCTGTGCTCCTGGCAGGGGCTGAGTGGCCGGAGCATCCGAGGGCAGATTCGAAGGCAATGGTGGGGGGTGTCAGCTCTTTCCTTTTGGGGTGCAGTGGGCGGATTTTGGTGGTAAGCACGAGCTTGTCCATACTGCCCATCCCGGGGGGCACCAGGTTTGGCCCCTGATGTCTGGTTGCGGTTTTGTTTAGGGCGAGGATGTGAAAGGCAGGAGGGTGTATTTACGCGGTGGTGTGAACCCTTTGGACTTTGGTTGGAGGGCAAGGAGAGAGAGCAGCTGCCCTGAGGCAGGAAGCGACACCTCCGGGCTGGCAGGGGACGGCTTCTCCGGGCAGTTGCTATGCCTTTGATGTTGGCTGTCCTGTCCTCTCTCTCTGACCACCGGACAGCCGGGTGGACTTAGAGGGAGGTGCAGGCTTACATCCGTTTCCGGGAAAGCAGCCGCCAGCAAAGGTCACTCCAAGGACTCTGGGCGGGGACCTGGGGCCTCTGGAGCCCCTCCGAGGGGCACCTGCTCCGAGCCCGGGATTTGGCCCCATGTGTCATTTCCAGACCTCGGTGGGCATTTCCAGCCTCTCTAGGCAGATTCCAGCCAGGTGGCAACGTAAGTCCCACCCCTGGGTCCTGGTGCTGGGGTCATGCTTCTTAACTTACCACAATTCACCGCAGAGGACCTGGGCGATTGTGTTACTGTGGGGAGAGGGTTGAAAAAGAAAAGTCCCAGATGCATTTAAAGAGTTAGGAGCCTGATTTAAAACAGGGAATAGGAAAGTCTTTAAAAATATCTTAATTTTTTAAAAATTAAAAATATCTTTAAAATAACATTTATTTTCTTATTATAGAAGATTAAATGTTTATTGTAGAAAATCTAGAAGTAAAAGTATAAGGGAAAAGCTGAAAATCACCCTGAATTCCACCAGAAACTGACAACCCTTACTAACTTTATGGTCTGGTCTTGATAAACAGACAGACACACAGACTCTCACACCTTCACAGGCAATTGAGGCAATGCTACAAATAAAGGATACGTCTTTTTCTTTTCATTCAAATTCCATTATCAGCACATCTTTGAAAACATGAATTTTAACAGCTACTTACCATTCCATGGAAAGGCTGAGCAATTTATTTAACTAACCCCTTACAGATGATGTCCAAATTTAGTTGAAACAAATCAAAATGTACAAGTTTGTCTTATGAAATAGAATGAGAAATGTGCCATGTGTGCCTCAGTTTCCCCATCTCTCAAGTGGGGTAACACTGCCCTGGCTCAGGTGGCTGGTGTGGCCTTTAATTAATATTTAAGACCAGCCTTGCGATTCACGAGTTAAGGATTGCTGTTTAAGTCAAAGGTTTTGTGTAATTGTTTGTAATTATTATAATTTGCTCATTACGGGCAATTAGCGTGCTGGAGGACAACAGAGAAGAATTTATTTGGGAGTCCATCTGCGTCTTTGTCTTGCTAGAGCTGGCCAGGGAGGTTCAGAAGGCCCATGATTTTCTTCCTGGCTAGAGAGACAAGGATCGGCCAGAGCGCAGCCAGTCTTAAATGGGCCAGGTAATCACTGATGAAGGTGGAATGCCACCCGGGCGGGAGGGTGACTGGTGCAACGTGGCGGCTAGAGATTTCCCTTGGCTTTCCTGATTTTAATCTCCAAGCATACAGAGATAAGTCACCAGGGTTTTCATCTTAAGCCTCTTCGAGGCCGAAAGAATATTGGTTCATTTAGAGTTTCTGCAAATGCTCATAATGGCCCACAGGCTGTGTCATCTCTCCTTAGACTCTTCAGAAGTTCTCAGATGAGATTAATTACGGCTCTCAGCATCCCCATAAAATGAGAGGAAGAGGTCAAGGAGAGCAGTTGAAGACCAATGAATTGAGCACACATTTGCCACAATTTGCAGAGATGTTTATAAAGTCTGTCTGCAGAGGGATTATGATCATATTTTCTGACCTCAAAGCCGGACAAATGGTCTGAGCAAGGTCTGTTTCTTCATCTGTGAGTAGAGTTATGTAAGACAAGGAGAGCGAAGGTTTGCAATGGGTGCTAACCTGGAAAACCCAGGCCATGTGGACACCTTACACATGGGAGCAATGTCTACAGTCCTCGGTGGAAAATCTCAACGCCCTAGCCTGTTTTCCAGAATATTCTGTATCTTGCAGATTGCCTGATGGAGGTTTCAGAAGTACTGGAGACCCGTAGGAGCAGTAATGAAGATTTGACGTTCTTAATACTCTTTCCCCATTGGGTCTGGCTTCAATGGCTTGACCTTAGGGGGCTGTGTGTGTGTGTGTGAATGGGGAGCAGCGGTGGTGGGGAAGGGTTGTTTAGACCATTCTTGAGTCAACCTCTAGTTCTGAGTTGTCTGGGGAACAGATTTAAATCTGAGGTAACTGGGGGATTCAGTCTGTTGACTGATCCAGATTTAGGCTAGGACCCACGGGCTGCAGAAGATAGACAAGGGTACACCCCATGTAGACTGTTTCTATGGGCATCCAGTAGTGGCTCATTACATGGCTAGGCTGACCCTTAGATTTACTGTCAGACTTTGAAAAAGAAATTGGGATGGTTTCAAGGCCTCCAGAAAGCAAAGGAGGGGATGCATGGGGTGCCCGCCACATCTTCCTTTTCCAATCGAGATAAAATAGTAGATCTGTTATCCCCATAGCTCAAGTTTAACTGGTTCTGAGCAAACCAAAGGGCTTCTGTAGATTTTGTGCTGAGTGATTCTAGCATGGCCCTACTCAGTTATTGAAATATTGAGTTCTTTTTCATTTCCATTTCATTTCCCAAAGCCTTCCCAAGGCTTTGTGCATGTAAGCCAGAATGTCTTGGTTTTACCAAACTATCTCAGATGAGATGTTGAGTGCCCCATGGTTCTCTAATTCTTGAAATGCTGGCTAATAGAAAACATAAATCTCTTAGGTGTTTTCTCTTCTCATTTTCTAGATCAGTTATCTCCAAAGTGGGTACATGACCTTCCATGATTTTATAAGACGATCTAGTGGAGGTGTTCAGGAAGAAAATTCTAGAATGTCAATTTGCATGGTTTTCAATTTCACCTTGTTGATTTTTTTGAGCATGTTTTATAATATACACAGTACATGAGCATTATTAGAGGTAAGCACAACATTTTTGTCACTGATAGAGATGCCATAGACCAGGGGTCAGTAAAGTACAGCCCACAGCCCAAATCCAGCCCACCCCCTGTTATTGCCTGGTCCACAAGCTAAGACTGGTTTTTACATTTTTAAAAGGTTGGGGGAAAAATCAACAGAAGAACACTATTTTGCGACACATGAGAATTGTATGAAATTGAAACATTAGCGTCCATAAATAAAGTTTTATTGGAACACTTTCATGCCCGTTCATTTACGTTATCCATGACTGCTTTTGCACACCCCAATGGCAGAGCTGAGGAGCTGCAAAAAGATGGAATGGTCCGCAAAGCCAAAAATATTTACCATCAGGTCCTCATAGAAAAAGTTGGCCAACCCCTGTCCTTAGACCATCGGCTTCCGCTCCTGGGACGATATCTTTGTACCAACTCACCTTTGTGGAAAGAGAGTATTTTTAAGCTCCATAAACTTAACTTCCTTAAAGAACTTACCACATGTATCTTGGATGACCTCTGCTAAGAATTTGCCTGGGGTCAGGAGGGAGCTGGTGGAGGAGGGGAAGGAAACGCTGAGAAACACCTTGAAGTTGGACGGTGAGAAGTCAAGAACCTGTGCAGAGTTGACAGTCACGTGTTCAAGAGCAAGCTGTCTTATCCCCTTCAACTCGCCATTATCTTTGTTGGAGGGTTAATGCTGGAGTCATCCTGTGGTTAGACTCATCACCATCGTCACCTTAATAATAAGGCTGCAGTGTCCTGTACTCACCAAGCTCCCTTCCCCGCGGAGCCCACAGCACTTCACACACGTTTACTTTTGCCACAACATTCCTGGGAGTGGTGTTTCCATTGGGTAAGATCTCTTGTGATCGGTTCACTTCTCTTTAGGAACATGAAACAAAAACAGACAAACCCTCGTCATTAGTGGGGATCGGGGGGCGGGGTACTTCCAGCAAAGCCCAAGTGGTTCTTCACAAGTATTTCTCCTTCCGTGTTTTTTAAAACTGAGGAATGGAGGTGAATGATTGGATCTAGCCCCAGCACCTCGACTGATCCAAAAATGGAACCTTGTCGGACTCTCTCTTTGGTCAGCCGGTCTGCCACCTTGAGTAGGAAGACTTAGGTTCCAGGAGCCCTGGTGATCTCAAAGGTTTGATGAGCACACAGGTTGGTGGATGTCTGAAAAAGCAGCTCTGAAGGACTCAGGTGAGGGAGCGCGTGTGGGTGTGGAAAACTGGTCTCCAAAAACGGGATCCAGTCAGCCTGAGCGAGAACACAGGCCCGACAAGGAAGCGGCTTATTCCCAATGTTGGAAGGAAACCAAAGTGGCTGATGGTTTCTGAGTCCGTGTAATTTCCTGACGGACGCTCCAGTCGGAGAAGAAGCGGAAAACCTCCGAGTGCTTAGTGAGAAAGGAAACGGTTCTGATTGGGCAACCCTGACTCAGAGAAGATGGAAAATTTCATTCTGGGAGGAAGAATGTGCTTAGTGACATTCGCTGGATGTCACCAGCCCAGAAACCCTGGGTAGCTCTGAGTAAACTTTGCTTACTAATATTATGGAATGACTTCAGCTTAAGGGAGTACGAAGTACTCTTTCCAGAAAAGCAAAAACCACAACAGTGGGCAGAGCGCTCACTTCCTTCGCTCGCATGTTGGGGACTGTTCACGTGATTTCTGGGAAGGCTGGTGTTGCCCTCCACGCGTATTCAAGAGACGCAGGTCTCTGCATGTTAGTGACTGTGTTGGAGGTTTCGGCTTTCTTGGGAACCATGCCGTGGTGACCCACTGGGGGGACTCGAGGACCAGCCACCTCTGCCCCCTGAAGCCGGGTCTCCTGGATGCTTGGGCGATGATGTGCTCAGCGGAGGCGTGGGACTGAGAGCCCTGGCCCCCGGCTCTGGAGACAGGCATGACACCATGACCACTTGGAATGGTCAAAGCAAATGGGCAGTATTTCTCTTTTTATTAAAAGTATTGTAAAAGTGTAAACAATAACAATGTTAAAGAAAAAAAGCAAAAAACTCCAAATCCACTACCCTAATGTAATGACTATTTTTATTTCCCAATATTCACTTACGTAAGTTCTAGAACACTCTCAGTGATGGTGCACTCATGCTTTATTTGCATGGGGACCACCTCAAAATGAGTGAAATAATCGGGTCTTTCTGGAACTAGTGGCACAAAAGCCATGCTCTTTCTTACCCCCTGAATTTGCCTGCTGTGTATGTCCAGGGACAAGGTCGGGGCAGAAGATGGTACTGGACTCCCATGTCCGGAAGCAGTGCCCCGAAGCAGCACCTGAGCCCTTCACTGATGTGTTGATGTGAGGCCTTGAAGCTGCCCACCCTCCCCCCACCCCATCCTGCTCTTGATTACTGCTTTCAGTGGCGAATGGCTTCTTCTGAAGGATCAGCGTCTTCAGAAATGGTCTTCTGAGGGCTCCGCCCTTTGAGCCCCTCCATCCCCACGCGTGTGCCAGGAGGGCCCTCGTCTCCCGCAGACACATTCTTAGGCTAAGGTAACGGGTTAGAAGTGGAAGGGGCCACTAGGAAGGATAGCGATGTGTGCATGTGTGTGTGTGGTACGGTTGTAGCATAAACTTGTAAACCCAACCCTGAAGGCAACTCCCAGAACAGGCATTTCCAGAATGTTCTGAGGAGCATCATTGCCATAAACTCGGCTTCTCCAGTTAGAGCCCTGTGGTGAACACCCGTTCACGGGGATGAACCAATTCTGCTGGTAGATTTGTTCTAAGCCGTGTGTTGTTGCTTCAGAGGCACATCTTATAAAGGGAGTGGGTTTGCCTCGCCTGAACCCATGTCTTGGGAAGAGGGGAGGTGACGGGCACCTGGAGAGGGGCATTTCCACGTCAGCCACAGCGCGAATTTCCACACCTCTACCCAGGGGCCCGAGGGAGTCTGTCTGTAGAACATGACCCAGGAAAAGCCCACGGAACTGTCAGGAGGAAATCTTGTATCCTCACTGAGAGAGAAGCCTCCGTCAGGGGAAGTGGAGGGACCACTCAGCGGGCTGAGCTGATGCACTGGAGCAGGGCGGGCTCCCAGCAGTGCCCGGGCTATTCGTGCGGCTGCAGAGGGAAGGCGCAGACAGCAAGAAAGCATTCGCTCATTCATCCTTTTATTGGGGAAACTAGCGGAGGAGACTTAAAAAAAATAATATCAAAACCACTGTAAATAAATAATACATCTTTGCTGTCCGCTAGAACCTCAGTGTGGGGTGAGCAGCGGCTGAAGGAGGGGCCGCACATAGGTGGGACCACACACACAGTCCTCCCCTCGGCTCCCCTGCCTGCGTTCCTGCCCTGGGTAGGTGGCCCCTGTCACCCGGAGTCCTCTGTGGCTCCTTGTGGTGGTTAATTTTATGTGTTGACTTGTCTGGGCCACGGGGTGCCTGGATATTTGGTGAAGTGTTATTCTGGGCACGTCTGTGAGGGCGTTTCTGGGTGAGATGAGCGTCTCAATCTGCAGACTCAGTAAAGCAGACTGCTCTCCCCAGTGCGGATGGGCCTGATCCAGGCCACTGAGGGTCCACGTAGAGCAAAAGGCAGAGGGAGGGAGAATTTGCTCTCTCTGCCTGACTCTTTGAGCTGGCACATCGACCACCTGCCTTAGGACTGAGACCTGGAATAGAGTTACACCGTCGGCTCTCCTGGGTCTCCAGCTTGTCGACTGCAGATCCAGGGACTTCTCAGCCTCTGTAACTGCATGGGCCAATTCCTTATGATAACACACGTGTGTATCTCCTCTTGGTTCAGTTTCTCTGGAGAACGCTGACCTGCACACTCCCCCTCCTCTCCCACATCGTGAGTTGTCTTCTGCGTTTGGCTCAGCTTCCATGACTTCCCCCAGGACCAGGTCTTCACTCTCTCCCACCTGGACGGCTGCAAAAAAATGCCTGGATGACCAACCTGGGCCCGTGCTCAGCTCCTTCTGACCCATTCTCGAGTGGCTGTCAGAGCAACCTGGAAGAGCATCTGACCTTCTCATCAGAACGTCTGCTTCTCATTCCACGTCTCCCGGAAGCCTGCATGCTACCTGACCAGGACTCCCCCCACTCCCAGCCTCCCCCCGGCTCCGCCCCAGTTCCCAGCCCATGGGTCCTCTTCTGGTAGCACAGTGTTCTTTTCCTCCATAGCACTTTGATCCATTGCAGTTAAATAGCCACACATGTAGCTGTTTCACTTCTCTCTCAAAGACTAGGTTGTGAGCTCCAGATCACTGTGCCTCTATCCTGTTACCCTCCCAGACTCCGGCCTATTCCAGGGCGGGCTTTGTGAGAGTTATGGAGTGAGTGATGGATCTCCAGGAGCACGAGGGGTAAGAGAATTCCTGGGACAGGAGGAGTGCAGAGGACGTGGCCTTGGCCTGTGTGGGAAAGTGTGACAGCTGGGATACGGTGGGAGGGTGGAGGAGGTGCTGGCGATGGTGGCGGGGCTGCAGCCTGGAGGGCTCTGTGCTTCCCTCTCTGAGCCTGGACCCATCCCGGAAGTGGGGGGAGTAAGGACCCTGCCCAGGGATGCTGAGCAGGAGGCCAGACGGTGATGTGGACACTAACGCAACGTGACCTCTGAGCTCAGGGTGGAGGCTGGCTCCTGGGGCACGGACTGGGACAAAGGTCAGAGCTGACATGGTATCAGGTTTGTCAATTGTGCAGGAAGAGGATGTGCCTCACGAATAAGGGACAGGAGCCAGCTTGGGGCGGTTTCCATCCTAGCATAGGCCCCTGGGGACCACTGATGGTGAGCCTCTAGGTCTTAATATTCAAAATGAATATTTTTATCTGGGGAGGCTGTGGGGTTGGCCCCTCAGGTCCCTTTCCTCATCTCGGAACTGGCAATCAGGACTGTGCTATTTTATTTATGGAATGAACGTACTCCCATGGCAACAGGAACGACTTCAATCCTTCGAGCAAGTCATCCTTTGTGCAAATAAGTCTGTTGGCATTTTAGGTGATTCAACTTCCTCTCCAAACCTCTGCCTCCCACCCCAAAACACAGCGGAAGCTCCAAAGAGCAAGTCTGTCTTCCTCAGTGGGAGAGCGGGCTTGACAGGATGGGGACAGAGCGCGCAGATGGCCCCAGGCACCCGGGGGTAGGACGTCCCTCCAGTCTGGCTGTGTCCTTAAGTGAAGCTTCTGGCTCCAGGGGCCACATTTCCAACTGACACGATGCAGCTTGGGCTGGCCAGGTGGGGAGCGAGCAAGGCCTGGAGGTGCTGGAGAATGTGGGCAGGGGGCTGTGTTCCCAGAGGGGCATGGCTGCCCTGAACAAGGTGTTTTCTGATCTTTAGATGCAAATGTGTGTGGGGGCAAAAGCCCAGGGCAGATCTGTTTCCTCCTTCACACCTTTCTTCAGGCTCTTCCCCTGATAAGAACCAGTCCTTTCCCACTTATCGCTCATTTATCCAAGTTCTGACTCCCCCCAACCTCCACCGCCCGCACAATGCCCAGACCAGAAGCCCCTTCTTCCCCTATAGAGACTGTCCCCACCCATTCGTACCTTAACCTCCCAAGACACCTACTGCCTGGACCAGGGGCTCCCAGGGCCTTGGAAAACAAGGGTCCCGTGTGATGTCAACATATCTTGAAGATCCACTGGTTTTGGGGATTTGTTGATTGAGAAAAGGTGTTAGGAATTTGTTGACTGAGAAAAGGTGTTGATTGTCAAAAAGGTGTTATAAACTCCTAACTCTTTTTTTTTTTTTTTGAGGAAGATTAGCCCTGAGCTAACTACTGCCAGTCCTCCTCTTTTTGCTGAGGAAGCCTGGCCCTGAGCTAACATCCGTGCCCATCTTCCTCTACTTTATACGTGGGACACCTGCCACAGCATAGAGTGCCAAGTGGTGCCATGTCTGCACCCAGGATCAGCACCGGTGAACCCCAGGCCGCCGAGAAGCAGAACGGGCGAACTTAACCACTGCGCCACCGGGCCGGCCCCTCCTAACCCTTTTAAAGAATTTGGGTTTTGTCAATCCTAACAGCACTTACATATTATTGAAACACAGTTAAGCATACTTGTTGAGTTTTTAGACAATGCTTGATTGCCATCTGGATGAGTAGATCCTTTGTCATAATTCTGTGCTTTCTAAGCCCGGGTCGGTGGCTCACCCAGGATGGAATTACGTAAGCTACTCAGCGAGCACACGGTGTTCCTGGATTTCACGTCAGACGAATAAAGGCCTTGTCTCCCGGGGGAGTTTGTCAGGCCTCTTGGGGGGCTGGGACGATGCCTGGTGGCAGGTGCCCTGTGCAAGGAGGGTGTAAAATGCAGGCTTATTGTTAAGATGACATCGTAGCAGGGCCAGAAGGGCTGGATCCCCGAGAGCAAGTGTTTTGGGAAAAACAAGTCTCTGATGAAAATCTCCATTGTGGTTACACAAGGAGACACAGTCATTCAGGAGGCAGAAGTCGGGCGTAAGTAAGGCCATCCGAAGCATGTTTTGTTGGGGAAAAATAGGCAGGGCCATGAAAATAGTCGGAGCTCAAAATCTCGTCCTGGAATACAGGGATGGAGGTGTAGGCCAACTGCATTAGAACATTCCAGAATGAAAAAGCTGGGAGCTCCCCCTTTGTAGTGAAGAAGATGTGCAGGGACTGGAGTGGGTTAAGGGAGTGAGGTGGGGGCAGATAGCACGTGAAAACCAAAACGACCGTGTGATGGGGGAAGAAAAAAGGAAAAAAAAAAGAGAAGGTTTTCATGGGGACAGCCCAACACCGAGGCTTGACAGAAACCAGAAACAGGTTAAAACAATGGTAATTAAAACTCCCCTTTGATGTGACGTGTGGGGCAGAGTAATGACTTCCTTAGAAAAGACTGGATTATTGCAACTAGCACTATTCTTGTGAAAATACCCTTCTCCAAAGAAGATAATTATTTGGCTCGTAATTATCCCTCATATTAATAGGAATTCAAAAGTTCCATTGTTCACGTTAGGTTGGGTCTCTAGTTCTTAATTTGGGGAACCGTGAAAGATTTGGGAGTACAATGGGGTGCTCATAGGCCCTGACCTCAGAGCCATCCCTTCCACCAGCCGTGCAGGGTCTACCACTTTTCTGAGTGAAAAGGACACTCTGGTGCAGGGGGACGACACCAGCCAAAAGTCGCAAACCTCAAGATCTGTCCTGCCTCTGCTTGGGGACCTTGTGCCATTGCCCCCACCCTGGGGCCCTTGGTTGGGCTTGATTGCCTCTGAAGTCCCTTGCAGGCTGGGTGTCTATCCTATTCTAGAAAGCGTCTCTAAATGACGGTTCTTTCCTGTAGCGTCAACAGCTTGTGGGCATGGGGATCAGCCAATGCGGGCACTAGCTCTAACTCAGTCCCAATCAGCTGGGTGACCTTGGGCAATTTGCTTAACCTCCCTGAGCCTCAGTTTTCTCATCTGTGAAATGAGGTTAATAATAATCGTTTTTTAAAAAATCTCAAAGGCTGTTGGGAGGGTTAAGCGCTCAGTGACTGATATAAGCCCTGGGACAAAGAGTTACCCAGCACAACGCAGCACCAGGAGTTGGGTGGAAGCCTCTCTTGGGATCTGAGGCATTATATGATTGGCCAAAGGGGACCCATCCCAGAGTGAAATAGGTGAGAGTATGGACAGAAATACCCAGGGTTCAATTAAATCCGGCTGGATACGCTCGGATTCCAGGTTCCAGTGTAACGGTGCGAATGTTCGTTAGATTGCAGTGGCGGCACTCAGGCCTCAGCCAGTGTCACAACCCCCGGGGAAGGCTTGTTAAAATGTAGACTTCAGGGTTTGTGGTTCAGAAGGTCCGGAGCGAGGCCCATGAGTCTGCACTGGTAACAAGCTCCCTCGGATGCTGAGCCGCTGGCCAGGGAAGCACCTTGAGAACACTGGATTACAGATTACATCCTAACGCTGTTCTGTTTTTCCCTCCAAATTTGAGTATGCTTAGACCCCACTTAAAAGGGAAAGAAAATCATGGATTCTCTCATCTGTAAAATACTGAGTTAGTCTTATTCTCCGAAAGTATCTTTCGACTGTGAATTTATGAAAGTAGAATAATTTTTTATATTTATATGATCACCGAAGTGCAAAATTAAAAGAAATATTTTTTCCCGAAAAGATGCAACCCATGGAATTCAACCTAAGAGACATTATTCTAAAAAGGAAACATTTCTCATTCTTTTTTTAAAAAATTACTCTGTCGAGGTCATACTGGTTTATAATACTGTGTAAATTTCAGGGGTACAGAATATCTAATTCTTTAGTACCCTTAGGGGTAATGAGGGAGTAAAAGTGGGAAGGGGGTGGGAGGGGCTGGATCTGAATTTGAGTCCTTTCTTCACTGAGCGTCCGTGGCTGTGCACCCCTGGCCCTTGTTCCCCAGGTGTGAAGCACTGTGCACAGTGTGCATTTGCATGAGGTCCTGAATCTTGCCGTCTGGTCTCCTATCCGGCAATGCAGAACCTTCTGTGGGCCAGGGCAGGCTGGCAGGGTTGCTGGCTGAGGAAGGAGCGGGTGGGAAGCTGGACTGGGACAGGGTGGGAGGGGCCCGGCCCTGGGGTGAGCGCTCCCGGGGTCCTATGTCGGTGGCCAGCTCCCACATTTAGTATAGGTGAAGAAAAGAGCAATGGTTCAAGCACAGAGTTGAGAGCTCCCCTGGGGGCGGCTGACAGGAGAGAGGACACAAAGTACGTGACAGGTGACATCTTTCCATCACCCCGGGAGAGCAGGGGGAGGGACCTGCCTGTTTGACTAGACCGAGAGGAAAACCAGGAGCACCTTCACGCCTTCAACAGGTCTGCCGAGCTAAGCCTTGAGTCTCTTCCGCGTGGTGTGCCACCTGTCCTGTTCTGCGGGACTGTCCTTCTAAAGAACGCTGTCGGTGGGCTGCTGTTAGCTAACTGCCCCCTTTCCTTTCTGACTCCTGTGCCATCTCCACTGCCACGTGATACACTCTGAGAAGTGATGACACTAATGGTGGTACCGCGTGTCTAGCTCCTGTGGAGTTCCCACTCCTGTCTTCGCCGTCGGCCGTCACAGGCTGGCCCCAGCGAGGGTGTTTCTACCCTCATCTCTCTCTGTTATTACCAGTGGGCAGAGGTACTCTGCCCAGAGTCCTCTGGCAGAGGACTTGCCCAGTGTTGTAAAGCGCAGGAGTCCAGCCAGGATTTGGGACCCGAACTGTGGGTCTGTCCCGTAGGCAGATTCGTCTATCTTGGGAGACAATCTACTTAGAAACTCAAAGTCGGAAAGCTAGTTGCTTAACACGCTGTTCCACGCTGGATCTCTGAGAATGAGGGCCATGGGCGCTGCGGAAATGAGTCTTTTCCAGCTTGCATAGACCCCAGGAAACGCTGCAGTCATGCCTCAAGGATGGACCAGGTCAAACTTGATGTCCCTGTAGCTCGCGCTCCTCCACCCCCCAATCCATATCCTTTGGGGTTTCAGAGCCGTCACAGCTGAGCAAATGGAAAAAGTTTTAAGTCCTTCATATTCTACCAGACCAAGAGTTTTTTAGCTGTGGAAGGAGATGGGATGTTACACAAATGGAAGGTTCTAGGCTATTTGCGTGAGTACTTAGGCAAGAATGAAATGTTTGCACTAGGTGAGAGAGCCGAGGGGTGGGGGCAAGACACGGGGTGCTGGGACCCACGCGCCCCTTCTCCAGCCTCCCTGATGATGGTGCGGCTCGTCTCTGCCGGGTGCTGACATGCTGATCTGATGCGCCTCTGCGTGGTCTTCTCCAGCCGCTTGTTTTAAGCTGTGGAGGGAGTGGGTGTAGGGCATTGACAAGCTGGTGTAGCAAGTTGACTAGCGTCCCACCTCCAAACTCATGTCCACCCAGGCCTTCGGATTGTGAATTTGGAAATAGGATCTTTGCAGATGTAACTAGTCAAGTCAAGATGAGGTCACGCTAGATTAGGGTGCTCCCTGAGTCCAACGACTGGTGCCCTTATAGACAGAGGAGAGGACACACAGAAACGGGAAAGGGCCATGCGAGGACAGAGGCAGAGATTGGAGTGAAGCAGCCACAAGCCCAAGAACACCAGAAGCTGGAAGAGTGGAAGAGGCCGGGAACGACCCTCCCCTACAGCCTTCCGAGGGAGCATGGGCCTCCTGACACCTTGATCTGGGACTTCCAGCCTCCAGAACTTTCTAAGCCTTCCAGCTGGTGGTCCTCTGTGGCCGCAGCCCCAGGAAAGGAATACAGCGGGGAAGCGCTTTTTCAGGAGCTCTTGTGTCTGAAGCATAAAAGGAAACACATTCCAGCGATGGTAGGAGGTGGCCCAGGCCGCAGCGCTCCCCTATCTCCCTCCTGGCTGGCTTCCTCCCTGGCAGGGCCTCTGTGGGTGCCCTCAAGAGGAGGCCTGGCGTCACCTGCCTTTGAGCTGGATGTCAATCTTGTGTTGTGTGCTTCTTTCCCTTTGCGACCAGCAGGCGTGTGCTCAAGAGATAAAGGCGAGGGAGGCAGGGGAGGGGCTGGGGGTCAGCGCAGAGGAGAGTGGCGGGTCACTCCAGAAATGGCCACCCAGCGGATACTGGGGCGGGTGTCTCCCAGAGTGCCCCACGCCTGGGCTGGAGTTGGAGACCTGTGATGTCACGGCTCAGCTTCTCTTCCTATGTCCTCGAGCAGGACTGGGCTCTGAGCTGCCTCAGTGATCTTTGCTGAGAAATGGGCTAATGACACGCACAACTGTGCATGGGTCAAGGCCCCGGAGGGTGGAGTGAGTGACGCAGGTGTGGGGACATTGTCCTGTCTGTCAGGTGCTTTCAAGTGGTAGCTCCCGGTGTCTTGTAGTGACACTGTGGTTTCCTTGGTAACACATGTGGCTGTTTGGCAAATTACCACGGCCAGCAGCCCAGCAGTGGTACTTGACGCTGGTGTCGCTGAGTCGGTTCTCATCTTTCGAGGAGTTGTTTTCAAAACGGGCGGATTTGCGTCCCCAGGCAGGAGGCTGCTCCCAGGGAATCGTGCACACATGCACGCACACGCACGCACACCCTGAAACACGCCCATCGTGCCCCATGCTGCGGTGACGTCAATAGGGAGGCGAGGGTGTGAGACCATCCCAGGGCGAGTCACGCTGACCTCCCAGCCCTGATTCTAAGAAGGCTTCCAGTGCTTTTTGAGCTTAGAGCTTTTAGAAAATAACCTCTTCCTTTATAAGATATTATCTCCTGACAAGAAGCTTCTGAGCCATGGGGTGGAGCGACAGCATATTTTCGCAGTATCGGCCCTAAAGAACGACTGAGAAACCAAAGACGGGGAATTTGGGTTCCACGGTGTAAGACCCACGGGTCGGGAGGGCGCAGAAGTTCTCTCTTCCTCCGGGGATCCCCTTCCTCAGAAGGTGGATCCTGGCTAACCGCATAATTGGGTCCCTGGAGGATGGCCACCTTCTTTTATGTCGGGTTACAAAGAAAGTAAGTTGCTCGGGTCACAAAGCTACTCACAACGAGGCTGTGACAGCAAGAATGTCAATAGAAGAGCTAACGTTTACTGAGCACAAACTCTGAGCTGACACTATGCTCGGGGCTCCACGTGCACTAATTCGGTGACTCTCACAATATCCTATAATCCAGGTATTACCCCCATTTTACAGCGCAAGGAACTGAGGCAGAGAGAGGAAACATAATCGGGAGTCAGGCGGTGGGGTTCCGAAGCCCCAGTTCTTAATCCAACACCCTACTGCCTCTCACACCTGAGATCAAGCGCCCTGGGTGAGGGTTGTGGCAGAAGGGAATGGAAGGAAGAATGCAGGCTTAGAGTGGGGCTGACACGCTCCTGCAGCTTACCGCTGAATGGCCCAGGGCCAAGTACTTGACTCCTGACCCTGGGTAAATTGCCTGACCTCCCCAAGGCTCAGTGTATTCTTCCCTAAAATGGGCGTGCTGGCAGATACCTCACCCGCTGCTGTGAGGATTAGTTGCATGCTATGTGCGAAGCGCCTCTCAGATTTTATTCCCGAGAAAACTTAGTGATTCTTCCTCCTTCTGGACTGGAAATATCACATCTGCATCCTTGCTGCCTGGACCATACTAACTCTGCCACACATGTTTGTTAATCAGAGGGAGCTTATCTTGGACGACATTTCAGGAATTCTTTGATGAAGCTGCCCACACAGTTTATCACCTTGGCTTAATCAGCATAAGAGCTTTTCTCTGTATTTATTGTTTTAGTGTTTCTCCGTCCCTGACCCGAGGTCAATTTCGGTCAGCTGTGGGGATCATTAGAGCTGCAGTGTCGTCATCCACCCGGTCCTGCTGGTTTGATCTGGGCCATCAGGTGCTATGTCTGTGACCAGGCTCTTAGAGTCAGCAGGGAACCCTGGTGTCCTGGCCACTGGATTGGGATCAGGGTTTCCCAGTGGGCGTCTCCTCCCTAGGGACACCATTCCCTCCTTCCTGGGTCTCCTTTCCAGCATCCTGGCCCCTAGCACCTGCCTGGGGCTTCCTCACCCGTCCGACCACAGACTCAGCCTGCTGGGGGTGGGGTAGGACCCTCCCTCAGTCTTCCGATGGCCTGCAGCCACTCAGCCTCTGCAGCTGCTTATCCTCCTGTGAGTACGGTCAGCGGGAGGTGAAGGCCGTTGACCAAGACACAGCAGACCTGGGGCGCTCCCTGGTAGCAGCCTGAGTTTCACGTCGTGATTATCAAATGAAATAATTACAGGCCACAGAGGCCGTTGCTATGGCCTGATACGGCTCCTCCCAGAAAGCCTCTTCCTGGTTGGCAGCACCGAGGGCGTCAGATTTCCTCTTTGCATCCCATTCCCATGTTTCTGGGCCTCGAAAAGAACGTTGGCACCAATCACTGTGTATTCTGTGTTATTTAAAAATTACTGATATACAGATGGAATTACACAGATGTGCATGAAATGTGTGCTCTGTGATGGCACTTTCTAGGTTCTATAATGGATATAAAGGCAAATGAAGCATCATCTTGTCCTCAACAAGGTGTATCGCAGGGATCCCAGTGCGTTCGTGTGCACACACGTGCGTATACATACACATATGCACAATATGATATTGTGTTAGTTCTGTGGCTGTAACAATTTACCACGATCTTAGTGGCTTCAAACCACATGAACTTATTATCGGCTCTGGCACTCCAATACAGGCCTCACCAGTTTAAAATCGAGCTGTCAGCAGGGCTGTGTTCCTTTCTGGAGAATCTGCTTTCTAGCTTCTAGTGGCCCCTTGGCTGGTGGTCCCTCCCTCCATCTCTGATCCTTCTCTCCCATTATGTCTCTCTGTGACCACGGCTGGGAAAGGGTCTCTGCTTTCAAGGACTCATGTGATTAGATTGGGCCCACCTGGATCATGCAGGATACCTCCCCATCTCAACCTTAATCACGTCAGCAAAGCCCCTTTTGCCTTGTAAGGTAACATGTTCACAGGTACCAGGGCTCAGGACGTGGGCATGATGTGGGGGCCATTGTTTTGCCTGCCACAAATACATACATGTAAGTAGTAACTACAATACGATATACAGTTACATTTATACACTTATGAACAATAACTATAATATAGTATAGATTAGTGATTCGGAGTTGCTCAGAATGCTTGCCTGGGGGGAGATAGATATTCGAGAACTGGGTTGAGGAAGTAGCGGCAGTGGATGGGAGGGAAGGTTAGTTTGGAAAAGCAGACATGCAATTAACTATAAAGGATGGCACATATCTATATATTATCTATCTATCTATCTGTCTGTCTGTCTATCTGTCATCTCCATCATCCATCCATCCATCCATCATCTATCTATCAAGCTATCCATCCATCTATTGTCTATCTGTCATCTCCATCATCCATCCATCAATCCATCCATCCATCATCTATATATCAAGCTATCTATCATTTATCATCTATCTGTCATCTGCATCATCCATTCATCCTTCTATCTCAAGCAATCTTTAATCAATCTATCTATCTATCCATCACCTATCTCATTTTAAATGTTGCTCACAAGAAGTCATAGCTAGGGAATGGTCACTGCTTCTTTATCGGCACTAGAGTTGGGGGGGTGGTATTTTTTATGCTTGGCTGGAAAGTCTTCAAGGAGGAGGTGTGCTTGAAGGACTGAAAGTTGGGCCTTGGAAGACAGGAGAGTTTTGGACCCGTGGAGATGAAAGATCAGGAGATAAGGGGCAAGAGGGAAGGCATCACGGGCAGATAACGGGAGCCCTGACTCCATCACCTGGGCTGTAGGAGAGGGTTTCACAAGGGGACAATAAACGGTAAATTAGGGAGGTGAGACCCCCCCAAGGGCGCAGGCCCTGGGTAGCTTTCCAGATTCGGAGCAGGACAGTGCCCAGAGGCACCTGAGGAGCAGAGGCCAGCAGTGGGAGTCAGGTGGGCTGACAGGTGGAGGTGGGGAGGACTTGATCCGCCAGTGGGCTCTCAGGCAGGGTTGGGAGGCACAGGGGCTGGCCCTGAGGCAGCAGAGGGGTGAGTCTGCTGGGGGCAGCTGGGTCCCCTTTGGAAACGCCCAGTGGGGAATGCTCGGCCCCTCCAGAGGCGCAGGTTGGGAGTCCCAGTACAGCTGGAAATTCAGGACTGGCTCTCAGGGTTAGAGGAACATGAGTCAGGTCATTTCTCCCCAGATGGCGATTACCTAGCAACGGACAGCCAGGCATGCTCGGAATGGTGGCGAAATACTTGTGGTCTCTCTCCTCATCCCCCCACCTCTCCGCTCACCTCCCTCATTGCTTCACTTCACATGGACATAAAATGCTCTAGATCATGTGCAGCCAGCTCAGCTGAAACCTTGCATCCCTTCTCTGATAACAGGACACCCATCCCTGGCTCACCTGGTGACTTTAGTGATGGGCCACAGGCTCCCAGCGCTCCAGGAGGGCACTCAACCTGGCTACACATGGGCCCTCAGTGCCCAGCCCAGACACCAGATCTGCCGAATCAGAGTCTCTGGGGGAGGCCGAGAGCTGCTCCTTTAGCACGCATTGCCGTGGGGCAGGGCCAGGCCACCCTTCTGCAGAAGAAAGGAGCCGGCAGAGCTGTCAGGTCCTGGGGGCTGGGCCTTGAGTGGATGCCTTGGAAGTACTCCTGGGAGGAAATCAGGGTCAGTGCACGGATCTGACGAATGGATTTTAGGGCGCTCTGTTCAGATGCCCCAGCCACATGCAGTTTTACCCCGAAGAGCCGTGGTCACGTCCAGAGAGCACGGCTGGCCTCCATCAGTGTGGGCTGGAGTGCTGGGCGCCTCTGCCAGCAGAGAAACCTGTGCTGTGGGACGGGTTTTGGTTTATTAAGCGTCCGTTCCTGAGTGTGGCGATACCAGGTTCTCACATGATGCCGGATGATGGACGTCGGGGTTCCCCGACCCCTCCTGGCGCACGCTCCTTGAGAGCCATGCGTGATGCCTGTGGCTTCAGCCATGATTAGTGGCCTTTATTTCAGGGACCTGGCATGTGAGGGAGTAGTTAGTGATGCTGTGTCCCTATCTTCGGTTGTTCACGTGTCTCCTAACAGGGCGTCCTTACCCCGTCACCGTGTTAGCAGCATCACAGAGTCATTGGATATGCAGATTCTTGGGCCCCTCCAGCCCTTCTGGATCAGAAACGCTAGGCATCTGGGTTTACCAAG